>NW_006399790.1:7255232-7273543 GCF_000299155.1 Elephantulus edwardii | reverse complement strand
AACAGGCGTGATGAGGGAGCTCCGGTGGCACAGTGCATAGGGAGTTTGGCTGCTAATCCAAAGGTGGCCCCTCCCTGGCAGTTCAAATCCAGCAGTGGCTCCACAGGCAGTCTCCTCCCATGTGAGTGAGAGCCTCTCAAAACCCACTGGAGGTCAGCTAGGAGTCAGGGTTTCCTCTCCGGCAATCACTTTTCCTTCAGAGAACTTTGATTTGGGGTATGCTTGCCACCTTTATCATCCTGCCAATGTTTCAAAGTTGGAAGGTATTTCCAATTGTACAGAAATGGGCTTAAAGTGGCTTGCATTGAAGAGCTAAGTCTGGCGGTGACCCTGTGTAAACACACAGTGTCTGACCTTCAAGCTTCCGTGGCCTTTGAGAGGCTGGCTGTGTTCTTGGCTTCACAGGGAAACTCAGCAGGGTAAGGGCCTGTTGATGGCTTTTATCATTCTGCTGAGAACGTGGAAGCATGTTTATTATTTATAGGGCTACATTCCCAAAATGTCCTTATACTGATTTTTTATTCATTGACTTTAACAAAAAAATGCATGTGTTTATATATAGCTCATGGGATATGGTATTCTGCTAACAGGAATATATGTTTAAGTACTGGGGATATTTAATAACTAATGTTAACCCCTCAGTCTTATGTATATGATCTCTTTTAATCCTCATATGAGTTGATGAGTTGTTTTATTCTTTTTTTTTTTAGTTTGTTTATTTTTTTTTTTTTAGGCTAGAGAATAAGTGAAAGACTATCTGTTGCCAAAGTCATAGAGCTAAAATGCCAAGCAAGGGCCTTCTAAGCTCTTTCCTCCTTAATCACTACTCTTCTGTTCTCAATGATTACAGCTGAGGAAACTTTATGGGCCAGTTCTATGCTAACACACAGAGGCTCGCAGATTTGGCGTCCACTATCACCTTAAGAACAAAAGTATTAAAATGTAACTTCAAAAGACAAAATCATTGTCATGGAGTTGGAACTGACTGGAAGCTGACCCTCTAGTGGACTTTCAGGGACTATAAACTGCCCAGAAAGAGAATGCCCATTTTTACTCACAGAGCTGCAAGTGGATTTGAACCACCAGAGAAGCATCACCTTTGTGTTAGCAGCCTAATTCCCTATGGACTATGCCACCAGAACACCCCAAAATGTACCTTCAGGAGGGAAATATTTCAAATACTGAAAATTTCTCTCTCAAATTTAGAAGATTGAGGGATATTTTTAATGAATTAATTGATTTGCAATTTGGAAACACCTACCGGAAACACCTATGGCTCATATATTGCCCATGAGCACCAGCAATTGACATTCTAGTTTATATTTCCCAATATTATTGGACAGAAGAATTGATGCCTTTGAACTGTGGTGTTGGAGAAGAGCACTGATGGACTGCAAAAAATAACAAACAGGTATATCTTGGAAAAGGTACAGCCAGAGTGCTCCTTGAAGGCAAAGATGATAATAAAGCTTCATCTCACATACTTTAGCATTGTTACTAGGAAAGGTTATTCTTTGAAGGACATTATGATTGGAAAAGTGCAGAAACAGTAAAGGAGTAGAAGACCCTCACAAAAGTGAATTAACACCGTGACTGCAAGAGTGGTTTTGAATGTGTCAGAGATTGGGAGGCTGGCACAGGATAGGACAGGGTTCAGATTTGTTGTTCATAGGGTCGTTACAAGTTGTACTTGACTCAAGAACATCTAAAAGCACTTAGAAATTCCAAATACACCACATGTAATCACACTACTGGAAATCATACTTCCCTGAAAAACCATATTCTCATCAGAAGTGTAAAAAATTAATGCCAACTAGTAATCTTTCAATGTAAGAAAACGAAGTATCAGATTTTTCTCTTTGAAAAGGTCTTATCAGGATTTGCATTGTACTGCTTTGCTTTCACAATGGTTAAGTCACTCAGTTGCAAACCAAAAGATCAGCAGTTCAAACTTACCAGCTGCTCTGAAGAAGAAAAATGTGGTCCTCTGATCCCATGAAGACTTACAGCTTTGGAAACCCCAAGTGGCTGTTCTATTCTGCCTTATAGGGCAATAACGAATCCGAATCAACTCAAGGACAGTGGGCTTGGAGTTTTTAGTTATTCAAGGACATACCTACTAGAAACTAGAGTTGTGTGGATATATGCATCCTCTCTTTAGGGCCAAGAAAAACGAAAACTTTTACAGATGAAAAAACCATGCAGTGTGGTTACCTCAAAGTTCTTTCCTTTGGTCAAATCTCACAGCATTTGTTTTGTAGAAACTAGGAAACTGATGTCAAAATTCTGTAAGGTTAAGATTTCAAGGCAAAACAAATAAGGAAGAAAAAATATCAACAAACTCACAAGCACAAGTGCTTAGCTCAAGAAGCTTATTCTTATTTTTTTAAGATATACTTTCTATTCTTTCTATAAACTCTCAGTATTATCTTTCTAGTAGAAACTTGCCCACAGACGACCTTTGTATTTCCTGCGGGTAAAGTTTTGCCCTCTGGGATCAGAGAAAGAGCCCAAGGCAAGAAGGAACAGGAACAAGTATGCGAAGCATCCGCTCGTATCAGCTCAAAGTACGGGAGCTAAAGAAAATTTCTGAGGACCTAATGCATCTGTAATGTTCTGTGCCAGCCTATATTTAACTTGTGTTGAAAAGCCCATGTTCTCTCAGAGTTAAAATTAATCTGTCTCCATGGTGAGTTCCAGCAGAACTATGGTTGGTTAACTCTGAGAGTTAGAGGATGGCAATGATAAAATCAGAGGAGGTCAGAACAGCCTTTGGTCCCTTGGCCAGAGGTGACTGTCCATCTCTAGTCTCACAAACAGGTCACAGACCTTGGTTGACCCGGGCAAAAGAACGTGGCTGGGTTAGCACAAGACATTCACCGTCCTTGGTGAAGGACATCAAAACTTTCACATACTAGAGCCACTACAGAGAGGAGCTGTCACTAAAAAGAAATGGAGCACAGTCTAATCTACTGCTTTATCAAAGGGGGTTCCCGGAGCCATCTTTATAGAAAATTCCACTTTATTTAAAATTCCATTTTGAAATACGACATCTGAGGTCTTGTGCATGCATACCTTTAGAATCAGAATCCCTGACATTAAACCACAGGATGTGCATTTTAGAAATATCACCATGGAGTTATGAGTTTCACCAACATTCAAACACCACAGGCTTATTACATCCCCTACATCAGAGAGCTGGACAATGACTAGGGATAAAAGAAAGAGAATTGATGCCTTAGAGCTGTGGTGCTGGAGAAGAGTGTTGAATAAACCATTGACTGCTAGGAGAACAAACAGGCTCATCCTAGAGAGGGTGAAACCAGGCTGCTCCTTGGAGTCAAGGATTCTGACGCTTCATCTGACATACTTTGGGAATGCTGCAAGGAGGTACTGGTCGTTGGAGAGAGATGTCATCCTTGGGAGAGTGGAGGGATGGTGTAGGAGAGGAAGACCCTCAATGAAATGGATTGATTCAGTGACTGGTGTAATTGGAGTAGGTGTGTCAGAGACAGTGAGATTGGCACAGGAGAGAGCAGGGTTTAGGGCTGTTGTACATAGAGCTGCTATGAGCTGCAAGTGACTCGACAGCACATAACAATACCAGCAACTACTTCTCACTGGTGAAATAGATTTTTCAGAATCTCTCTGGTGCCATACTGTCAATTACTGACTGTAACGTAGAGGACACAACATACAGCCTAACGTCTGAGTTCTGCTTTCTAATTGTAATTTTACTGAAGTCTAATTTTAAATGAAACCCAACCCAAGTCATTACCTACACTGAGCACTAGTTTAATTTGCAGCTGGTTCTTCTTCCTATTCTCTCGACTCCCACCTCAACACATCTAAATCACACAACAAATTCTTATTATTAATGGTGATAGCAACCATACTTAACACATGGTTAAGTATCAGCCATTTAAACCAGAAACAACAAAGTCATGATCTTTCAGACTCACAGAGAAAGTGTTACAGTGATTTGCCTAAGGTATAAGTTGATAGAAGTGGCATGGGAACAAACATTCAGATTTCCAGGCTTCAATTTTTAACTAGTATATGGTTCAACTTCTCACTTGTTCAAATAACATTTTCCATGGTGACCATAAGCAATTTTTGCTAAGATAATTAGAGAGTACAAAAATGGGCTGTCTCCTCCTGTTAGGATCTGTGGCCTCAGAAACTGTGATGCTGCAGCTTTACTCACTACTACTGAGTGAGTTCCAACTCAAGGGGGCCCTCTGACAAATCTCCAAGGCTGTCAATCTTAACAGTAGGAGATCGCCTCATCTTTGGGTGGCTGGTGGATTCAAACTACCAACCTGTCAGTTCGCAGCTAAACACATAACCAGAGCTGGATGGGTGTGGCTGTGTTCCAATAAAATGTATTTACAAAATCAAGTGCCAGACCAGGTATAGTTTGCTGACCCCCGTGTTACATGGATTGCTCCTTCCAGGCCCTTTTCATGCTACCTTGCATTATACGGTTGTATGTTTCCCCTTTCTCCTCTCGCCAATGAGAAGTTTAACCAAGTTAGTATCTATAAAAAACCCATCATTTTATACGTAGAAACAGAATTCAAGCTCTTTGCGGTGTGACAAGTAGAGTGTTGCTGATGCCAATACAGCTTTGGAGAGCTGTGCTGGCTTAGCGGTAAGAATCCACCAGCTGCCCCATGAGAGAAGGATGGGCAATCTCCTCCCATGTGACTTCCTGCCTCTGAAAACTCGCCCGAGAGTCAGCTATGGGTCAGTTCTGACACGGCCACAGGATAGCAATGACAAAACAGCTTTTAGCATGAGGCTACATTTCATATTTAAAGAAGGATGAGTAAGATGTAATTCACAGACTGGAAGTGGCATACAATTGCTACCTGTGACCTTACTAACCATTTTGTTACTTTCTGTCATGATTTTTGCCTTACAAATATTATAGAGACTCTTTATATTAGTGCTTCCAGGGTTGCTGGTGGTATAGTGCGTTAGATGTTGAACTGCTAACAGTAAAGTTGAAAGTTTAAATCCGCCGGCTCAGTAAAGATTTACAGCCTTGGCAATCCAATGGAGGGTTTAGTGTGCGGTTTATGCTGCTGTTTGAGCAACCCACAAACAGTTATTAAGCGTGTACTTTGCAGAATATAAAGACAAGATATATTCTTACCTTCAAAGAGCTGATAGTTTTACGGAGTAGACTGCACACTGCCTCAGGGAAGAGGCTGGATTTTATATCTCTTTATCCCAAATACACTGCACTCCTGTACAAAAATTAAACTTGCTGCCAGTGAGTTGATTCTGACTCTGTGTGACCTAGCTGGATAGAACAGAACTGCCTGTAGGGTTTCCACGTCCTTAAATCTGTCTGGAAGCTGACTGCCTGGCCTTTCTCTCACTTGCGAATGGATGAACCTCTTAGTCAGCAGTCAAGCACTTTCCCCACAGCACCACCAGGGACCCATCACAGCACAAATTCAACAGCGACTGTAGCTATTGAGGGTGATGACTGATGGGGAAAGAGAGATGACAGAAATGTACTGCACCGGCATGCCTGCAGTCACTGAAATTCACCTCGGCTGCTAAGGAGTTCACATGTTGGTGAATGTTCACTTTTATTGTCCTTTACTGTGTAAACCCATCTTCATCAAAAGTTCTGTTTACAAAAAAATATTCAGATAAGCCCTGGATGAAGGAGAAGCAATTCTTGAGGGGTGCCAATGGTTATGCACTCAACTACTAACTGAACAGTTAGCCGTTCGGGACTCATTCCGAGGCCCCTCAGAAGAAAGGGCTGGCAATCTGCTTCCAAAATGTCACAAGCCTGAAAACTCCACGGACACAGAACAGCTCTCAAGTACATGGGGTCGTCACAGGCAAGGATGAGCTCAAAAGCATCTAGTTTGGATTTCTGCTTTGTTACACTGTTTTTCTGTAAGAGAGAACATTGGCTCAGGTATGCTTTCCTAGTCAGTGAGTGTCAAACTGTTTCCCCAAGAACTAAATGGTAAGCGGTGGGGACTGTTGGGATCTGTGGCTGGGCATGTGGAAATGTTGAGGCATTTGAGACACACCAAACCCCCAAAGCCACTACCAGTGAGGCAATTCCGAAGCCTAGCGATCCTTACCTGCGCTCCCACAGCCATAGATCTTTACCAGAGGATATGGCTCATCTTTCTCCCAAGGAGAACATGGTGCTTTGGAATCACTGACTTTTGAGTTAGCAGAGCAATGTGGAACACTATGCCACCAGACCTCCTTCGAGAGGCACGCGGCGTGCCCATTGGCTGGCATGGTATTTGTAAGAGCTTCCTACTCCCTTTAGACCCTTGTCACTCAACATGCAGTCTCTCAGATCACCAGTATCAGCATGATGGTCTCACCTTGGAAGACTGTCAGAAAGGCAGGTTCTGGCATTGTCTAGCCCTACTGAATCGAAACCACCTCTTGATCCATATCCAATTCTAGTTGGAGAAATGCTAATCTGGCAGGCTCTCCACCATCCAGCTCTCCATCCCTAGCTGAGCTGGACAGTGAACACAACGGTACTAACACCTTCCATTAACATCAACCTCTTACTGAAACAGCAATCAGTGAAGAATGTTGGTGCCGATTCATCTTGAACTACAAGTAACAAAATCATGCCCACTGCTACAAACACACACTTTGCATGTTATAATCACCTCCTGTACTAGAAAGTACTGACAAAGGCAATTCCGCCTGGCTTTCCTTCCATGCCTTAGTCCTTATTGGCACTAGAATACATTCACCTTCACTGCTGGCTGTGGCAGAGTGCCCAGGTTCGCCACTCAAATGTCTACAGTAATACAGGATCACCAGCAACAAGGGGCTGGAAAGTGGCCAGCCTCCCAGGCCTCCTCGTCACAAAGTCACTGAGATAGGTGAAGCACATGAAGGCGATGGGTAACAACAGGATGTCCCTGCAGCCTGCTGTACAGAAACTGAGAGGATGGAGTCAAGGAGGCAGAAAGAAAGAAACAGACGTGGTGAAAAAAAAAACAAACACAAAAACCACAAACCCATTTTGAGCATTGTAATCGAGCCAAGTACTGTTGGGAAAAATCCTATCAGTGGGGAATGTACAGCAAACAAGAATGTGCTGGCAAACCAGAAAAGTGACGGGCAGAGCTGCAAATGGCTTCCAACTGCACACTGAGCAGGCCCCCGCGCGACTGTGCAAAATCTGCCTTCCTTCAGTCAGTCACTTATCAACCCTTCCTTGGGATCTGGTAGGTTTAGCCCTGTTCCTTGGGCAAATTTTGCAGAAAAGAATAAGATGGTATCTCAGAGCTTAGGAAGAAACATTCATTCTAATAGGGGAGGGAGACAGATTAAAAAAGCTTACCAGTAAAAGAAGTGCTTTAGAAGGTATACATACTTTGATTAGGGAGTTGTGGCAGCTGGAGTGTGTATGTGAACACAAGCTCTGTCAGAGAAACTGAAAAAGGCTTATCTAGAGGAAGTGATATCTGAGATGGGTCTTGAAGGATGAATAAGAGTTTTCTGGGCAGAAATTAGTATAAAGCAAACAGAGAGAACGAGAGAAAGAGAGGGAGGGAGGGAAGAAGGGGGAGGGATAGAGGGAAGGGGAGAGAAGGAGGGAATAAGGGACCCGAGGGAGAGAGGGAGGGAGGGGGCGGGAAATGGAGGGATAGAAGTAGGGAAAGGGAGGGAGAGATAGAAAGATTGAGGGGGAAAGGAGAGGGAGGGAGGGAAGGGAAGAGAAGGGGGAGAGAGAGTTTTCAGCACTGCAATAGGATACTCATGCTGAGAAGTCATTTTGGTTTATGATAAATGAAGCTGAAAAACAACTCTGGGACCAGATTGGGGGGGGAGGGGGAAGGCACTTGCCATGCAAACCCTTTTACAGTTAATCCTGTAAACACTAAGGATTTAACAGAGGCTTTCAAACAAAGGAACAACAGAATCAGATTGAGTAAGATTATCTTGCATCTGTAACAGTACTTGTCTATTATATCACCTTGAGGTCAAAAAACACCAACCACCAAAACCAACAGTGATCTTGGGATGTTTTGTGGAACCTGGAGAATTAGAAAAAAAACAGAAGAGAGTAAAGGGAGAACATATAATCAAAAACGCCTCTCAAAGGGATACTGGATACTCCCCTCCCATATTCAAGCAACTACTTTGTCCTACTCACTCAATAGCTTTTCTTAAAGCAATGATAAAGGAAGCCTTGTTCATCATTGCAGCTGGCTGGATCTGTCCAAGTTACAATTTCCCTAAACTCAATCACTATATTTTCCCCTTTTCTAACATTAAGGGCTACTGAAGTTTATATTTTATATTAGCCTCAAATTTTCAGATTAAAATATAGCACTTATTTAAAACCACTCACATCTTAGGATCAGTCTGAATTTAGTTCTGTCCACTGCATACAGCTTTATTTCATTCTTTTAAGAATGGGGGCGGGGGAACCAACACTAGTATTCACATCATGTGAAATAATTTCCCCCTCAAAATCATTTAGCACTTCTGCTTCTTTCTTCATTAAAATGCACATCTCAATTATGTCCATTTTGGGGATTTTAAATTTTGGTCCGGAAACTTATCAATAAAATGAAAGTGAAATGTTCTTTTCAAATAGGCTTTCTATCTCAGACCATTTAAACCTTTAATTGCCCTGGTAAATATAGGGGTTTTTTAATGACAGTTACAAAACAATACATGTAATTTCACTACAGGAGCCAGCTTGCAAAAGTCATGATTCAGCCGTACATCTTTTGTAGTCACCCAAATCTCACATCTTGATAGTAGCATTGTTTTAATAAGTGGGTCATGAACAACACTGCTGACTCAATATATGAAGATTTAGGTAAGTGGTAGAGATTAAGGTAAAGTGTTTTTCTACATACAGAAAATGAGAATATAATTATATCTATTAATAAGTTATTAAAATCTCGATATCATGTTAGGTGAAATAGTCTTTCAAGAATAAGCTTAAATTGTTCTTTCTTTGAAAAGCCTGTGACTGCTGCTGGCCTGGCTAGGCAGAAGAGTGTTCCCTACATTTAATGGCGCTGTAGACTCAAGGGACAACTCAGTTGCAAGAACATATTTTGAAAAATCATGATCTTCATCCTAGTGAAATGTGTGACATCTGGAATCTTTTTAAGCTTGAGAGTAACCATTTACGACACACTTAGGAGTCTCTACTCATCAGGGAGTAAAATCGTAGGAAACAAGAAATAATTGCTTCAGTTATTATTTAGGAAATTATTGCTCAAAGCAGAAGCAGTCCTGTACAAACCACATCTTCTATGCTGAGTCCAGAAGAACTAGAGGTGCTCAGTCACCACCACTGACTGTCCCGACTGGGGTCCCAGTGAGAACAACAGATGATCCCACAGAGAATGGGAGAAAAGTGTGGAACAGAACTCAAATTATTATATGTAAAAATCAGACACACTGGAGCAGGAGTGAACAGCAGACTCTCTGAGATTCCAACACTTTCGTTGTTGTTAGGTGCCCTTGAGTCGAATATGACGCATAGTGACTCTATGAACAAGAGATCTAAATCATGTCACATTCTGTGCCACCTCATCATCGCTGTCACACTTGAGCCCACTGCTGCAATGACCATGTCTCAATGGGGTCGTCTTCTCTTTCGCCGACCCTCCACCCTTCCAAGCGTATCGTTTTCCAAGGAACAGCCTCTCCTAGCAACATGTCCAAAGTATGAGAAATGGAGCTTTGCCATCCTTGCCTCCAAGGACCGCTCCAGATGCACCCTTTCAGGGTTGTAACTGAACCAACCTGAGACTGTCCCCTGAGACTGACTTTCAGCAAAATGAAAAGGTGGGACACAAAGGATATTTATTACCCATCAGATCAGTGTCTTACTTGGAAAGCATCAACATGAGAGCAAAAGGCCAACAATTTCTCAAAAGCAGAGATGAGAAGGTGTGGGAGCAGGGAAAGAAGAGCACGGGAAATGGAGAAAACACCCCAGTTAAAGGGAATGCTGACACGCCGCAATAAATGTAACTAATATCACTGGACAATTTCTGTGAAATAGTTGAATGAGAACCTTGTTTATGTAAACTTTCTCCCCAAATTCAATTAAATGAAAACTAAATGCATAACAATGTTTTCAAGGTTCTCATGGTCTCACTCTATACCTAGTAGGATGTCCTGGTGGTGCTATGGCTAAGCCATTGGTCCAAACCAAGCTGGCTATTTTGCAGGAGAAACGTGTAGCAAATGGCTTCTGTAAAGATGTATAGCCTTTCTTTTTTAAATTTTATAAAACATAATGCATGGGAATGATTGTATGAAACACAATGTGAATGAAGAATTGTATCAAACACAATGTATATGGACTTTGTAAGCAAACCAATATAAAATATTTTTTAAAAAAAATAAGAGTGTGCATGAGTAAATAAAAGCCAATTTCTTTGTGAATCTTCACTAAAATAAATTCTTTTAAAAAGGCACTGAAAAAATTATTTAAAAAAGAGTAGTCTTATACTATAAACCGCCTTTTGTTATTGACTTATTTCACTTTGCTTAATGTCCTCTGGTGTACCATGATATTCAGTGTTTCCTGAATTCTTTATTACTGTTGCATAGCATTCCATTGTGTGAATATGCCATAGTCTTCTTTATCTAGTCACTCATTAATAGAAATCTGGGTTGCTTTCATGTACATATTATTATAAATAAAGCTAAAATGATGTGTATCTATCTGCTTTGGATGGATACTAGACATGGAAAGCAAGGGAGAGGTGGGTAAAAATCAGTAAGGAAATAAATCGGGTGAAGGAAAAGACAGTATCCAAGAGGTTGATTGTGGAGTGCAATTAATTACATGACACTTAATTGCAATTAATATTATAAAACAAAATATAATATGTGCAAGTAATTAAAGGTTGTAATTACAATGCTTGTAAAAGAAATAAAACTGAAAATAACCAAGATGTTTAGGCTTGAAAACTCCACGGGCCAGCTCTGTCCCTCATAGTATCCATGAGTCAGGTATCAATTCGATGACAGTGGGTGGGTACTTTTAACTGTACTGTAGTTCAAAATATAAAAGGACTGGACCTCAGATCAAAGAAGAGAATACATTTCCTTGGCATCTCAGGAGATCACGTGACTACCCTTACCATGATTCCCCACAATTTAAAAGCCAGGAGACAAAAATACATGACATTTATATTCAGAGCGATATAGTCAAGGTCCTAAAGCTGTGTGCTATCATCTGCGACTGTAAGAATGTGAAGTTTCAACAGATTCTCTGCACTGTATACTTTTAAAAGCTGCAGGCATTTAAGCTATGTTCTACGCTCAGGACAGAAAGCTTGCCTACCAAGCATCAGAATTATAAACTCTGTATAGACAGCCAAAGCCTCCATGGAATCCTCTTTGGATATCATAAATTTCTGTACAGATGGACTCTGTTATGTGCGTGGTGAACCTAACTATTAAATATTACTCACTCTCAGGATTTTAATAGAAGGATCACTTTCTATATAAACATGGCTTTTTTCCCCCTCAACCCACTAGAGATTCTTGAACCCACCCACCAGTAACTATTCTGAAATAGTCAAACTCCGTCCACCCACAAGCAGCAGAGGAGTAACAAAGTGAAGTAGACATGAGTGGCAATAAAAATGCCGAGGTGGGGGAAGCCACAGTTCTTTCTAAAATAGAAAAAAACAAGCTTATAATGTGTAGATCTAAGGTAGCATCCAGGCATTTATCTGACGCTTGTCATTCTTCTCTTTCCCCTACTTCTTCCAGTTCTCACCCTTTCTCTGGTAGTAGAAAAATTAATGAACTCTACTGGGAAAGAACATATGAACACTTCAAACTTGGGAAAAGAAAATGAAGAGTTGTATGATGAACAACATAGAGGGTGAAAGAGCAATAAAAAAATACAACATATTTCTTTACAAATCACCTGTTCAGTGACTTCCAGTGCCAAGGTATTTAGTGTATTTTTAACGGAAGAGAAAAATATATAGAAGTCAACCATTTGTCACAGTTTAATGGAGGTCTCCACATCAATAGCCAGCAATGCACAGAATTATGTAATCTAATTGCAGACAATTTGGCATACAGTAAAATACTTTTAAATGCTCAGGGAGGGGGGTGGGGAACCCTATAATAATGGAACTATATGAGTTGAAAACAGAAGAATGTATTTTATTAAAATACAGTTGATAATTTGGACAAGAGACAAAATGAGAACATCTACTCAATGTTCAGTATAGGACTTTTTGATTTTATGTACAAAAGATTTCCAGTTATAACCCTTTTTTCAATGTTTTCACAAATGAAGATTAAAAAGAATGTAATTTCCATTGAATCTCAAGCACCAAAATCTGCACTATAGTTATTGTTCTTGTTTTTATATTTATATGGAAAAGAACCAGAAACTTTAAATATGTTGAACAATACAAACTATTCTTGAAATCTACCCAAGAGAAATTAGTTATTCAGTAAAATGTAAAAAAGCTGGGATATCATGTTTATCAATTATTTAAATCTTTGGAAGTCTTCAGTAATCTTATAAATCTCCTTATTGCAATATAGTTGACATTTCTCATATTAATGAACTTACAAGAGTTATCACTGATGTTATAAATTGTAGAGTCTCAGGATAGTGTAATTGTTAAAGCACCAGATAGCTAAGATTTGAAGATTTAATTGCTAAGGGTGAAGATTTAATTCTGTACACAGGTGCCTCAGGAAAAGGACCTGGAAACCTTCTTCAGAAAAAAAAACAACCCAACCCTAGGCACTGGAAACCCTACGGAGCTCAGTTTTACTCTGACACACGTGTGGTTTCTCTAAGGAGAGTTGATTCAATGAAAATGGCTTTATACAATTCTATGACATTTAATAGATAGAAAGCGAAAAATATCTCAATTTATGTCAATGGCATATAAGTACCAGCAAACGTTGCTAAATATTTTTGTCCTTAGCATTTACTGTTGTTGCTGTTGTTGTCATTAGGTACTGTCCAATTGACTGCAACTCTCCTAACCACCCTGGGAGTGAGAGATGAGAATGTTGCCTTTTCTTGCACCCTCCTCATTATCTTCTGCATGCTCATGCCCATTGTTACAGTCACTGTGTGATCCGTCTCATTGACGTCACCCTCTCCTCTGCTGACTCTACTTTTCCCAGCATAATGGCTGTCTCCAAGGACCAGCCCTTCCTGATAGCATGCCAAAAGTGCCACCATCCATGCCTCTAAGGAGCGCTTCTTCCCAGAGAAGGCATTCGATGGGATATTCAAACCTCTTCAGCAACATAACAAATCAAAGGCATAGATTCTTCTTCTGTCACTCCTATTCACTGTCCAATTTTCAGACGGATAGAAAGTAACTAAGACTGCCAACGGTTGGATTAAGCACACCTTAGTTTTTAAACTGATATCCTTGTTCTTTAGTATGTGACAATAGATTTCCCCTATGCGACACATCCTCCGATTTCTTGACTGCTATTACTATAAGCGTGGTGTGACAATACAAGTAAAATTAAATCACTGGAAGCTTCAATATTTTCTCCCTCGATCATGATGTTGACTATTGGTCCAGTGGTAAGGACTTTTGTTTTCTTGTTAGTGAGTTATAATCCATATCAAAAGTTGTAGTCTTTGCTCTTCTTTTGTAAGTGCTTCAAGTCGTCTTCACATTCTTCAAGCAAGGTTATGTCATCTGCATAGTGCAATGTGTTAATGTGTCTTCATCCAGTCCTGATGCCACATTGTTCTTCACACTGTCCAACTAACTGCTCCTCGGATTATCAGCTCAGCATAGGTTGAACAGGTATGGAGAAAGGATACAACAACCCTGATGCACACTTTTCCTGATTTTAAACCACGCAGTGTTCTCTTTGCTCTGTTCAAACAACTATTTCATGGTCTATATAAAGGTTTCTTTTTTTTTATCCACCCGCCTGACCCTACATAAAGGTTTCTTATGAGCACAATTAAATGTTCTGAGATTCTCATTCTTCTCAATGTTATCACTCAGTAGATGAATATAAGAAACTATGTTTGTTTCTATCTAGAGCAGATATGTTCTTACCATAGTGTCAATTGTGTGAATCTTTATGTTGGAGGAAAGGGTATATATGGGTGTATATAGTAAATTTTTTTTAACAATATGCTCTGTGAGAAGTTAGAAAGTGCTTAAAAGAGACACAAAGCAAAGTCAGGCAAGGAGAATAGGGATGCAGAGCCAAGTGAGTTGCAGTTTTAAAGAACATAGTCATGGTTGGTCTCTTGGGAAGTCCTCAGTAATCTTGGAAATATTACTTATAATCTTGTGAAGATCAAGGGATGGAAGTGAGAAAGAAGTTAGCCATGGGACTTCTGGGAAAATCTGCTCCAGGTGACGAAAACAGCTAAGTGCAAAGGTCCTAAAGCAGGAACGCAGCTTTTGTGTTCAAAGAACAACAGCTTAAAGCAGGAGAGAAAAGAGAACATGGCTAAAAGTTGGATGAGGAGGAGAAACGACGTGAAAGAAATAACACAGGCCAATTAATTCGAGGTCATGGTAAGTGACTTTTATGCCAAGGAAAATCAGCAACCTCTGCAAGGCTTTGAGCAGTAAGAGTGGCATAATCGGAGGACAACTGTAGCTGCCGCGTGTGGAGCAGATTGTCGAGGGCAATGGCAGAGGCACAGAGTCCATTTGGAGGTTACTGTAGCAATTTAGGACAGAGATGATGGAGGGTCCAACAGAGATGATAGCAGCAGAGGTGGTGAGAAATGGTTGGATTATGGATATATGCGAAGATATCACCAACAGGGCTTAATGATTGGCTGGGATGGGTGGGGGATGAAGAGGAGCAACAGATGATTCTAAGGTTTTGGCTTGAACAAATGGAAAGAGAAATTGATTTCAACTGAGATAAAGGAATCTGTGAATAGACTGGACTTGGGAGGGAAAACAAAATTTCCATTTTGGACTAAAGCAAATGATACCTGTGTCAAGCAAGTGGTGATAAGCACAGTACACATACACTTGGAGTTCGAGACATAGGCCAAGGCAGAGATATAAAGTTAGGAGATGATGACATAGAAGTGATGTTTAGCGATGCACATGGATGAAATAACCACAGTGTGAGCATAAACTGAGAAGATGCCTTTCTGAATGAAAAGAGCTGGTTTTAGTACTAGGAAGGCGAGTGGAAAGGAAAAGTCAATGCTTTATTACAAGCTTCTCTCTAATGGATACTTGTAGAAAGAGGGAGGGGGAAATTGAGACTATAAAACATATGAGTTTTATCACCTTGTAATTTATATATAAAAAATACAAGCAGCCACATAACTTGAGGCTCTAATCTATTTGCGCTTTGTTCACTTTAAACATTATTGTCAGATTAATGATCCTAAAACATTGTTTTCAGGATTACTGATGGAGGCAAAAGCCGCAGCTATCTGTTTAACATCTCAGACTTTTTATCAACTGACCTGACACTTTAGAGCATGTGTTGGACACGTGTTCTGACTGAGAGGTGGAACAAGCATGATCTTTGCTATACAAGAAGCCTTGGTGGCACAGAAGATTAAGCATTTGAGCGCAAACTGAAAGGTGGGCAATTCAAATCCACCAAACACTTGGGGGGAGAAAGATAAAGCAGTCTCCTCTCACAAAGATTTAGAGCCTTGGAAACCCAATTCTGTCCTACAGGGTTGCTATGAGTTGGAATCAACTCAATGGCAATGGGTGATGTTCTCCCAGTTTTTAACTATTCAAATAAAGTGCATTGTGGACAACATCATTATAATGCAAATGACACATATCTACCTGGCTTAGTTTACTGTGTTGCTTGGTCAAACTCTCCTTTGATCTTTCGTCTTTGATTAAAGTGAGTGTAGGACACCTTGGGAAATTCAGACCTTCATTTCTGTATTTTTTCTACAGTCATTAGTGAGTGGTGCAATGGACCAGACACTGTCTTAGAGACCAAAGATATGTGGTGAAATAGACATGTGTAAAGTTTCCACCTTTTAAGGCCTATGCTAAAGTCTGGGAAAGTCAAATAAAGCAAACTGTAGCTTTGATGAGAAGGAGACTTGAACAATCAGCTTGTGAGCAGTGTGTTCTTAGAGAAGAAAGAAAAAAAAAAAAACTAAACAAACCAAACGAGCCCTCTCCATAGTAAGGAACTCTTAAATTGAAGTTATTTCAATTACGACGTCGGGGTCAAGGTGAAGTAAAACAACGGAAGGCAGAAGTATGTCCCAGGCAAAATCCACATACCTCACACAACAGCATGGAGCCACACAGTCCTTGTTTTGAGCTTACTATAACTAGTGGTATGTTTCCTTGTCTATTTAGCTGTCTTTTGATTGGCAGATATACAACTTCCAAAAGTAACAGTCGTTTTTATATTAATATGACAGTGATAACAATGGTGAGGTGAGAATACATCTTGCTTATTGCCCTACCTCAGCACACCCTTTGATATTCCTGCCATTAAATCAGAATAGGTCTCATATTAAAAAAAAAAAGTTCTGTTTTTCTCCAAAGTCTATCCTTGGGTATTAAATACACCAAAGTTACCCTTTTGAGATTCTACAAAAGTAGATTTGCATCATCTAAATACACACATTGGGTACCTTTACTCTGTCTTGGAGTAGTAAGAATTTAAGTAACTAAATCTATTTAATATCTATGACTTCAATAATGATTCCACTGAATCATTTCTTTTTATTTTTTATTAATAGCTAGAACTCACTGTTTTCAGTGGGTTTCCGCACAAAGTGACCTTTGCTGGGTTTCTGAAGCTGTAAATCATGAGAGGAGACCGTTCAACTTTCTCCCACGGAACAGCTGGTGGATTCAAACTACAGGAGATAAACACTCTTTTGGATAGCAGCCCAGCTCAGCAAGGTCTCTCCATGTTGTTGTTGTGTACCACAGAGTCAGAATTGACCCATAACTGACCCTCCAGCAGGTTTTCAGAGACAGTTAATCGCACAGGAGGAGACTGTCCATCCTTGTATGATAGAGCAGCCAGTGGATTCAAACCACATGCCTTTGAGTTTGCAGCACAGCTTTTTGTCACTAGGCCACCAGAGCTCCCATAACAACATGAAAACTAACACTAAAATTATTAAGAATCGGGCTTACAGAAGTTTCCAAACTTTAAAATTTAAGATTAGCTTATATCTACCAGATTTTGAATCATTGGTTCCAGGAAATTGGAAAAGTGCAAGGGAGAGACTTAGAGAAATAATCCACACCTTCTCTGATTACATTCTTAAGAAATTAAAACTAATTTTAACCCTAGAACCAGGAAGTAGTAATTCATTTCTTTTAACTTGCAAATATAGATGAGGTTTAAATAGCTTCCAATGCACAGTCTGTTCCAATAGCCGTCACTCATCTCTCATACCACCTACATAGCTCCTGAATAGAAAATTTAAAATAAGATGACTTACCTACTGTAAAGGATGTGCCACTCTGCTTGAAGGAACTAAATTCAACTGTCTCAAGTCTATAAGAATCAAAAAGTGTGGTGTGCACAAAGAGCATGACACAACCAGTGAAAACAGAACAATTTCTGAACTTGGAGCTTTGAAGTTACAGATAATGGAAAAATGAACAATCTGACTATACCACCCACTGCCATAGAGTCAGAAGCAACTCACAGTTGAGACTCCACTGAGTTTCAGAAGTTGTAAATCAATCCCTTACTCCCCCTGAGTGGATTAGAAGCACCAAAGGTGCTTGGGTTTTGGGTTAGTAGAACAATTTCCTATGGACTACACCACCAGAGTGAAATCTGTTCAGAATATATAAAGATGTTGACATTTCATTAGTAAGCTTATTTTGCCTTTGAGTAAAAAAATAGACAATATATGTCCATACACAAAATTAAAGTGTTGTAATGGGAAACATATACCTCCTTCAAAGATTTTTTTTATGGTGTCTAAATACAGTTCTAGTCCATAAAGAAAAATTAAGCTCTAATCCATGCTACAACATGGGTAAAATTGGAAAAACCTGATGCTCAATGATACAACTCGGCCACAAAAATGACAGATATTGTATGAAGACACTTAAGAATAGACAATAAGAGCAAGTAAATGTCTAGAGAGAAATGTTTATAAGTGGTTGCTAGGAAATCTATTCCCATTGTCCTGTTAAGATATTCAGTCAACCTGAATACCCTGAGACCTAATTTCACCAGCAATATGTAAAACTAGTCTTTGTAGGGAGCTCTGGTGGCCTTAGTGGCAGGAAGCTGCACTTCAATCTCAGAGGTGCATGATTCAAAACCACCAGATGCTCTGCTGGAGAAGGAGG
>NW_006399790.1:7170419-7254224 GCF_000299155.1 Elephantulus edwardii | reverse complement strand
TTAAATTTAAAAAAAAAGAAAGAAAAAAAATTTTTTAAATTGAAAAACAAAACACCTAGTCCTTTTGTCTCAACGGGCACCCATTCATGAAATCAACAACAACAACAGGGATAAAAGATAAGGGAAAGGGGAGACCACTGTTTAGGAACTGATGAGTTTGTTTGTGGTATGGGAAAATTTCACAATGGGTACAGCTGGCCATTATACAATATGAGTAATGTAACTGAAAACAGGAAATTGTAAACCGCAAAATTCAAATTGGCAGATATTATATCTTATGTGTGTGTGTGTGTGTGTGTGTGTGTGAGAGAGTGTGTGCGTATGTGTACATAAATGTTTATGAGCTCTGGTGGCTTAGTGATAAAGAACTGGGCATCAATTCAAAGGTAGGTAGTTCGAATCCACTAGTTGCTCTGCACGAAAAAAGATGGGCAATCTCCTTCTGTGTAATATACTGCCTCTGAAAGCCTGTTGGAGGATCAGCTCTGAGTTGGTTCTGACTCAATGATAACAACAACATGTATATTTATAGCAAAAATTAGTGCATTTTTTAAAAAAAGGAAATTAATTCCAGAAACACAAGATAGGGCCTGAGAAGGAATGGATCAAACATTTTAGAGGAGGCCTGGTGGGGACTATATATATATATATTTTTTTTTTTAAGGCAAATCTTCTAAAATCTTTAGACAGTGTGCATCCTTAATTGCTTTGGCAAGGAGCGAATTGCTCATCTAACTTTAGTTTTTGCATGACCTAAACCATGGAGGGTTTGTTGAACTGAACTGAATTGTCCATCTAGTCAAATGACAGGTCAAGTGAGAGAAGGAAAACCATTCAGGTGATTGTTTAGTAAAATGAACATCAGTTAATGGATAACGCGTTGAGTTGTGGTAGAGAAAGTTTAAGTATGTATAAGACTAAGTTCATCTCTGTTCAAATCTTCTAGGATTTTATGAATGGGTGCCCGTTGAGACACAAGGACTAGTTTTTAAAATTACTGGTGAATTTAGGTCTCAAGGTATTCAAATTGACTGAATACCTTAACAGGACAATAAACAGACGGCAGGCACTCCTGTCACTTCACTAGAGGTAAACAAAGGAGCTTACAATCTAAAGTTACAGAGCGTCTCTTGCATTAAACAAAGACATCTTTATTTCCGTGTAATATAAAATCAAACCAAGTTATCGGGAACTTCCTTTCAATACAAACTAAACTCTGAATATATTATTTCTCTAAATTTCAAATTTATCATAATCAAGGCTGGTCCTTCTCCCCCTTTTACCCAAATGGCAGGTTGACAAATGCTAATGAAACACTGCTTTCACTGTGTCTGTTCTGCACCAGTAAATCTTTGTTTACGTCATTCCACCACCATTTAGTTCACCAAGTCCAATTTTTGCTATCCCTCGAGAGTAAGGTCCCATACAACCCCAACAATTGTCTTATTATCCTAAGATGTGAACTTTAAGATTCACAGAACTTGGCTCCATTCCATACCACTCTGTTTCCTTCCCCCTTCTCTGCCCTCCCACCAACTCCTACTCTTAACCTTTGAATCAGACAAATAAACCAAAAAAGAAAAACCAGTCCTATGTAAATTTGCAACTTCTTCCTCTATCCCGAAGGAAGGACTGGGCATATAGAGATGCTCCCTGGATCTTAGTAGCCTTGTTTTCTGTAATGTTGTTGTTGTTATGTGCCAGCGAGTTGGATCTGGCTCATAGCTGACAGTATAGCAGGTGTCCAGAGGCATTAAATCACACAGGAGGAGACTGCCCATCCTTCTCCAGTGGAGCAGCTGATAGATCCAGACAGCCTGGGTTTGCATATTGACAGTGCAACTCCTTGCCCACTAATAGGTAACAGGAGTGATCAGAATAAGGATTCAGCTACCTTGTCCACAAATTGTCCCAAAAAATTGCATACTCTGAAATAGAACTCCATATAGAAAGGCTTTAGAGCAATCATATTTCTCTTTTCCCCTCTAAACAATTGTTAAGACTTCCTCAATATTCCCCCAGGACATTATTACAACTGTTCTCAAAGGGCAGAGAGCTAATACGGCCTTGCTGGGGCTTCCAGACACCTTCCACTCCCCTCTCTATAACCTACATACCTACAGCTGACAGCTCACAATTGATCTCTCACTGGGAATTCCCCTCAGCTTCAAGGAACTGTCTTGTCTAAGGTTATGATCCCTCCCATGGGACAGCTCTCGGCCAGGGACTGTCTGATATGGAAATACACAGTCTTTTAACTCAATTTGGGGTAACTCTGACGACCCATCAAAATCCTGAACTACCCATAGGGTCAGACCTCAGATGCAACCAAACTGCAGGTTAGCCTCTTTCTCTGCCTCAGAACCTCACTCATTTGCCTAGAATTTTCCACCACAGTCAGGCTCAAGGAAGCATAATCTAACACCATCATTCTTCCCCAAAAGTCCATAAGCTTTTAAAGGCATAAATGGTCAGGCCATGTCAAGATCAGTCTTTCTAAGAGAAAGGGCTCTGGAATAGTCTTTCTCATTCATTCATTCACAAGAAGGAATTCATGAAGATGTATATTAGATGGAGAGGCTCTGCTAATTACGTAGGACTGTAGGCCAGTGGTTAGCAGAGCCTAGCAAAACCCACTGTGGCAGTACCAGAATTTCACCACAGATGAGGCTGAGCCTGTGCCTCTGTGGATGGAAAGGATTTTGAACTTGAAACTTGAAGACAACTTGGTGGGACACCTTTGAGAATACTGAGAAAGCATCTGATGCCTATTAGCAAAGTATGGTGGACATTACTAACAGACTGAGACATCTCTGCTCAAGTTCTCTCAAGCTATGCACTGACATTCTCATTGACCTCAAACGTCTTTAAAAGTATAAATCCACTTCTGAATCAGAATCCGCAGGGCTAAGGGAGTACATCTTGACAACCAGTGGACTGTGGGAGCTGATTCTTAATGATTACAGACATGACATTGAACTTGTACTCAGGAAGTTATGTTGCTTTTCACTCTATCTTTGATGATAAGCCAAGTTTCCCATCTATTAGAACATCTAATATAGAATGATCAGAAGGTTAGAAAAATAACACCTGTCGGTTTCTTTTCTATTTACTAGTAGTAGAGATACAGTAATTGATGAGGAAAAGAATGGAAACTAAGATAAAATGAGGAGTTTTTACTAATAAGAGACTCACTTTTGGATTTCCATCTTCAATTCTAAATTGTTATAATTACCGGTACAATTACAAGTGTTCATACTTGCAAGAACTAAAATCCCATCATCTTATTATCAAATGTATATTCTTTTCTAAAGTAGTATTATTCCCACATATGATTATAATAAAAAATCTCTTTGAAATTTACAATTCTACCTTTCTATTATCTAGTCACTGCAACAATGGGCTTGAGGATGGTGGAGATTGTCAGATTTTGAGACTGGTGCAGGATAGAGCAAATTTCAATCTGTTGCTTTTAGGGTCACTATCTGCTATCAGGGACCTCTCTAGAGTACTGAAGAGCAACGATGCCACTCTAAAGATTAAGGTGGACCTGATTTAACCCATGGTCTTCGTAATTACTTGCTAGGGATCACAAAGCGGGACAATGACTAAGGATGATAGAAGAAGAACTGACGTCTTTGAGCTGTGATGCTGAAGAAGAGTCTTGAATATACCATGGACTGCTAAGAGAACAAACAGGTCTGTCCTGGGGAGAGTGAAGGCAAGAGAGTCAAGGATTCTGAAGTTTCGTCTGACATACTCTGGGCATGTTGCAAGAAGGAACCAGACCTTGGAGAAGGACATCCTGTGTGGAAGGGTAGAGGGACAGTGCAGGTAAGGAAGACCACAGATGAGATGAATTGACTCAGTGACTGAAAAATGAGATTAGCTCTGTCAGAGTAGATGAGATTGGCTCAAGATAGAGCAGGGTTCTGAGCTATTGTATACAGGGTCGCTATGAGTCACAAGCGACTCAGCACATAACAACAACACGAGTTAGTCAACTTAGTGACACCTAACAACAAGAACATTAAACATATAAAGCCAGATTCTATTTCTTTTTCTCTGCAGTTGCAGTCTCCAGCTTTTCCTTCCTCTAAAAAGAATTGCCACTTCAGGGTCACTGTGCTGTTTCTATCACTGTAAAACAGTGAACTCCAGGTAATCTGAACTGTATTATACTAAGCCACAGCTTCCCCCCCCCCTTACAATGGTCATTTCTACTCTTACTAAACAAAATTAATTTGAATGGCTCTGTCCCATTACAGAATATTGCATTTGGGAGGTTCAAGGAATTTTTAAAACTAAATTTTAACTTGGGCTTAGTCTTTGTGAAGAACAAAGGGGGAAAAGATAAATATTTAAGACAGCCAGCAATATCTGGCTAATGTTTGAGGACAGGGATCCAAAGCGAAGAAAAGTAGAATAAAGACAGAAGTCTGGAGCCTCTAAAATTGATAAAACTGGAAATGAAAAGAACCCTGGATGCACTCTTCACAGTCATTATGTGTTCTGTTTTTCCTTATGCACTGAAAGCCCCATCCCACCCCCAAAGCCTGGCATGTCTGACTCAGGCCTCAGCGCATCTTCCTGCATTCTGTATCCCCTTCTCTTGGGAATCAGACCAGCTCTTCTCCAGCCATGCTGCACAGCATCCTGATCACATTATCTTTATTCTTGATTCCTCATCTACCTGGAATACGGAATCTACTTCACACAAATGTCACTCCTTTTAAAGTTCAATTTAAGCCCTGCCTCCATTGGCAAGCCTCCTGGCATCCCTCCAAGTGCATAGGCTCTGACCCTTTTCTGAACCCATGCTGCCTGCCTTTAGGTTATCTTGAATTACATTTATGTGTGGTTTCATTTTCTTACCGCTGGTGCTGTTGTTGTTGTTGTTGTTGTTAGTTGCTGTTGTGTTAACGTTGACTTTTAATGACCCCAAGATTCATAACTAAATACAAAATCCCTCATCTCTGGAGCCAATGCAGGACCTCTTCTAGTGCCCTGCACACAGAAGGTGCTCAACTATCCATAAAGGAGATGGAAGGAAAGCAAAGAGAGAGAGAAGGTAAAAAGGGGGAGAAACCAGCCATTTCCTCTGTTATAATCTATTTGTAGGTGGCACACTACCTAATATTGATCCTGGCCTCTTATTCTATTTTCCTTTCATACTTTACCAAAGCTTGTTCCTTTCACTTTACAACACAGCCTGAGTTTAAGAGAACACTAAACCACTCTGCTGCCATGGAACATGTATGCACTGGTTCAGTTACTACTTCCTGATCGATCACCCACACTATGTGTTACATGCTCAATACTGGACCCTGGAAATACAATACAGCCAGGCACAAGCCTCCTGGAATTAAACTCTACCCTGGTGATGTAGTGCATAGTGTGTTTTGCTGCTAACAAAAAGGTAAGCAGTTTGAATCCACCAGATGCTCCACAGAAGACAACGGGAAGTCTCCTTCCACGACCTTCTACAGCCTAGGAAAGTAGATGAGGGTTGCTCTGAGTTGGAGATGACGCAGCCGCAGTGGGTTTATTCATTTATTAAGATGACTACGATACACAAGAGTCCAAAAGCCCCAGAGACCCTTTGAATGGATACACTCTGTACACTGTGGGGTAGAGTATCTCTTGAGTACCAGTCAGGTCTTGAGTTGTGTCATAGAAATATTAGATAAATATTAAAAAGCCAAGCACAGAGAGGCACCAGATTCATTTGCTACATTCCAAACTGCCTCCCTCAGTCACATGGAGCTTTGGTTACACAGAAAATCTGATACTTTTCTTTGTCACTGAATTTTCTGGGTTTTTTTTTTCCTGCTGAGTTCCGCTTCCCTGACGACACTCTTTCAAAAATAAAGTTGGCAGAGATGCTGGGAGACCTAGAGTGTTCATAACCACTGCCATTCCTTGAAAGATGTGCATTAATTAGTCAGTGGTCATTAAACGATCTAACTAGAATAGAAGCATATACTCCACAGCTCCTACCTCCTTATCATTTAAAATTCTGTGTACTGGAACAATTTTCTGAGTCAGGAAAAAAAAATAATTTAATGCAACATTTTCTCCAAATGCTATTGTTAGAATATGAAGGGGAAGTTTGCTATTCTGTTTTTTTTCCCCTCTTAGCATATTAACAGTGATTCACATGTGGACTGTCTTGACAAAAATGTTGTACATGTGTGTATTCGACAACTTAATCTTGCAATTGGGTGATGGCAGCTTTTCAGAACTGATAAAAACATGACGGTCTCCATTATTCCCAAATTGGTTAATAATTATCTATGCAAGTGAAATTATCCTTGGTGAGGGAGACATAAAATTGAAAAATTCTATCTCCTCAAATGAGAGTCATTCAAGTCGCTCACTCCCTGCCTGCCATCGAGTTGGAATGGGCTCACAGCTGATGGCGCACTGGGGTTCCAAGGCTGCAGACTGCATGGGAGCAGAATGCCCATGCTTCTGCTATGGAGCAGCTCGTGAATTAGGACCGCCAGGGTTATCAGCAGCCTGTGGATTGGCAGCACAGCAGACATATTTGCACAAAATCTTTTCATGGATGTCCTTGGAAGCAAGGAAGGTGACATGACACTGAGACCATGACGGCAGTTCTAAAGGCCAGGCACCAGGGATATCCGGAGCAGGAATGTTCCAGAAAGGTGGTAAAGTGGAGGCTTCAAAGAAGAGCAGTTCCCGGCAGGTGCAAAGATACAAAGCTAATGGGAAAAAGGACACTACAGAAAAGGCAAGGAGGCCACACAGGTAACCTATTTTCTCCCCAATCCCTGTATTTTAAGTATCTTTGGAGATCAAATGAGATCAGGAATGGCACCGTGTGCAGAAAGGGGGGGAGGGAAGCAAGTTGACAGACTTGGCATTGGGGAGTCCTGTGAGGAACAAATCATCAACAAAATGAGCTAGAAAACCAGGGCATAGATATGCTAATGTCAGCTTCCCCAAGTCCTATTTCCCTCTCACTGTTGTTGTTGTTCTGTGCTGGTGAGTTGCTTCCACCTCACAGCAGCTAGACTTCTAACAGAATGAAACAGTGACCAGTCCATGCGGCCCTCAGTCACTGCCATGCTTGGGCCCACTGCTCGAGGCATTGTATCAACCCATTTCACTGAGGCCCTTCCTCTTTCTCGAGAACCTTCCACATGGCCAAGCATGATGACATTTTCCAGGGTCAGATCCCTCCAGACAACTGGAGGAGAATTCACCATCTCAACACTGGAAGAGCATTCTAGCTGTTCTTATTCCAATACAGATTGGGCCGTTCTACTGATAGTGCAGTGGTACATTCCGTGTTCTTCACTAACCTCACATTTCAAATGTCCCAAATTCTTCTTCAATCTTCACTATTCTTTGTCCAGGTTTTGCGGACACATGAGAACACTGTAAACAACATGGCTTGGGTCGGGTGCACCTTAGTCCTCAAGGTGACATCTCCACTTTTTCAGCACTTTGAAGAAGTCTTTACCAGGATATTTGCCCAACGCAAGTGTGCGATTTCTTGACTGCTGGTTTCATGGACACTAACTGTGGATTTGAGAAAAATGAAACCCTCGAGAGTTTAGTATTTCATCTGTTTTTATAATATTGCTTGCTGGCCCACTTTTGAGGATTCGTGTTTTCTCTCATCTCCTTCAGTGAGTCCTTCAAGTCTTTCAACATGCATAGTTGTTCCACCTGCTTAACACAGGCTGTCAATGAGTCCTCCTAAACTCCTGATGTCACATTTGTCTTCGTATAGTCCCGCTTCTTGGATTATTTCCTAAACATACAAACTGAATAAACATGGTAAAAGAATCCGACTCTGACACAAACTTTTCCTGATGTTAAAACTATGGAGTAGTGTCTTGTTCTCGTCACACAACTTCCTCTTGGTCTGTAAACAGGTTCCACTTGAGCACATTTAAAAGTTCTAGAATTCTCACATTTCACATTATAATCTGTACTTTGCTGAGGTCCATCCACAGTAAAACAGCTTTGCATAATCAACAGAACACAAGGAAACATCTTTCTATTATTCTCTGTTGCTCTCAATAATGATATCCCTTGTTCTACATCCTTTTCTGAATATGGCTTGAATTACAGGCGGTTCCTTGTTGATGTACTACTGCAACCATTTTGGATTATTTTCCAGAGGCTACACAGTTGCATTTTTTCTTTAAAAAAAATACCATATACTAAGACTTACTGCTATGTAACTAAGCTACCCAACTGAGGGCTTATATCATAGAAAGAAAAAGGGACCATGTGTCACAGGGAGTCAATGAGCTGTGAGATCTTGGAAACGTAATTTCACATCTCTGAGTCACAATTTCTCATTGGCTGAAATTATATCATTGGGCATCTTTCATTCTGATACATTGCATGGTTTCATGACATTTTTCTAAAAAGCCACTTCCATCTTCTTGGTCACATTTGCATTAATGCACTTCATTCTGATGGCAATAAAAGTGTTTCTATTACTTTTTTAAAAATTCATTCTTTTTTAACGTCAAACAATTTTAAGTTACAACTGCATATGAATCCTAAATTGGGAAGGGTATTTACTGGAACTTTAAATGTGTGTTCTTAGAAAATGAAATGGCAAAGTTCATCTATCCAAAACTCCAACTCTTTTCATAGAAATACACATTGCACTGGCTTTCACTGTACACATAAGATAAACATGATTTACGTGTATTAATAACACAAATTTAAGGGAGGTCTGGTAGCCTAGTGGCAAGAAGCTGCCCTGCAATCCCAGAGGTACGGAGTTTGAATCCACCAGATGCTCTGCTGGAAAAGGAGGGCCAATCACCTCCTGTACCAGTCAGATTTGATTTGACGGTACACATACATACATACATACATACATACATACATACATACATACATAAAATAAATTAAAAAGAAAAATAATGCAAATTTTGTCACTAGTTATCTCTAGGTATGTGTGTAGAATTTTCAAGGACCATAGGAATTACTCTAAGAGGGCCATAATCCACATTTATCCAAAGATTTCTATGTAGGTAGAATAAACAATGTATTTCAAAGGTAAAAAGTAGACCCTATTGTGACTATAGATCTTCATTGGCTCCTGTAGAAGCCCTAGTAACCTAGTGGTAAGATGATGCATTGCAATCTCAAAGACGTGGTTTGAGTCCACCAGTTGCTCTAAGCGAGGATGGACAATCTCCTTCCATGTGATTTATTGCCTCTGAAAACTTGCTTGAGGGTCAGCTGTGGGTCAGTTCTGATTCAATGGCACATAACAACAAAATTGTGACTATATAGATTTTTAAAGAAATTACCACATGCATATTTTTGATTACTTTTGTTATGCCTTTTTTCAATCACCTATTACTGAAAGTACAACTATGATTTATGCATCCTTCCTTTTAAAAAACAACTTAGAAAGAGGAACTTTATACCACAAAACGATGATGTACTGTAAATGTAAATGTCTTCCAACTCACTATGATCAGGTTATAAGAAGATAAACCACTATGAACAACTTCATGGTTATTCATAGAGTGACTTATTACAATTATATTTCACACGAAGTATAAGAGACTTAAAAACATGATCAAAGACTGAAAGGGTATAATTATATGATCAAAATTCAGTCTATTTTCTTTTTTCAATGATTCCAAACTCCACACACAACTTCCTCATGTAGGAATTTTTACAAAGAGCAGCCTGATTATTCCTTGAATTTATATTTCTCAATATGGAACTCATCAGTACAAAGTCACTACCTTGCTTTTGTTGTTGTTAGGTGCCATCAAGTTGATCACAACTCATAGCAATTGTAGGAATGAAAGATTGGAAGCTTGCCTATTCTGCACTATCCTATCCATCTCTACCATTGATGTAATCACGGAGTCAACTCATCTTGTTGAGCATTTTATTTTTTGGAAGACCCTCCACATTCCTGGGCATGATTTCTTTTTCTAAGGACCGGTCTCTCCTGACAACACTTCTAAAAGCATGTGAGATGGTATTTCACCATCCTTGTCTCTAAGCAGTACTCTGGTTACACTTTCTCCAAGACAAGTAGATTCTTAAAATGTGATTAAAATTATTTCTTTAATGGTGTCATACGGAAACAGGAAATAGCATCTTGTTACTAAGTAAAACATTGTGGTGCTTTGCTTTGCTTCTTTGCTTTATCCATTATTCACTGGTTGGCAATTTCAAATTTCATGATAATGAAAACAATATCAGGCAAGTCATCCCTTCTCTGAAGCTGAAAATCTTAGGTGTTAGAGTTTGGAACCTAAATATTGTTTCTATACAGAAACACTGAAAAGAAAAAAAAAATACACCAATTCATTGTCATTTAACAATCAGGGTAAGCAACTAATATATGTTCACAGAGCTATGGTTGGCCTGTAATGGAATGTTATATACAGCGTAAGACACTCCAGAGTGGTATTCTCTAGGTGAAAAGTAAATGCATATTTGTAAAATGATTAGCAGAATTTGTCAAATAAACAAGCCTGTCTATATTCTTACAGCATTCCTTTGTAAATCTGTTAGAGCAAATCTAAAGTATTTCTGTAGGATACACACACACACACACACATGTGTGTGTGTATATATGTATATATATACACACACATATATGTTTTATATATGTGTTTTGTGTATATATATATATATATTTTTTTTTTAATATGGAGGACAATAAAATGCTTGCCGTTTATATGCATCAATGAGGTTGGATAGATTATGTATGAGCAACTTCATCCCAAACTAGAGAAACATCAGGAACATTTAGAATAAAACAAAAACAGATACAGGCAATAAATAGGGGTTAGTCTATAGCATGAAAGTTCTTTATTCCAAGTCCATGTATATCGATTCATTTATTACAGGATTAATTTTCTACTTTCCAAGCCTAGGTAAACCAAAATACAAAATCTTTCTTTGCAATATGCTTCTCCAAGAAGTCACTTAAAAACATATATGAAAAGTTCTAACACTAAACTATCTCTTTTTTCCTTTTATGTAAATATATTTATTCCGATACAAGAAGATTTGAAGAAATGCAGTGTTAGTGGTGACACATAGGGGACTGCCTCCCCCTAAAGAACATTAGTAATTATTGCAACCAGCAAATTCAACAAAATAACTGGTATATTTAGATTCTTATATTCTCTATTATGATTGGAAGCCAGACCCATTGAGCTTCAGTTAAAAAAAAAATGAGGACAATAGTGGTTTTGGTCATTTGACCCAATTCAAGAGGTAACATCAAGTCTGTTTATGTATTTATGTTGTGGGAAAGGAACTCTTAAGTACTCAGAAGCATTTAAAGAGAGCAACCAGCTTAAAACACACATACACATACATAGCACACACACAAAACCCTTGATTCTCACTTTGAATGTAACTCAAAAGCAGCTATTTCTACATCCCCATATTAGTACCACTGAAGAAAATGAATAGTTAGCAATGGAAGCTTTGCATTTGTATGTGTTGCTTAATTACTGAATGAGATTATCTACCAGCTAACTGTAACTGATACTAGAAAATACCTATGAAGATTTGCAATGAGGGCACAAGAGGGGAAATGCACTCCTGAATTCATAAGACTTAGGGGAGCTCTTAACAATAATTCCTTACATTTCTGAGGTATAGCGTGGTGTAAGCACTTCACTTTATCTTGTTTCTTTAAAGTAACACAGATCTAGTCTTTTTGCAAATAATTCTTCAAACATGAAGAGGTTAAATAAGGTGTCAGAGGTCACAAGGAGCTGACAAGGTGAAATCTAACTCAGGCTCTTTGTTTCAGCCTAGCATTCTCCGATGTCTTGACATCTTAGAGAGCTGGATTTGTTTTCTGAGATTCCTGATACAACTAATGGGAACAGCACTGGAATTTAATCATAAAAATGCTGACACTACCTTATCTATAGTTGCCCAAATGGTGCCATTATAATTAATGCTTTCGAACTTGAGCATCATCCGAAAACTTGCTACTTTTATGTCTTATTAATCAACACTTAGATGCTCTGACTGCCACAAATTAGTCTGTTTTATAGAAACAGGACATTTTCTAAACACTGAAGATTTTTATCTGCTTTAAGACAAACTATAACCCAGTCATGTCAGTGCGAAGCCGTCTAAAAGATACAGAAATCTAAATCTGGGGTAAATTCTTCAATTCAGTTGCTCCTAAGAATATTTTCTCTTTTAGTCATTTTACCCTGACTTATTCATACATATCACAAGCATCGTAAAAATTCCATTTACATTTTTCTCCACTGTTAGAAACAGCATGGTTACTTAACAGCTAAATCACTTGACCCTGCTGAAGCAACTGGTCAGGATAGCTTCCATATTTATAAGTGTTTTCTTTTTTCTTTTCCTCAAATATCTTCCAATTTAACGACAGGGCATGGGCTGTCAGAATGGCAATAAAATAGATGAGTAGGCATTATAATGTAAATTATTCACTGCATTCATGTTTTAAATGCTTTTCTATTAAGCAAAGCTTTTTATTACTGATTTGTAGGAGACTTAAGAAAAATGCCATAACCTGCCATGGTTACATAATCTTCTTCCTAAAGAAAGTAACAGGTTATAAAGTGCCATTAAAATGATGATATAAATTTTTTTCTAATGTGACTATATACAGAATACAGGTGAAGGATAACAATTTGATGTATATGTATATTTCATGGTATTGGTCTCCCCCCCTTTTAACAGACTACTTCTTATCTTTTCTAGTATTATTTCTATCTCCCCCTGTGCTTATAAAGCCTCCAGAATATACCCTGTATTGCCCACATATGTGTGGCTAACGTGAAAGAAAAACTGAGGAAGTCCTTTCTAAAATATTAAAGTAAGGGGTACAGGAAAGATCATGGCAGACTATATTTCTGCACATAGTTGGAGACTAACAGCCTGGAAGCAGCTGTAGTGTTACCCTGACCCCTGAAGGAAGGAATCAGGAGTTAACTTCACATCCAATTTCCTACACAATATGAACACCAAACCTCCAAATTTACTGGCACGGGTCTATCAGTGTTTTGGCATGTCCTATGAAAAAATCAGAAAGTCACTTCACTTATGAGAGTTCAAAACTGCATGTCACCATCCCATTATTCTGATTTGGGGTAAGCCTATCAATTCAGCCTAACTTAGGAGGTGTCTAGAGCTTACTTCTGATTCTGTAAGACTGTAAGGAAATGGCATATGAGGCGATGTAAAGGGGGGTAGCACAACAGAACCATTTAATCTCCCTGATAAGAAAGCTATTTAGCTTTCTTTGAAACAACAAATGTAAAGAGAACTAGGAGATAACAAAACTACATGCTAAGATGATTCAATTCAACAGGGTTAGAATTTCAGTGGAGTTTCATTTTTTTTTTGGGGGGGGTGGATACATAAGGTGTTCAAGGGGAATAGATTCTCATACAGTAGAAAGGCCAAAAAAAAAAAAAAAAGCAGGTGATGTGTATCTTCTTTAAAACTCACAGCTCTAAATGAAGCATCAGGGAAAATGGCATTTTCTTCTGCAGTATTCCCGCCTATGTACAGAGACCACAGTGCATTTCTCTCTCTCGTCTCCTGTTAAAAAGTCGTGGTGGCTGTAACATGTCTTTCAAGCCATTCAGTAAGTAACACTTGAAATGGATTGCTCTTTTATTCTGGGAGCTGCATTACTAATGAATTCACTGCCATTTATTTATTTATTTTTAATTAAAGAGTATATATTACCTTTGAAGGTGTTAACTTTTCCCTGAGGGTTAAAATGGCACAGAAAGAGGTTGTCATGGCAAAGATAAAGGTATGGAACACTTATTTCTAACACACTATAGAAGCAATCATCATTTTTCACAAGGGAACCACCAGACTGAAATCAGCATCAAGCCTTACCTGGAAAAATTCGAGCAAGGGGACCCTAAACAGTTCTATTCCCAGTGTTCATTTTAAAAGATTCAACTTTCCACGCAGTTAGGGACATGAGTTTTCAATCACAGGCACTAGAACTATGACCTTGGCTGGGACCAGCATCAGCCCCAATTGTTCAATGGGGCACTTGTGAAATATTGCAGACTTCTTTTGACTCTCCACGGGTGTGGCTAAAATCGTCCCTATCCAGCCCTAAAGCTTATATGATCTGCTGTCCCTCAGAAACTCAATCGGAGAAAACTCGTGCTAAATTCACCACAGAGATCAAGCTTTACAGGACCCTTGGAGCTCATCTCTGTCTGCCCTCCTTCTCTTTTGGCTGCTACAAGCCTTCAAAAGTTAACAGGGTGATGGAGTCTCTCCCTAAACAATCATTTCATCTTACTATCGTTGACTGAGGTTCGCTGATGTAATGAAGTTACATAATCACCGATTATGCACGACTTCCATCCATCTTCCTACATATCCATCTATCTTCTCCCCTCCACTTGGGATCAACGTACCAGGTGAGATGGATAACACATGTAAATGCTCCATTCTCTCACCATGGGATGGGACTTTAGCATTGCAGTACAGTGCACTGAACCACGTCATCAATATTGATTTTTTTTTTACCCCATTTCCCAGGCAGAATATGCTTAAGTATCCTCAGTGCTCCAGTCTCTAACTTTTTACCAAAAGGGTAAAACAGATGAAGCAGGTAAGACACATCTCCAACTTAAGGTTAAGGCAAGTGTGTAATTGCCTGTATTTCCCAAGCTGGCTGCAATGCAATGAAAGGATGGGCTCCGCTTCCAGACCTTTGACTCCCTTGCACGTGGGTCGCAGCTTCAGCTATTTAGGATTTAGGGTAAATAATGGCATTATTGGGCAACTGAACTTGATAAAGAAAGCACCGGTGATATTTAAGATAACATTGCCTGGTTTCTCTCTATTTCAGTCACCCTTTCCAGCTCTTCCTTCTCTTTTCCTTTCTACCCCCCCCCAAACAGGGAATGATAATCCAGTGGATTGGAAAAAAAAAGGAACCCCAGGTTCTTAATAATCTTCAATAATCACAACCTGGAGAACAATTAACAATGATTATCACCTTAAAGTTTAAGAACTTGACAAGTAGGATGTCCCTGGTCCCATTGCGGCTGTGAAATGCAGCAGAATGCTGCACTGAGTTGAAAGCATATTTCTTTTAATGAATAAAGAGTAGCTCACTTCATTTTAAATAGGGCTCCTCACTAAGTGTTCCTTTCACCACTGCTATCTCTTCCAGGGCAGAGGAGCCACAAAAATTGCATCCAAACAAAGAGTGCTACCCTGAATTAATTCAAGACACTCTTCCATATAAAAAATAATTGGGGTTTTGGGGAGAGTGATGCTTTCTTTCCAATTACACTCAGAACGAACACACACACACACACACACACACACACACACACACACACACCCCAACCCACCCAACTGCAGTTATTCCATTCAGTGCCAATAACGGCCACATCACAGCCATCAATGCTATGCAGCAATCATCCAAGTCGCCCATTCTCATTATAAACGCCCAAGTTTGCTCACACCACTGATGGGTTTGTAGAGATAGAAAATGACCTTACCCACGACAGTCTTCCAAATTATTCTCCTCTGGATATCAGTCGGTAAGGTAATTGCTGGTCATCACAATGCGTATTCAGAAAAATCCACGTTTTACTCCTGTGTTCTTTTGCTTGTGTTTGCTAGCAATTAATATTGTGAACAAGATACCCATTCACAAATGCCAAGTTCACCATAAAAGCTGATAATTCCATATAGATCTTCCCTACAAGACTGTCTCCAGTTAGTTCTCAAAGTGCCCGATTGTTTGCTGAAGATACAATCCAGGTGCAGAGCAGGGGGAGAAAAAGACTAGAAGCAAAAGAAGAGGCAGATAGAAATGGAGAGACTGAAAGAGAGCAGAAAAAGAGGGAATTTTTAAATTTTTTTTTTTTTTAAAAGGAAGGAAAAAGGCAGATAACTGAGGAAGTGTGTGAGCCCTATGCCAAGAATCGGAATCTTGCTAGGAAATCTTCTGAATACATGTAGCCTTTCAGATCCTCCTGGTCCCCAAGTAAAATTTCCAGATCCGGGATGCAGCCATAAGAAAGAATCCTATGTATATTTCACAAGTATCCCGCAATAACAGATCCGACGGGGTTTTCCTTGTACTGTACTGCTATGTGAAAGCACACAACCCCTGCTGTTTGGAAGGGTGTCTCCTGGGTCCTAGCTCTCTCCAGCAGCCCCCAAAAAAGAATTTTTTCAAAAAAAAGGGGGGGGGAGTAGCTTTGCGCTTGCCTTTAGTGATGCTAATCCCGAGCGAAAATGACAAGCAACCCACGAACAACCCGAAATCTTGATTAATAGCCACAATCCACTCAAAATATCCCAGGGAAGAAGGAGCGAAAGCCAGAAAGAAAAACTGCAATGCATAAATGATTCCAGTGTTTCTACAAGATCGGTTCATTTGATTGAATGCATTCTCTGGTTTGCTGCAAGTCATAAAGAGGATAGTGTTACTGCCACCCAATGGATATTTTAGTACTAGCCAATCCACAGCCAGCCACTGCTTTGCGAGTTTTAGTTTTCAGAAGCCCGGACAGGAAGGAGGGTAGCTGGGGAATCTTTTGGAAAGAATCCTGGGTAGCCTGGAACAACGGAAACCTGCACTTCCAGGCAAACTTGGACTGGCGTACTTGGAAGTTAAATCTTAGGTTTGCCACCGTAGGACGAGGGTTCCAATTCTCAAAGCAGTGGAAAGGTACAGAGAGCGATGCCTAGGCTGACACACTCATAATAACCTCTTTGAGAGCATATTTGGAGCTCAATAGCGCGCGCGCGCGCGCACACGCACACGCGCACACACACACACACACACACACACACAGCCACTCTGACCATCAGTTTAAACTGGATTTCAACGAAAGGGGGGGGGGGCGACTACTCTATACCTCAGGTGGCAAGGTGATACTTGTTTCCAAAGGACAATTTTTTCAATTTTTTTTTTTCCCCCAAGAGCATGTCTCTGTATTGGTATGTAATCTGCAAGTCCTCTGGGAAGTACGCCTGGAGCAGCGACTGGCTTGGCCAGGGGAGGAGCAGCGTCTTTCCGGAGTTGAGCTTGGGAAGCGGGTGCTCTGGGAAGGCTCGCTGTGCGTGGGTGTGAGTGTGGGTGGACAATGGAGGGGAGGAGGGCGAAAGATGAGGGGCTTGAATAGGATCCTCCTCCTATCCACCGTGTTCCTACGTAACAGTTTGCTGCGGTTTTTCTGAGATGGAACTGTGGTGGGAAAGGGGAGGTGTGTGTGGTGGGGGAAGTCCTTACTGGTAAAATAAATATGAAAGCTCTACCCTGGGATATAGCATAACACTCACTGGTGAGGCTGTGCCTTTCAAACTTTAAAGTGCGCATGATCTCAGGGCGCTAGGTTCTAATGCAAATACTAGTTTAGGAGGGTTAGCGCGGGTCCTGAGAATCCGCATTTCTAATCTGGTCCCTGGGAGGGCCAATAGTGCAGGTCCCTAGCCCACACACATCTGGAGTGCAAGACTCTGGGGAATTACTACTATTTACACTGCGATTTTAGTATTAAATTCTAGAAAAGGTTTTGGCAGGACAGATAAAGGGCAGAGGCACATTACCCCCGACTCCCCCCGCCTCCCCCTCATCCTTCCTCCTCTCCGAGACACTACCTGTAAACCCCATTCAGGACAACCTCCACTAGTTAGACAATGCATTCCAGCTTTTGTCATGGAGAGCTTAAGGGGGTACAGCAAAATGAGGCACAACGGAGAGGGAAAGCAGCCAGCCCTTTAAGAACTTCATTTAATTGGGGGGGGGGCGCGACGAAAACAGGAATTGAAGGTTAAAGAAACACTTGAAGAAAGTAGGCAGAATGTGAGCAAAATGAACACAAGTTCAATTTGGGGCAGAGGTGAAAGTGAGGACGGACTTGACTGGGAAAAGGCAAATGTATGTCGTTTGAATGGAAATCCAAGCTCTTGTGTGGTCACCTCAGGTTCCCAAAGAGGTAAATCTTATCAGGAGCAAACCTGCCTCATCTTTCTCCCGTGGTAAGTGACTGGTGGATTTAAACCCACCAACCTTCCTGTTAAAAGCCAAACGGTAACCCACTTTGCCATCAGGGCTCTTTTTACTCTTAAAGGAAGAACTTTCCAATCAAAGGTCAGATAAGAGCTGATTAAAAGACAGAAGGCAAGTTTTAAGTGGTTTCCCAGAAGAAAAAAAAATAAAGAACAACAACAACAAATGTTTCCATCTTAAATAACTCACAGCATTTCAAACCAGAGATCAAGTGCTTAATCATGTCCCTCACTAGGTAGTTTCCTCTAGAGGCAATTTATCCATATTAATCTTGATGCCAAGGCTTCTTTTCTACTTGTTCTTTCCCTTGCATTTACCATTTACAATCCAGAGTAAACTGAGACCCAGAGGTGAAAGGCAAATACATCCTCAGGCCTCATAAATGGGGTTGGTCATCATTTTCTACTTTCTATTGCAGTCCTTTCTAAGCTAACCCATGTATGCACAGACCTGGCTCTCTAGTTTCTGGTGTGGAGGGAGCACACTATTAACAGGTTTAATTCGAAACACACTGTTTTAGTGAATGAGGAATGAAGCTATGAAATGAAAGGTCAGGGATTCAAATCTACCTACTACTCTCCAGCTGAAAGGTGGGACATCTCCTCTTGGGAAGATGTAGAGCCTCCCCGGGACTCGAGAGAAGGTTGTTATGAGTCCGAATGGACTGGTAAGCAGTGAGCTTTTATTATTTTTTTTACCAAGGTTTGGAAATAAAAATTCTCCACTCTAGACTGCAATCCTAGAAGTTAAGTCTAATTTCTACTCCTGTTGTTGCTGCTGTGAGTTCCTAAATGGTCATAATTACCCAAAAGGGCTGACTTTCTTTTCCCTTGGCCTCACTTTCCTTGTATGTAAAATAAGAGACTGAAACCAACTAAGAGCCAAAGCCCATTCTAACTCCACATTGTGCCAAAAATCAAGCCCTCTGTTCTAAGAGCTTCTGCAAGTCAATTTGCTACTGAACACAGAGCAGAGGTTATACGTGTTTCTTTGACACGGACTGCAGAGAACATTCATAAGCTCTGAGAAATGTCTTAAAGACACAGGTGAACATATGATCATTGCAAGACATGTTTTCAAACTCTTCAGATCGAAGAAGGGAAGGGTTTGTTTGAATCCGAGGTGAAGCACTGTCTATTCCTGGATCTTACAGAGCCAACTGTGGGCCTGTTTGTTGCCATGGGATCCTCTTTGTGCAAACTGTCTTGAACTGTGTGGGAACGCTTTCCTTTTGCTTCCCTTCAGTTCTCTAACTCTTCACAAGATATGTGTCAGAACAAAAGTAGCCGTTTATTGCCAATTAGAACGAACAACAGCTGCAAGGTGCATCTAATTAGGAATTGTAATTACCTCACCAAAGTCTCTTTTGCAGATGTTTAGAGCATTAAGCAATGTATTGTGATGTTATTTTAAAATCAGAATAAAGTTGACCTCTCTCCAAAGGGGGTGAAAGGTAACTACAAAACTCAATGATGGGTCTAAGAAAAGGATTTTGACATGGGAAGTATAAACATTAACACATTGAGAATATACAACATTATGTCCATAATTTGATATATGCATCTGTAGATAGAGCTTTTACCCCCCCCCCCTTCTTCTTCTTTACCTTAGTAAAGACAAAACATACTTCAAAACACTGGGGAGAAAAAACACACCACAAACAACCCAAACACTGATTACTCAAGTAAAATCCTGGCATGTTAGAGAGTTATCAAACATCCTGTTCCTTATCTTTTCCAGTAACTGAGTGGTTAACAGTAAGCTTGGTGCTGCAGTATGGGGATTGTAGGCCAGTAACGCAAAGCATTCTGGAGTCTGTAGTAAAAAGTGGCTGCAGATCAATCCCATGCTTGTAGCTTTTCTCTGTTGAAGAAATTGCTGTTTTATTTTCTGGTAATAAAAAAGGAGAATGCCAAGATATTTTACATCCGGAATTCATTTTAATGAAACAAAGTTGGTATTACTGGCAGTATGGAATTAGAGTTTAGCTACAGTAATATTCTGAGGAGATGGAGAATACAATAACATCTACTTTATAAGCTACAAATAACCTGCAAGAGAGCTATTTCCTAACATTACTATCCTCTAGCTAAGATTTTAAAAATCACTTTCATTGTTTTAGGGAGGAAAAAGTGAGGAAGTAGCAAGTTGGGTATTTTTTGAAAGAGAAATTAGGAAAGAGAACTGTGAGCCCAGGAAACTCAAATTCTTCTTGATTCCACCTTATAACTACTGGAAGCTTACATTTTATTTTTCACATTTTGGATCACTCCTCAGTGACATGACAAAGAATTTTATTCTATCTACCTTTTTCGGTGTTTTAACATATAATTTTGTTTTTCCCTGACCAGTCAGAGTAGCTCCTCTGAAAATGTATCTCGGGTGGGGCAGTGCATTCTGTTTAACTTTAATTAATTATGGAAATGTCATGAATTACAATTCAGCTCATTTTTTGTATGCAGATGACTCTGTGTATAAATGCATAATTTATAAAGGTTTGCTTTAACTTTGTTGGCAGTTTGTTTTGAAGTTCATTAAATACTTTCTGTATCATATAAATTCAAAGTCTCACTGCTAGTAATAACTCTTTAGGAAATGACCTCACTTTTTTATTGCAGAATAAGAGCTCTGGCGTCATAGCTCTTTGGTATTGGATTGCTAACTAAGAGATCCACCAGCTGCTCCACAGGAGAAAGATGAACAGTCTCCTGTAACAGCCTCAGAAACCTAATGGAAGGTTGTTATGAGTGGAAATGATTCAAAGGTGCTGAGCTGGTTATTGTTGTTATGTGTCACCTGCGACTCATAGTGACCTCATGTACAATAGCTCTGAACCCTGCTCTATCTGAACCAACCTCACCATTTCTGACACATCTACCCCCATTACTCCAGTCAGAGTCCATCCATCTCATTCAAGGTCTCCCCCCCCATCCCCCCACCCCCTGTGAGTTACAGAGGCTAAAGTTTGTCTCTTTCACAGCTCCTCCACTTGTTGGAGCTCCCATTGTCATGTTAAGTTACTGAGCAGGTATTTATACTTCAGGTTGCTTCCTTTTCTCTGTGTCTCCTTAAAGAGGCCTCCAACCACAAAAAAGGCAGCGCTAAGGCAAACTATTATTGTGACAGACAAAATGAATGCAAAATCTAGCACCCATCCTTTTCAGGCTTTTGCCAGCAACATTCATTGGAGCCCACCACCACATATTCTCAAACGAGGTATAAAGACTTGGGCATTTCAGCAAAATTCCCCCATAAAGTTGTAGGATAATAAAAAAGGCTATGAAAAAGCAAACAGCAACAGGAAAGAAAAATGCCCATGCCTGCTTTTCTTTCCGATTTCTAAGTTTTGAATCATAAAAATATACAAATATATATCTTCTTGAATGCAGTTTACATTATTGTTCATACTGTGAATATTTCTTTTATGGTCATAAAAATAAAAGCAATGCCCCAAATGAAACACTCTGGCCATAAGCGATGCAAATGCATCCCCGGTGGAAAGCCGGCTGGCTGCTGGTGGGAGGGTATATTTATACAGTGCCTTTCATTTGGAAGGTTCCCAAAATGATTTGCAAACTGTATATAGAGGAATTGCTCACCATGGAAATTCACCCACTTCCAGAAGAGAATGCAGAACTCATTCCATGCTGACAACTAGTTTAAATAAAACCACAGAGCAATGTATCAGGTGAGTAAAATATCAATGCTGTCATTGACTCAGGAGGTGGACACTGGAAACCTACTGTGTACCAAGCCAGGTTGGAAGCGCTGAGGGTATCCTAATGGCCAGATCTAGATGACTGCTTTGCTCTTCCAAAGTGTGTTTTCTTGAAAGCTGACTGGAAGTTAGAGTTTTATTTCTTAATCAGTCTCTGATCCATGGAAAAAGAACACTTCCTACTTTTTGTATGAATTTCTACCAGGTCTCATGATTTCCAAAGGAGTCCTAGCGACACAGTGCTTAAGCACTCGGCAGCAAAGCAGAACAGTAGCAGTTCCAGCCTGCCAGCCACTCTGTGAGACAAAAGCGTGCCTGTAGAATGCTGCTCTCTCCTACAGGGTCACTGTGACTCAAAAGCAAATGAACACCAGTGGGAATCATGAGATCCAAGGTATGTGACCGATGGCAGTGATGTTCTGCTTGAAACTGAACAGACATAAGTAGCTTCAAATATTGTAGTGGAAGAAGGTAAAATGCCAATAGCATTTCTGGTAGCCTAGTGGCAAGAAGCTACGTTGCAATCTGGAAGGCATGTAGTTTGAATCCCACTAGCTGCTCCTCGGGAGAAGGATGGACAATCCCCCTCCCATGCAATTAACTGCCTCTGAAAACCCGACAGAGGGTCAGCTACTGATCATTTTCAAATCGATGGTACAAAACCACAAGATTGAGTGATTTGAGAGAGAAGGCAAAATTCAAACTCTTCAGGGTTTAGGGAAATGAAATGAACTAGTATTGCTACAAATACAGAATAGTAATACTTCTTTTGTTGTTATTGTGTACTGTTGAGTTGTATCCGACTGGCAGAGGAGAAGACTGACCCTCCTTCTCCAGCAGAAAATCTGGTGGATTTGAACCACACACTTTCAGGATTGCAGTGCAGCTTCTTGCCACTAGGCCACCAGAGCTCCCTATGCTGTACATATAGAGAAGACCGCTTACTGTGTAATTACTCAGGGCACTTCTTGGTAATCAAAACACATAGAATAGTTTGGTGAATGAAGGGGACAATGTGAAATGATGTTTCAGAACATGAAAGGTAACATTAAATTTTAAAGTTTCTTAAATTAACTAGATTAACAGTATTTTTCAAATGATGCTATAACAGGAAATAGAGTAAGACAGGCACTGTATCTTCTCCATGTTCTGCTACCAAAAGCCAGCTTCTGAGCTCCCTTTAATAAATGGCTACTGGCACTGATTGACTGGCTAGTGAAGAGACAGAAGTATCCAGAGTTTACCATCTTCCTCCACCTTTATCAATGACTGACGGACAGTTTCAAAACTTGACTGTTTAGACTACTAAAACCCAACCAAATCCACTGCTGTAGGGTTGATCTAATGGCATTAATCTTTAAAAGAGATTGTCTTTCTCTTTCAGAGCAGCTGGTGGATATGAACCACTGGCCTTATGGTGACTGACCACAATATACTGTGCATTATAGTACCAGGGTTCCTTCAGGGAAAATTTAGTTTCCTGAAACTCTCCTGGGGGATCAGGCTGAAGCTGGGCCTTTGCTTATAGTCACCTCCTTCATAGTTTCAAGGAACTAAGACAGAGGAGAAGAGGAAATTGAACATAATACATACATGTCTCATCTTCGGTTTTCAATATCCAGCCTGTGTTAACAGGAGAGAGTAATACTCATTTGCCCACCAGTCTATTATTTATCTGATGCTGGTGACTAGTTGTCAGCACAGAATTGACCTCTAGTCAGTTCTGACTCATAGAGACCTCCATGTGTGCTGAGTAGAATTGCTCCATTGAGTGTTCAAGGCTGCGATCTTTTTGGTGGCCAATACACAGGCCTGTCTTTGATGCCTGTGGGTGGATTGGAATGGCCAACCATTGCATTAGTAGTCATTTGCACTTCATATGTTCAGAGGAGACAAACTGGAATGCATCTCTTAATTTTGATTTATTCTTATATTCACATTGGCCTTTTTAGTCCTGCTTTTTGTACTTCTTGTTGTTGTTGAGTACCATAGAGTTACAACCAAACCATAGCTGACCATCTGATGACTTTTCAGAGGCAGTTAATCACACGGGAGGAGACTGCCCATCCTTCTCCTGTGGAGCAGCTGGTGGCCGTGGACTGGGTGCCTTCGAGACTGAGTGCAGCTTCCTGCCATTAGGCCACCAGAGCACTCTCTCCCCACAAAAAAAAAAAGTTATTGGCTCAGTTTCTACTCATGGCTACCTTAGATATCAAAGTGGAGTTATGCTTCAAAGACCTTTCAAGGCTGTGATCTCTCAGAAACTGATTGCCGAGCATTACTTCTGAGGTGTCTCCGAGTAGGTTTAAACCAACAACCCTACATACAGTTAGTAGTCCAGCACTTAATCATTTGCACCACCCATAGACATACTAAGTTACATACAAACAGTGTTGAATGTTGGGGTTCTAGTAAAGCACAGCCCCTGTTTTAAGGAATTTAATTCTAGTAGTAGAGAGAAATACATAAAAATGCATATTTCTGTGTATGCACAAAGAGCTACGTAATGTAGGACAGATTTTAAGTCAGTCTAAAAAACTCAGAGAAGATGGAGCGGAGGTGTTTTCAGTTACCTTGAAGAAAGACTGAAGACGACCAGGACTAAACAGCATTATCTAAGTAGGGCAATTTCCTTGAACTTGGAAAGAAATAGCCTTGGTCCTGGTAGTAGAATTCTAAAATGTTTAAAATAATAGAATCCATTTTGGAAGAATGCTCCAGAGAGAACTTTGAATAATCTCTTTATTTTAGACAGTAGAAATTAAGTCTCACTCGGCCGAATGACACAGTTATTTAAGCTCACACAGCTAGGAAGTGGTAGGAGTTCTCTTCTGGCATGACTCAGCCATTATTGTCTGTAAGCCTTTTCTTTAAAAGGAGAAGTTGAGGACATAATCAAGATATCTAAAATAATCAGGTCTCCTGTGTATGGCCTTGAGGATCTCCCCAGTCTTCTCTCAGTCTCTGTGTCCTGTGTTCTGCGTGTTGTCTTTTTGTTTTGTTTTAAAGTGAAGTTAATATGGCAATCTACCAGGGAAGTTGTAGCACGTTTAACTATTGGAGTACTAAGAACAGAGTATCTGTTTCAGAGATGCATGTTTTGGTTTCCCTTTTTTTTAATCCTCTAAGTAGACTAAAGGATGTTTACACTCCTAGCTGCAAAGCTGACAGCAATCAAACATTAAAGATAATCTTTGTCTATCTAGCCACACACATCTATTTATAAATAAGCTGGTGGTGTTTTCAGTTAGGACTAACACTGCAGATATATTAAACTTGCCTGTAGAAAGTGAAGAAGAATTGAAGAACTTACTGAAAAAGATAAAAAGTAATAATTTCCACAAATGGACCAAGAGGCAACATCATGATAGATGGAGAAGAGACTAAGTCATCAATGATTTCCTTTTACTTGGATCCACAGCCAACACCCAGGGAAACAGCTGTCAAGAAATTAAAGAATGTATTTCATTAGACAAAGTCAATCTGAAAAGACCCGTTTTAAAGTGTTTAAAGAGCAAGGTTGTAATTTTATAGATTAAGGTGTACCTGACTCAAGCCATGGTGTTTTCATTTGCTTCATAAGCATGTGAGAGTTGGATGATGAATAATGAAAATCAAAGAACTGATGCCTCTGAATTGAGGTTTTGGCAAAGAATATGCAACATCTCATGAAAACTGACAAAAGAACAATCTAATTTCTCATAGAATTGGAGCCAATTGCCTTGTGGATAGGCTAACCATATGAGGAAGAAATGGGAAATGGCTCACACAGCTGTTGATGATGTAGGCAGACCACCTGCCTCCACGGTAGCTGGATGATATTGAAGACATGGCTTCTAGGGAAGCCAAATTTCTAGTATGAACTACTACACTGAAATATTCCCTTACTCTGTTCATACAACAGCCTCTTGGTAAAGGTTTAAAATGAAGGAAAAGTGTGTATCAGAGTTTTATCCTTTCTCCATATCTAGTAAATCTATACACCTAGCAAATTATTTGAGAAGCTGGACTCTATAAAGAAGAATGTGGCATCAGGACCAGAGGAGGACTTATCAATAGCCTTCGTTATGCACATGAAACAACCTTGCTTGCTGAAAGTGAGGAGGACTTGAAGAGCTTGCTGCAGCAGATCAAACACGGTAGCCTTCATATGGATTGCATCTCAAGGTAAAAAACCAAAAATCCTCACCACTGGCCCTATAGGCAACATCATAATAGAGAAGAAACTAAAACTGTCAACAACTTCATCTTGCTTCGATCCTCCACAATCAATACAATTGATACCATTAGTCAAAATATCAGGAAACATATTGCACTGGGAAAGTTTGCAGTCAGCAATTGCTCAAAATTATTGAGGAGAGATTATATTACTTTGAGGACTAAGGTGTGCCTTATTCAGGTCATGCTCCTTTGTTACTGAGATCTGGACAGTGAATAAGGATTACAGCAGAATTGATGCCTTTAATATGTAGTATTTGAGAAGAATACTGAATATCTCATGGACTGCCAGAAGAAAAAACAGATATGTCTTGGAGAAGGTGTAGCTTGAGTGCTCCTTGGGGGAAAAGACTTTTAAACTTCACCTCACATACTTTGGACATGTTGCTAAGATAGGCTATTCATTGGAAAGGGACATCATGCTTGGGAAGGTTGAATGATGGCGAAAGAGAGTAAGATCCTTGACCAGGTAGACTGACACTATGACTGTGGCAGTGGGCTCAAGTGTGTCTGAGATTGTGAGGATGGTATAGGATATGGTTCAGATTTGTTTTTCAGAGACTTTATATGAGTCATGCTCGACTCAACAGTACCTGACGACAGCAACTATGCTGCAAATTTACACTGTCAAATACTGGAATAGTAATTGCCACTGGAAGCACTCACTTGAAAGAAGCACAAAGGGAACTTTACCAGTACTACACATGGTCTTTGGATCCAGATGGTGATTACTTGGATGTATTTCTGTTTTGACAATTCACTGGCTTTTATGCCTATATATGTTGTTGTTGTTGTTCTGTGCCGTCGAGTTACTTGCAACTCATAGCGACCCTATGTATGACAGCCTAAACTCTGCTCTGCCCTGTGTCAATCGCACTCTCTCTTACACTCCCATCCTGATTACCCCAGTCACTGAATCAATCCACCTCATAGTGGGTCTTCCCCTCCTGCACTGTCCCTCCACCCTACCAAGCATGATGTCCTTCTCCAAGGACCAGTCCCTCCCTACACCATGTCCAAAATCTGTTAGAGCCTCAGAATCCTTGCCTCCAAGGAACCACCCGGTTTAACCCTTTCCAGGATGAATCTGTTTGTTTTCCTATCAGTCCATGGTACATTCAATACTCGTCTTCAGTACCACAGCTCAAAGGCATCAATTCTCCTTCTATCCTCCTTGGTCATTGTCCAACTCTCTGATGCATAACAAATGATAGGAAAGACCATGGCCTGTATCAGACACACCTTGGTCTCCAGAGAGACACCACTGCTCTTCAGTACTTTGGAGAAGTCCCTAACAGCAGACTTTCCCATGGCAATACGTCTTTTAATTTCCAGGCTACTAGTGCCAAGAGTGTTGACTATGGAGCAAACTAAAGCTGTGAACAATCTCATTCTCTTCACCATCCACCCTGGTGCTGCCAATTGGTCCAGTGGTGAGAATCTTTGTCTGACTGACATTGAGCCTCAATCCATACTGAAGGCTGCAGTCCTTGACCCTCTGCAGTAAGCTCTTCAGGTTATCCTCAGTTTCAGCAAGCAGGGTTGTGTCATCTGCATAACGCAGATTGTTGATAGATCTTCCACGAATCCTGATGCCGCATTTCTCCTCATAGAGCCCATCCTCCCGGATAATCTGTTCTGCATACAGGTTGAAAAGGTATGGAGACAGGACACATCCCTGGCGTACGCCCTTCCCAGTTTTGAACCATGCAGTGTTTCCTTGCTCTGCTCTGACGACTGCCTCTTGGTACAAGTATAGGTTTTGCATTAGCACGATCAAGTGTTCTGGAATTCCCATTTTTCTGAGAGTCAGCTACAGTTTATTATGATCCACACAGTCAAATGCCTTTGCATAGTCAATGAAACACAGAAATTTATTGAAAGAGGAAATATATACAAAAGTGTACATATGTACATATATATGTATACTTTTGTATATATTTCATCTTTCAATAATTTTTTTAATTTTGTTTTTACCTACAACTAGGAGAGAATACACAAATGGGACCTTCTAAGAATCAAATCTCTATGCACATCAAAAAACTGCTTTAATGGGGTAAAAAAGAACGCCACGGACTGGCAAAAAAATATTTGGCAAAGACATATCTGATAAGGACCTACATCTAAATTTATAGACTACTCCAGGGACCTCAACAAGAAGAAGGTAAACAACTCAATTGCAAAATAGGCATAGAATAAACAGACACTTCACCAAAGAAGAAATTCAGATGGCAAACAAACACATCAAGAAATGTCCAAAATCCCTAACTATAAGAGAGATGCAAATCAAAACAATGATGAAATACCATCTCACCCCAGTGACAGTAGCAAAGTTCAATAGGACAGGAAACAACAAATGCTGGTGAGGCTATGGAGAGATTGAAACTCTTATTCACTGCTGGTAAACAGGTACAACCATGATGGAAGGCAATCTGGTTCTTCCTCAAAAAGTTGGAAATAGAAATACCATTTGACCTAGCAATTCCACAACTGGGAATATACCCTGAAGAAACCATAGCCACATTCATACACATGTATGCACACCCACGTTTATTGCTGTGTTATTCACAATAGAAAACAGATGTAAAAAACTCAAGTGCCCATCAGGTAATGAATGGATAGGAAAAAATATGGGACATCCACACATTGGAATACTACAAAGCAATTAAAAACAATGAAATAGTAAAACATTACAGAACATGGGGGAGCCTTGAGGACATTATGCTGAGCGAAATATCTCAGTAACAAAAGAACAAGTACTACATAACACCACTGTTATAAAATGGGGCCGACATGGGGGGGGAGAGAATGGGTAAAGAGTAGATAGAGAGTAAACACTGCATAAGAACAGATGAGGGGAAGAATTGTCCAAAAGGAATAGTTGATTATGCATGAGATGTATCAGAACAATTTGTAACAAGGGGCACATTATGGGGTGGTCTGGGGAACTGGGGGGAGGGAGAAAGTGTGCAACAATGAATAAGAAAGAAATAAGAATTTGGTTTTAATATTAAAAAGAAACAAATGTTTGACTCCAATATAAATTACACAATGCTAATCAAAATAACCAATACAAATTAATAAACTGGCAAATCAAATACATTTGCGCAACTCAAGCTTATCAGATTAAAGTACAGGGGATATTCCTGCACAATGGTGGGGGAAATGACTGGTTTATTTATTTTTAAAAGATTGTTTCAAGAAATAGATGTAGTTTTCTTTTTGAAACAATTACTTTTGTATAGTTTAGCAAAGAAAAGGAACTAGATTATTAAGATAATCATGTCTTTCACTTTTCAGTGTCAATCAATGCTTTATTCAAGTCTTTTGTGAAATGATAATAGTCAGCATTTGTTCTGTACTTATTATGCACCAGGCACCACTGGAGGCACCTTACAATACTGTTTTAATTGTGGAAGTAGGTACCATCGTTATGGTCATTTTAAAGATGGAAAAACCAAAGTACAAAGAAGAATTTGTTCAGTGTCTCACAGTGGCACTTTTACTCTCTTAATCACTATCCTTCGGGAGTTCTAGTGATGTTCTAGCGATAGGGAGTAGTACTGTTAGTCCAAAGGCGGTTCCTCTCTGGTGTCTGAAATCCACTAGAAGTTTTGCAGCACAAATCTCTCCCTGTAAAATTTACAACTTCTTAAAATCCACTGGAGAGTCAGCTAAGAGGTGGTTCCAACACCAATGCAATGGGTAAATGAATCACTACTATTTTTATGCCACAAACACTTTATCATTTTTATGTTATCTTTAGCACTAGTTACTACTTGTATGTTTGGCTTCCATGTTCCCTTAACTGTCTAGACAGTCCTAATATATATTACTCTGTAACCTAAAGAATTAGTTGAATACAGCAAAAATTTCTAGTGCACCATTTCCCCATCTGAGTCCCTTCCTTCTGGTTCTTTGTCCTCCTCTGCTGTGTTTATGTTTTTCTTACAGAAGACCCAAAGGAAACATGCTTCTGCTGAATAATGAAAAATAGGATGAAATGGTAGTTCTCAGAGCAAATAAATAGGATTAATGTTTTAACTTTGGTGTTTTAGTGTTAAGGAGTTTCACTGCCAGTCCAAACGCATTTGGTTCAAATCCACTGGCTGCTCCATGGGAGAAAGTTGAGCAGTATCGTTCCATGTAACTTACTACTTCTAAACCCACTGGAAGGTTGGCTGGGAGTTGCTTCCGGCTTGACAGAACCTAACAACTTTCAATACCCGAAAATAGTACAATTGAAAAATGTGCTAACATTGAGTAAATACTAATGTGGCCTTCTGAACTACTTTATACACCAAGAAAAACAACTTTTAAGGAAATGAGACATGGAGCACTGAGGTATTATAGATGCTCTTAAAGAACTAGCTACATAATACACTTGTATCATTGCATAATGTGTGTAATACATGGTTCTTTCAGGAAATATACAGATTTCTCACTGCTGTATATGTGAAAAGTTGGATAAAGAGATGGTTAATAAGTGAGTAGGTATACTATATAAAAAATTCTTGTGCTAGAGCCAAGGCTATGTGTTGGAAAACATTTTTATTCTCTTCTGAGCATTCAATAGACCTATGTCCCCTAGGCTTCTGCATATAGGTAAGGCCACAATAGATTATGGAAGTAATATGTTACACCCATCTTTAAGAGCAAATCCCTAACATTTTTAGAGGGAACTTCTCTCAACTTTCTTATCCCCATGTCTTCTCTCTTCCTTTATATGTCTTAAAGGAAAGGGCTTCAAGATAATGGAGGCAGATGATGGACAGACTCTAAGTCACTGCTAAGAGGAGAACCACAAAGCCAGGAATTTTAGTGTTTGTCTTTCTGTGAGGAGAAAACATCCCTTTATTAAGTCACAGAGATTTGTTACTTTAACATTGTGCTGTTGTTATGTACCATCAAATTGGAAGTGACCCATAGCTGAATTTCCAAAAGGTTTTCAGCAGCAGTAAATTGAACGAAAGAGACTGTTTACCTTTCTCCCACAGAGCAGCTGGTAGATTCAAACCATGAACCTTCAGGTTGGCAGCTCAATATTTAATGTCCAGGTGTGGTCCATTGACTAGAAGAGATATATACCTAGACCAAGAAACTGGTGTCTGAACAGATCAAGGGAAGACTGCAGATAACACAACCTTGCTTGCTTAAAGTGAGGAGGATTTGAAGCATTTGCTGCAGGTCAAAGATCAAAGACTACAGCTTTCAATATTGATTGCAACTCATAAAGAAGACAAAATTCCTCACCACTGGACCAATAAGCAACATCATGAGTGATGGAGAAAAGATTGAAATTGGCCATGATTTAATCTTACTTGGATCCACAATCAATGCTCTTGGTACCAGTAATCAGCACTTAAGGACAAGTATTGCACTGGACAAGTCCTGTCATGGACCTCTCCAAATTGCTGAGGAACAGTGATGTCAGTCTGAAGACTAAAGTGCATCTGATTCAGGCCGTGGTCTTTTCCATCACTTGCTATGTATCTGAGAAATGGAAAATGGATAAGAATGACAGAAGAACTGATCTCTTTGAGTTGTGGTGTTGCTGAGATCTGGACAATGAATAAGGACAAGAGAAAAATTGGGGCCTTTAATGTGTAGTGTTTGAGAATACAGAATATCCCAAGGACTGCCAAAAGAACAAACAAATATGCGTGTCTTGGATAAAGTGTAGCCAGGATGCTCCTTGGAAGCAAAGATGACAAAGCTTTGTCTCACATACTTTCTAAGAGAGGCTATTCTTTGGAAAGGGACAGGATGCTTGGAAAGATGGAGGGTCTGCAAAAGAGAGGAAGAACCCCAACTACAGTGACTGTAGCAATAAGCTCAAGTGAGTCAGAGATGATGAGGTTGGCAGAGGACAGGACAGGGCTCAGATTTCATAGGTTGTTCATAGCGACACTATGAGTTGTACTCTACTCAATGGCACCCAGCAACAATAAAATATATACATACATACAAAAGGGAGCTCTGGTGTCCTAGTGGTAAGAAGCTGCACTGCAATCCCAAAGGCATGAAGTTCCAAACTACCAGCTGCTCTGCAGAAGGATAGGCATTTTCCTTCAGTGTGATTTTTCTGCCTCTCAAAACCCAGTGAATGGTAAAAATAAAGTTGTTACTACTTATTCAGAAAAAAAAAAACCCAGTGAATGGTAAGCTATGGGTCAGCTCTGACTCAATGGCATACAGCAACAACATGTATGTATGTGTGTGTGTGTGTGTCTGTGTGTGTATGTATGTTTCTATGGGATGTCACATCGACTACAACTCATAGAGATCCAATGAATAACAGATTTTAACCTTGCCCTAACCTGTGCCACCATCATGATCTTCTACATTCAACCCAATTATTATAGTCACTGTGCCAATGCATCATTTGAGAATCTTCTCTTTCTCTGCCCTTCCATCTTTCCAAGTATGGGAAATATTTCCAAAGAATGACCTTTCCTAATAACGTGTCCAAAGTAAGTTGGACATAGTTTCACCCTCATTGCTTGTAAGGTACTCCCTGGTTACACTTCCTTCAATATGGACAGGTTTTATTCTTTTTTAAGTTCATGGAATATTCAGTACTCTGCTCCAACACTGTAATTCAAAAGCACTGATTCTTCTTTTGTCATCCTTATTCATTGTCCAAGTCTCAGGTGCATAAGAAACAACTGAAACTACCATGACTTGGATCATGCACATCTTAGTCTTCAAACTTACATCCTTGCTCTTTTGGGACTTTGGGAAGGGTCTTGACAGCAGATTTTCCCAATGCAGCAATTCTTTGGGGACTTGACTGCTGCTACCATGTTTGTTGATTGTGGTCCAAGTAAAATTGAACTACTACTTCATTCTTTTTTTTTTTATTATAGTGTTGCCCTACTAGTGGTAAGGAGTTTTGGTTTTTTTGATGTATAAAAATGATATATACCTCTTCTCTTTGTTACACTCAAGGCTCTTTTAGTAAAAAGTTTCTCAAGGTTTACATTTATTCTACATTATTCATATTCAAGTATCTTTCTCTTCTCCAATTTTATTTCTCTCGTTCTTGCTATTTAAGGTGTGGGTGCTTTTGTACCCGTCTTCCTATTTATTTTGGACTCTCTCTTACAGACCCTATATATCTTCTAAAGGATTTCTTCCATTTAGTCTTCAAATTCATCAATTTATTTCTTGGTTTAATATTCTGAACGTTATCACTAATTTTTCCAAACTCAGTATTTTTAGGAAAATTTTTGCTTCTTTTTTTTCCCCAAATTTTCTTGCTTATCCTGAAATATGCAATCCAATATGAAATTTCCTTTTGAAATAGCTGTGCTCCAAGAATTGCTTGTAATTTTGGCATAGGAACCAACCTATCTCCTTGCCAAAGATCCAGTGATAGTCTTATATAATATTAGAAGACAGCCACCATCTAGTGAGCTCTGGTGGCCTAGTATGTAAGGAGTTCTGCTGCCAACCCCAAAGCACCTGGTTTGAATCCACTAGCTAGCTACTCTAGGGAGGAAAGATGCGCAGTCTCCTTCTGTGCAGTTAACCACCTCTGAAAACCAGCTGGAGTTGGTTCCATCTCAATAGCATATAACACCACCCCCAGTGAGTTTGTTGTGGAGCAGTAGATAAGTCCTAAACTGGGTAACACCAGGGATCCCCAAAATCAGCCAAGGCTACTAACTCATTCCTCTCTAGGCATGGCTTCATTTTCCAGGTCTTGCATCCTCTCAGAAGAAACTCTGCAGGTTGTTAATTCCCAGTATTAGGTGTGTCAAAGTGTACATGAGTAAATACAAGAATTTTACCAGAAATTGAGGTTTTTCTATTTGTTCAAAGAGCCCAGGACTTCTGGAAAACATTTATTTTATGCCTTTGGACATCTAAGCCCATTGAAATTGGAGCTTAACACATAGGTGTGACAAGACACAAGACAAGGGGGGAAATGAATTAAGAGGGGGAAGATCCGGTATGAAAAACAGTGAATATGAACTTTGTAAGTAAACTATTATCAAATAAAATTTTAAAAAAGAATAATACCCCTATAATTCTCTTCTTCCCATCCCTACCTTCACACCATACGCGTATACAGTATTTTCAGACACACACGAGCCAGATGAATTCTTGAATCAGACTAAAACCAAACCCCATGTGTACTTATACCAGTTCTAAACAGTTGCTATTTTCTGCCACATTTATTAGTACAGAGATTTTTAAGACTTTTCTCCACCTCCTCTTCTTTCCCCTTCTCTTCTGCCAGTTCTTCCTCCTCCTTTCCTCTACTGCCCTCTCCTCACCCTCTCTTCTCTCTCCCTGTCTTCCCTCTCCTCTCACTCATCTCCCTCTCCTCTTCTTCTCTTCTCTCTCCTCTCCCTCTCATCTCCCTCTCTTCCCTTTCGTCTCACTCTCATCTCCCTCTCTTCCCTCTCTCGTCTCCCTCTCTTCCCTCTCGTCTCCCTGTCTTCTCTCTCATCTCCCTCTCTTCCCTCTCCTCTCTGTCTTCCTAGGCTTCCTCCCCTTTCTTCTCTTTCCCTTTCCCCCTTCTCCTACTTTGGATCTGCTGTCAAGGACCTCTCCAAGTTGTTGTTGTTAAGGAGCAATGATGTCAGTTTAAAGACTAAGACACAGCCATTTCAAGCCATGGTCAGGTCCATCACTTGCTATGCATCTGAAAGTTGGACAATGAATAAGGAAGAAGAATCAATGCCTTTGAGCTGTGGATTTGGAGAAGAATGCAGACTATCCATCTTGAAGAAACTGCAATCAGGATGCTCCTTGGAGACAAGGATGGTGAAACTCTATTTCACATATCTTGGGTATGTTGTAAGGAGTGGTCAGTCCAACTAAAGAGAGACATCATGCATGGAAAAGTAGAGGGTCAATGGAAGAGAGGAAGACCCTCAATGAGATGGGTTGACACAGTGACTGTAACAAAGGGCTCAAGTACATCAAAGAAGACGAAGATGACCGAGGGTAGAGCAAAGTTTACACCCACTGTTTGTAGATTCAATGGCACCTAACAACAGCAAGTAGGGTTCACCCTCCAAGCAGCTCTCAGGGCCAGCAGGAGTGACTTCAATGTCTTGTTAGGACAAAATTTTAATGAAATAAAAATGTTTGCCTGATCCTCTTCTCTTGTCATATCTCTATTTTAGTCCCTTCAGTATTGGAAAACCACTAACTCCAATTCTCTTTTAACTTCTCCTCTGAAAACATTCAGAATTCCACTTCCAACTTAAACCAAGATTATAGTTTATTCTGGGAGAAGATCAGTGATCAGGAGTTGCAGTGCCAACCCAAAGGCAAGCAATTTGTTTCCATCAGCTTCTCAGAGGGATCTTGACGAGCAGTTATCTCCTCCTGTGCAATTTGCTGCCTCTGAAAAATCCACTGGAGTCCCAACTAGGAGTCTGTTCTGTCAGTTCGGTTGTTATGACATACATAGCAACATTCATATCATTTATATGAAACACCTAAAAGGCCAACTGACTCCAGATCTTTGACTTTCAGGAAGAAAAAAAAACTATAAACAGAAATGATGAATATACCACCTGACAAAATAGGTAGTCAGGACCCCATCTCCTAGTCCGGAGCAAACCCCACCTCAACCTCCTTCCTAGCATAATTATGTAGCTTGCTGCTGCTGCTTCTGTTGTTGATCGCCTTTGAGGCAAGCACGACTCATAGCAACCCTATGCTTCTTTTGTATCCCCCTCAAATTATTTGCAGCCCATGTCACAACAGTTCTACCTCATACCAGCCAAACAAGAAGAAAAATAGATTTCTGTTCCTTCCTTTTAGAGTATTAACTAGTTTCTCTGATTCTTGCTAGTCATCATTCAGACCTTGGATAATTATCCCAGGTAAATAAGTCCTTGAACCAAAGAAAGTGTCTTGAATTTCCCGACTGAAAAAAAAACATTGATCCCCGAACTAGCAGGACTGGCAGCTAGTTAGAAAAGCAGAATCTCAGGCCCTGCCAAAGAGTAACTGCTTCGGAATCTACATGTTTAGAAAGGACTATATACATAATCCTCTGTAATTAGGCAAATGGGCAGATCTCCCAGTTTAAGAAATGCAGCCTGGTAGTGTACAAATTAAACTGCCTCCAGCTATGTATGAGGGACCAGTTTTACCACAGCTCAAATTTAAAACCAAAAAGCAAACACCACACACACACACACACATACACACACACACACACACACACACACACACACACACACAGAGCCCTCCAGACTACTTCTTTGTAACATGTTAAATAACCAATAGCATAAACATTTCCCCAACTCTCTTACCACGAATAGAATCTCTTTTTTTTTAACATAATCATTTTAATGCTCATTTTGTTGTTTTGCATTATTTGTGATCGAATTCTATTGATTTTCTTTAACTTAGCAGTAAAATATTAACAAGACCTGTTCTCATTTCTAACATAATTTCAAGAGGAGACAATTTTATAATTTAATACATTAGAGTTTGTTTTACTTTTTTCAATTATTTGGTAAGCTTGAGAAATGCTATCATTAAAAAAAATTTCTAAGTATTCAGAATTCGCTAGCTTTCTGTAACATGGTTGTATATTTCCAGTATAAAATGAACTCTAAGTCAAATTGGTTACTTTTGGTCTTGCGTATAAAATGTCCATTTATTTCAAATGTTAACCTTTTTCCCTGTTACACAGAGGCAATCAGTAGTGTTGTAGAAAAGAGAGAATGGCATCAGCGTAATGCTGGAGTGGTAAGGCTGATTGGCAAATGCAAAGGAGAAAGCAAAGAGGAAACAGATGAGTTTGGACAGAGGGCAGATCAGAGAATGGAGGAGGCTGAAATAAAGGCAATGGAACAAGAATTCTGATCAAGATACACTGACAAGATGAAGGATTTCTCTTCTAAATGCACCTTGCACTTTCAGTAGGAGAAACTGCTCATACTTGCTCCCCTTTCCCAATATTATACTGAGCACCATGGATTGAGCTGTACCCCTAACCCCCAAAATACAATATAATGTGGTAACTGTGCAATAATCTGATAAACTAAATAACTACAGGAGGACTAAAAAGGAGGATGTGGCCAATAATCTTTGGTGAGCTCTAAAGGAAGGAAAGGGACCCAAAGGGGCATAAGGGCAGGGCCTCGCTATCATCAAGAAATAATCACTAGGAGTGGTGTGTGTCATTTTGGACCCAGCCCCCTGTGCTATGAAAGTCCTGGAGACTATGAGGAAGAGGACACATGAAGGTCTCTAGGGAACACTGGACTTTCTTTCCTCCACCACAGACAATTCTCTTAGAGCTGCTATCCTGAATATGGATTTCTGGCCTTTTAAAACAGCTGTGCTGCCATCCCAAAAACATACAGTCCAGACCCACCAGATGTTCCATATGAGAAAGAGGAGCAACTTCCTCTTGTACAAAATACTGCTTCTGAAAACCTTCAGGAGGTTCAGCTATGGGTCTGTGCGTACTCAATGGTATAAAACAACAACAAACTACAGGAGCTCTGATGGCTTAGTGGTAAGAAGCTGTACTGCCAACTCAAACGCTGATGGTTTGAATCCACCAATTGCTTAGTAGGATAAAGAAGGACAATCTCCTCCTGTGCGATTTACTGCTGCTGAAAACTTGCTGGAGGGTCAAGTTCTGACTTGATGGTACATAAAAACAACAAACTATGAGAGAATAAATTTGCATATGTTAATGACTAGGGATGATAGAAAAAGAATAGATGCCTTTGAGCTGTGGTGCTGGAGAAGAGTATTGACTTACCACGGACTGTCAGGAGAACAAACGGGTTCGTCCTAGAGAGAGTGAGACCAGGTTGTTCCTTGGAGGCAAGGATTCTGAAGCTTCATCAGACATGTTCATTGGAAATGCTGTAAGGAAGGACCAGTCCTTGGAGAGGGATGTCATGCTTGGGAGGGTGGAGGGACAGCGCAGGAGGGGAAGACCCTTGGTGACATGGATTGACTCAGTGACTGGGGTAATGGGGGTAGGTGTGTCAGAGACGGTGCGATTGGCACAGGATAGAGCAGGGTTTAGGGCTGTTGTACATAGTGTTGTTATGAGTTGCAGGCAACTCGACGGCACATAACAATAAGAACAACAACAACAAAGCCATCAACTTGTGGTACCTCTATTACAGCAGCAGTGAGTAACTAAGACACTGGGACAAACAGCATTTATGCTCAACTATGATAACATGACCTAAAACCCAAAATCTGTTTTGAGAGAAAGTATAAAAGCTTGAAATCTTCAGGTTCCACATCTACACTCCTTCAATTGAGAAATACACAAGCATATATATTTTGCTATCTAGATGGAGAGATGATATCCTTGATTACAGTATACTTTTTCTCTTTTTTAAAAATACATAGTATTTGAGTGAAAGTTCACAAAGCCAATTAGTGTGCTATTCAACAACTTATACACATTTTGTTTCTTGACATGAGTCACTGTCCCCCCAGTATACCCACGTTCCTCTCACTTCCTCCCCAGGATCATTCTCTCCTTTTGTCTTTCCCTGGCCTTTGCTGCTTTCTGTGCTCTATCCGGGGCAAAAGTGGCTCTTCTGAGCTGATACTGTTGACTGTACTGTGTGGGGTACAAGCATTTCTGAGGTTTTTATTCACTTTCTAGGCCTATCTCTCGTTTAGCTAAAAGTTAATCCCTTGCATAATCTTTTGCCTTCTATTGTATATTTCTCATTTTTAGAAGTTTGCATGGAAAGGCCACTTATTTTGGTGGTCAAGTGAATAAGGTCTGGAGTCACACTCCTCAGGTTCAAATGCCAGCTGTGGTCTGTGCAGTCATGTGACTCTGGGCCTCAGTGTCCTCATCAACAGAACGAGGATAACAGAAAAGCCTGCTGGACTGAGTTGTTGGGAGGGTTAAATGTAAAGCATTGAGCACAGTGCATGACACGGTGTACAGTGCACGGGGAATGTTTAATATTCAAAATGAATTTTAAAATATGCATACTTGCTGGTGTATATAAAAATTCTCTCTGGAGACTGTAAGAAACTGCTAAGGTTGGCTACATGGGAGAGAAGCTAGGTGGTTGGGGGAAGGATGCAGGAGGGAGACAGTTCATACTGCATAATCTTTCAGACCTTTGGAATTTTTAACCATGCAAGTCCATGGCACATGCAATGAAGGTGCAAGTAAGTGCAATAGGGGCAGACTTTGCTTGCTATTTGAAAGTCGAGTATCCTTACACGATCTACTGATCTTAGAATGAATTAGGAAGGTGCCATCTTTCTCCCGCAGAGCATCTGGTAGATTTGAACCATTTCTTTGCTCTGTCCTGTGCCCCTAGCAGCACAGCTCCTAGGACACCAGAGCTCAGAGGTAGGCTAGATCATTTCATTAAGTCTTAGTTGCAACTTGTTGTAAAGCCAATGTATTTGTTTCCCAAGGCTGTCACAAGAAAGCAAGATGAACAATGTCACTTAAAAGGACATAATTGAATTGTTTCACAGTTCTGCTGGTTAGATGTCCACATTCAGGGTGTTGCCAGGGGCATATTCTCTTCAAAGGCTATAAAATTCCCTCCTTCAATCCCAGAGGTACGCAGTTTGCATCCACTAGATGCTCTGCTGGACAAGAAGGGGCAATCCCCTCCTGTACCAGTCAGATCCGATTTGACAGTACACACATACACACACACACATAAAAAATAAAATTCCCTCCTTGTCTCTTTCACCTTTTGGTCAACTCAAAACTCAACTCATTGGTCTTGAGTTGGAACCAACTCATACTTGACCCTCCAGCAGGTCTCTGAGAAGCTGTAAATCACAAGAGAGGAGATTGACATCATTCTCCCTGGGAGCCAATTCTGACCATCAGAATGGTGCAGTCTTTGGATTCACAATGCAACTCCCTACAGACATTTCACTAGAGCCAGATATCAGATTTTCTTTTTCCTTTTTTTGCTGGTCCAATAACTCTATTTCTCTATTCTCACATGGAAGCAGAAGTGGGACCCACTTCCTAAAGAGCATAAACATGCCTCTGGAAACTCTGAACTTTGATAAATGGCGATGGTTGTGAAAGGGCTTCAGAGGGCAATTAACAACAACATTCTCACAGGGCCGCCTTCGTTTTGTTTCCCAAGCATTGTGTTTCTCCTTCTTTGTATAAGGAAATCACGGCAGACTGGATTAGTGTCCACCCTACAGCAGATGACTTGTTAATTGATCCCATCTCCAAAGACTTTTTTTAAAATTTGAAATATAGCTCATCTATTGTTCTAATTCACTGAAGTTTAAAACATTCCATCAAAATGCCCAGGAAAATCTAGGTAGCAAATATATATGTCCTTTCTTCCCAAAGTCTCTATTTTGAAACAAGATCACATACACACGCACTGGAGGTGAGGACATAAACACAGCATTTTAGGGGATACAATCCTATCTGTAACAACAATCAACAATTATTGAGAGCCTGGTATATTGGAGACATGTTGTGTATTAAAGGTATATTACAGACTTGGTCTCCTCTCTCAAGGTCTAAGCAGTTTCATTGTAAAGATGCCACAAATGGACAAAGGAAAAAGACCAATAAAAATAATAATGCAGCATAGAACTTAGCTATAAGGCATATACTCATGTACTTTCATGTAAAGGAATTATGAAGGACTAGCAGACTAGAGAACTCTGGTGGCCTATTATGTAGGGAATTATGCAGTTAACCAAAGGCTGTGCCTCTTTGGTGGTTCAAATTCACCATCAGCTCCTGGGACAAAGCTGGGCAATCTCCTGTGTGATTTACAACTGTGAAAACCCGATGGACTGTCAGTTATGAGCTGGGTCCTACTTGATGGCAGTAAGTTATAAAAGCAATACACAAAAGATGTTTGAAGGAGGAACTAGAGCTTAAGCAGAGTCTTGAATAATTGGTTGGTAATATTGCTGTTGGGTGCCACGAATTCAGCTCCACCTCATAGCAACACTCTGTACAAACAGAACAACAGTTCTGTGCTGTCCTCAAAAGGCTGCTGTGCTTAAGCCCACTGTTGCAGATCCTGTCAATCAATTCACCTCACTGAAGGTCTTTTTCTCTTTTTGCCAAGGATGATGCCCTTCTCCAGGAACTGATTCCTCTGAATAAGAGATCCAAAGCACATCAGATAAAATCTCACCATCCTTGCTTCTGGGGAGCATTCTAGCTGCACTTTTTTCAAGACAGATTTGTTTGTCCTTTGGCAGTATATGGGCTATTTAACGTTCTTCACCAACACAAGAATTCAAAAGCATCAGTTCCTTAAAATGCAACTCTGGTGTCTTAGTGGTAAGGAATGCTATTGCCAACACAACGGTAAGTGCTTCAAATTCACCAGCTGGTCCACAAAAGAAAGATGGGTCATCATATCCAGTGTGATTAACTGCCTCTGAAAATCCCTGAAGGGTAGTAATTTATGCTGAGTTACTAATATAAGAGACACTAAATATCTCAATAGGATTAGAGATTCAGGCAGTAGATTTTGTATTAAAAATTCCTTTATCATGGATACAAATTATCTCCTGTTTCCTAGAAAAATCATTAAAGATAATTTAATGCTGTTGGTGTTGTTATGTGCTGTCGAGTCACCTGCGACTCATAGCGACCCTATGCACAACAGCCCTAAACTCCGCTCTGTCCTGTGCCAATCGCACCGTCTCTGACACTCCCATCCCAATTATCCCAGTCACTGAATCAATCCACCTCATACAGGGCCTTCCTCTCCTGCGCTGTCCCTCCACCCTCCCAAGCATGATGTCCCTCTCTAAGGACCGGTCTCTCCTCACAACATGTCCAAAGTATGTTAGACAGAGCCTCAGAATCCTTGCCTCCAAGGAGCCACCCGGTTTAACCCTTTCCAGGACAAATCTGTTTGTTTTCCTAGCAGTCCATGGTATTCTCAATACTCTTCTCCAGTATGTCGAATTTACCAGGGATATATTTTTGTTTTATATAAAATGTCCTCATGTAATTGCAATTGCCTGTTGTCACTGAGGTACATTATATAATGCATCTGCATTGCTGACCATTGATCCTGCCTGCATAATAATCCTTGACTTAAAGTGAATTTGTAAAATGTTAGTTTTAATTAAAACTTCACAATAAGCACATTTAAGATGAGTTAAATAGGTGTCATACTTCCATACCACCTAAATTAACTGATCCAATATAGAAATTTAGTTCAACATTAGAAATAAAGATTCACAGTTTACCTTCCCAGGCTTACAGTTACTTGCTGTACCCCAGTAAAGCAAGTTCAGGCTAGATTTAACCACTCCAGAAGTTCTCACTAAGAACTATTTTTTATAAAACTGCCTTTCTTCTAATTTAGAATTTCATTTAAAAGGAACAGAGTATACTGTCATTAAATGCCCCTTCTGTGCCAAAATAAAATCTTAAGTAAACCAAAATTCACTGTTGTCAAGTTTCTTCCAACTTGTAGGGACTCTGTATGACAGAAAGGAACAGCTCCATACGGATTTCCAAAGCTAATAAATTTCTAAGAAGCAGATTGCCACATTTTTCTTCTGTGGATCTGCATGACCACCTTAATTATTGCAAGGTTAAGTGAGGTAGTGTTTTGGATTTTCCATGTAAGTCAATTATCATAAAGAAATTTACAAATTTAAAATACTGTAAACAGTTATCCAGAGCATCGTGTAGCCTGAGACTATCAAGAATGGCTATAATCAATTAATATTTACTTTTGGTACCATGTTAAGACTATTATGCTTACGTACATATCAAAATATAAGCCAAAGAACCACAATATATCTTATATTTAACTTTTGTAAACTGTGTTTTGTGAATAACTTTTCAGTTTTCACAACTAATACATTTCAATATTTTTAACATATCAGTTTTAATTTTGATTCTGCAGAGGTAACCAAAAAAACTACTATTATGTTTTGGTATTAAGGGATACAACTTTCAATAAAGCTACCGAAATGGAAAAAAAATAAAACCAAAAAAACAAGAAACCAAAAAACCCAACCCTGGAGGGTCAGCTATGAGTCCATTCTAACTCAATGGTACACAACAGAAAGTTTTTTAAAACGGGCTTTGGCAGTGTGTTTATTAACATCCAATTGATAACCGAAAGGCTGGTGGTTTGGATTCAGTAGCTCCTCTGAGGAAGAAAGATGAAGCAGTCTGCCTGGAAAAAACAGAGGCAGGTCTACTTTGGTGGTACTGTCAACAAAAAGCACACAGTTCAAATCCAATAGCTGTTCTGTAGGAGGAAGACCCGCAATTTCCTTCTGTGTGACTTACAGTTCCTGAAACTCCACTGAAAGGTTGGCTATGAGTTGATTCTGACTTGATGGCACATATCAACAAACAACACTCTATCCTACTGTGTCAGTACAAGTAGCAATTGACCTGATGACAGTGAGTTTTGGGATTGTTTTTCTAGTTGTTGTAAAAAGTAGCAAGTAGCCCTAGAGACACAGCGGTCGAGTTCTTTGTTGCTAACTGGTAGACTGGCAGTCCAAACCCATCAGTGAATCACCAGGACAAAACTGAGACAGTCTACTTTCCACACTTTACAGCATTGGAAAACCTATGGGGAAATTATACTCTATTAGTAAGGGCCAGGAACTAAGTTAAAATCTACTGTAGTAGTGGATTTGAGAGTTTTAATTAACTGTTGATCTGGAAGGTGGAGAGTGTTTTAGCTGACTGATCAAAGACCAATGAAATGTAACCTCAAATAATTAAATGAAATGTCCCCCAAAACTAGTTTTCTCGATTAAACATTATCATCATCATCATGAAGAATAAGCACAGACTAAACTGGTAGGTACATTGTGATTTTACATTTACTATCTTATTTTTCCAGAATCCAGCCACAATGCCTGATGGTGGAGTACTACTAAGTGCAAAGATAGATGCTATGCATGGGAGGCAGGAGTTTGAAGGAGCCTTGTTCCTCCATTTCCTTGAACAAATGTAACATTTCTGAATGGCTTCATTTTCAACATCTAGTTATAGGAGGGTAAAAAGCGACCCCACTTGCTTTATTAGAGTGGTATAGTCTAGTTTCTCTTAAATCCAAGCTAATGTAACTATACTTATGCTAATAAACCCTACCTCAGGAAAATTTCCCCCGCAAGTTCTTTACATATAAATTTGCCCGATAAAATTAAGGGCCCCTATGGTGTAGTAGAGAACACTGGTGTCTGAGTGTCAAGAAGCTGCATTGCAATCTGGAAGGCACACAGTTAAAATCCACCAGCTACTCGGTGAGAGAGGGATAGGCAATCTCCTCTTGTGTGATTAAAATACCTCTGAAAACCTGCCTGAGGGTCAGCTATGGGTCATTTCCAACTCACTGGTAAATAACACCAACATGGCCTAATGGTAAGAAGCTGCACTGCAATTCTAAAGGCACACAGCTCTAATCCACCCACTGCTCTGCAAAAGAAGGATGGGTAACTTCCCTCCCTGCAATGTACTGCCTCTGAAAACCCACTGGAGGGTCACCTTTGAGTCAGTTCCAACTCGAGGGCACACAACAACAACTTACATTTGAGATTCAGACTGAGAGAGCTCCAGTGTCTTAGTGGTAAGGAGTTGTGCTGGTCGGTAACTTAAAAGCATGGGATTTGAACCCACAAATTTCTAGATAGGAGAAAAAAGAGCAATTTCCTCCTGTGACATTTACTGTCTCTGAATAGCTGCTGGAGGATCAGCTATGAGTATGTTCCAATTTGGTGGTACTTAACAATAACAACTTAGAAGGACCTGAAGCATTTGCTGCTGAAGGTCAAGGTCTGCAGCCTTCAATTTGGATTGCATCTCAACATCAAGAAAACAAAGACTCTAGTGCAACAATGAATGAATGGAAACCCAAAATCTCTGTAAATGTTTATGAAAATTAATAAAATATAGAAAAAAAAAAAGAAAACAAAGACTCTTACCACCAGGCCAACTAGAAGCATCATGCTAGAGAAATAGAGAAGTTGTGAACAATTGTATCTTGTTTGGATCCACAATAAACACTTTTCATATCAGAAGTTAGGAAATCAAAAGGTGAGTTGCTTTAGAATGCTAAAGGGCAACGATGCCAGTCTAGAGACTAAGGTATCTTATTTAGGCCATAGGCTTCTCAATTGCTTACTATGCATCTGACAGCTGGACAATGACTAAGAGTGGGGAAAAAAAATAAGAATTTATGCCTTTGAGTCGTGGTGTTGGAGAAGAGTACTGAACATCCCATGGACTGCCAAGAGAAAAAATGGGTCTGTTCTGGAGAGGCTGAAAACAGATTGCTCCTTGGAGATAAGGATTTTGAAATGCTCTCACATACTTTGGGCATTTTGCCAAGAGACTAGTCCTTAAAGGGTCAGCTCAAAAGAGTAAAATCTTAGATGAGATGGATTGACACAGTGACTGTGGCAGTGGGCACAGGTGTATCAGAGACAATGAAATTGGCTCAGTATAGGGCAGAGTTCAGAGGCACTGTTCATAGATAGGGTCTCTATGAGTGGTAGTCAACCACTGGAACATAACAACGTAACAACAACAAATAATTTCTATTTGAGATTTAGATTAAACGATGGATAATCTTGTCAGGATAAGTAACTCTCGTGGAGTATTTAAAACATACTTAAAAAGTAGTATTTATCTGAAATTCACATTTAACTGAGTATCTTGTATTTTCATTTGCAAAATATGGCAATGCTCTTTGCTTGCCCCATAAAATTTGGCCAGGCCATTGCTACCTGAAGAGAATCTTGGACACATTGGCCACCATCACCGCTAAATAACATTGAATTCTTTTAGTAACTTAAAGAGGAAATAGTGGATAGCTAGTTAGTACCTTGCCACTATAAGTTAAAGTATACTCTATGCCAATGGACTTACCACAAAACAGAAATTGTATTCAGCAAAGGGAAAATGCAATAAGGGGGTTGTCATGTGCATTCCACTTTAAGAGCAGTCTTGGTGGCACAATCTATAGGGAGTTGTGCTACTAACCCAAAGGTTGTCAGAGTTTGAACTCTAGCAGTTCGAATCCATCAGTTGCTTCTTGTTGCTGTTGTTATGTGCCATCAAGTCAATTGCGACTCTATGTACAAGAGCTCTATACACTCTTCTATCCTGTGCCAACCTAGCCATCTCAAACGCACTTATTCCCACCTGTCCAGTCACAGAATCAATCCATCTCATCAAAGGTCTTCCTCTCCTTCGCCGCCCCTCCACTCTGCCAAACATGATGTCCCTGTCCAAGGACCAGTCCCTCCTTGTAACATGCCCAAAATATGTCAGACGAAGCTTCAGAGTCCTTGACTCCAGGGAACATTCTAGCTTCACCCTCTCCAGGACAAACCTGTTTGTTCTCCTAGCCATCCATGGTTTATTCAGCACTCTTCTCCAGCACCACAGCTCAAAGGCATCAATTCTCTTTCTGTCATCCCTATTCACTGTCCAACTCTCTGATGCATAGCACGTAATTGCAAAGACTATTGCCCGGATCAGGCACACCTTAGTCTCCAGTCTGACATCGTTGCTCTTCAGTACTCTTGAGAGGTCCCTCACAGCCTACTTCCCCAATGCAATTCGTCTCTTGATTTCCTGGTTGCTGTTACCAAGAGTATTGACTGTGGAGCCAAGTAAATTAAAACTGTTAGCTACCTCAATCTCTTCACCATCCATACTGATGCTGCCAGTTGGCCCAGTGGTTAGAATCTTTGTTTTCTTGATGTTGAGCTTCAGTCCATATAGGAGGCTGTAGTCCTTGATCTTCTGCAACAAGCGCCTCAGATCAGTTGCTTAGAGGGAGAAATATGGCAATGTCCTCCCATTCCAGTTAAAGCCTTAGAAACCCTGCTGGAGGGTCAAAAGAGTCAGCTCTGACTTGATAGCAATGAGTTTGATTTTTTTAAACTTTAAAGTATGTTTATTAATATATTCCTTATAAGAAAACACAAATAGTTATACTAATACATATTCAACCATTTTACTCTATTTCCTATACTTTCTCGTTCTAATCACAGTATAATTTTTTGGGTATACAGTTTGATCCTTTGATATATCTAATCTTGTGTCTTTTTTCCCCCCTTCATTTAAAATTACCTCAAATGCATTTACCATTTCATTGACTGTGCCTTCAAAACAATATTGCTAAATAGTTCATTAAAAAGATTTTTCTATCAGTTATTTGCCAATGTTTCATCCATCTTATGGTTTTAAGTAATTTTACTTCAATTTTTAGTAATCAATTAATGATAAATATCTGGTTGCATATTTTAAGGAAATGGAATATGAGATTACTTACAAAGAACCATGTTTTAGATATGGAATTATTCTGTCAAAAAAAGGATTATTTTTAGTCTTGATATATATTTTAGTTTTAATAGTCTCTGCTTCCAGGGTTAGCCTTTAGCAATATTATTAAATAGGGTGACTTTAGATTGCCTTTGTTGTTGTAACCTTCTTTTTTCCAGATCATTTATTTTTGGTGTAGCCCAAAATCTTCCCCTTGTTCACGTATCTAGTGTTTTTCTGCTCCATTCTCCCATTAATAACCTGCTTTCAAAAAATGTATCTAATTTTAATCATTTATATCACTTTAAAATTAAGTCAATATTTCTTGTCTCCGAGTGAATATTTGGAAAGATAATGTACCTTAGATAAAGACTTAGCTTAAATATCAAGTTTGTCATTTGCCTGCCCTATAACTTGAAAGAGTACCTTACATTTTTAAACTTGCCTTTTTCATCAATTAAATCATTATGTTAACACTGTCAAGTAAGGGTTATTAGGAAGCTAAAAAAAAAGGTAGTTGCTGAAAGATCCTATTCCACTGCCAGGCACATTCACTGTACTCTGGATTTTTGTTAGATGCTATTGAGTCTACTATAACTCATAGCTACCCTGTCAACAATAGAACAGAACCTTGCCTCATCCTGTGCCATTTTCATGATCACTGCCATGCTCAAGCCTACTGTTAGAGTCACTGGGTCCACCCAGTTTGTTGAGAGTTGTCCTTTCTTTGGCTGATCACCTAACTTTCCCAGCATGGTGTCTTTTCCCAAGGATTGGACCATTCTGACAACAAGCTCAAAGTATGAGAGACAAAATTTTTCCACTTCTGCCTCTAAGGAACACCCTAGGTTGCACTTTCTCAAACACAGATTTGTTTCTTCTTTTGGCAATCCATGGGATAGTCAATATCCTTCTCCAATACTACAGTTCAAAGGCTTTGATTCATCTTCTGTCATCCATAGTCACAGTCCAACTCTCAGATGCATAGGAAGCAAAATATAAAATTCCAGGACTTAGAACTTTACTCTTTAAATGGACATTCTCACTTTTTAGCACTTTGCAAAGGTTCCTGATGGTGGATTTACCCAATGAGACAAGTCTTTTGATTTCTTGACTGCTATTACCTTGGGTGTTGATTGCGGACTCAAGTAAAATCAAATCGGTGACAACTTCAATCTCTTCTCCATCTATCATGAGGTTGCTTAATGATCTACTGAAAAGATTTTTTGTTTTCCTGATGTGGAGATACGACCCACAGTGAAGGCTGTAGTCTTGGATCATCTGCAGCTATTGCCTCAAGCCTTCTTCACTTTCTGCAAGCAAGGTTGTAGCAACAGCATAAAGCAGGCAGTTGATGAGTCTTACTCTAATTTTAATGCCACACCTTCATATTCTATACTAAGAATAATAATTCAAACAATTCTAGAATAATTTGCTCAGCAAACACATTGAAGAGGTATGGAGAAAAGATACAACACTGATGCATATGTTTCCTGATTTTAAATTATTCAATGCTCACTTGCTCTGCTCAGACAACTGTTTCTCAGTCTAAGTATAGGTTTATCATGAACACAATTACAAGTTCCATGATTCTCATTTTATTAATTATTATCCATAGTTTGTTATGATCCACAAGGAAAAATGCTTTATACAGTCAACAAAATACAAGTAAGCAACTTTCCAGTATTTTCTGCTTTCAACCAAGAACCATCTGTCATCAGCAATGTTAACAATGATACTCCTTGTGCCACAGCCTCTTCTGAGCTTATATTTCTGGCGCTCCTCTATTAATGTACTATTCCAGCTGTTTTTTAATAATCTTCAGTAGCTTTCACTTGCATGTAAGATTAATGATACTTTCCTATAATGTTCACACTCTGTTGAATCATGTTTTTTTTCTTTAGGAATGGGAATAAATAGAAATCAATTCCAGACTTTCAAATTTCTTGGAATAGACCAGTGTGCACATCCATGCCTGTATCTGTCTATTTAAACAGCTTAATTAGTACTCAATCAGTTCCTGTGGCCTTAATTTTTTGGTATGTACATTTTTTCTCCATTTTACTATTTTAATTTGTTTGCATACAAGTATTATACACATTGTGCTTTATACAATTATTCATACACAATTATTATACCCTGTATTTTTAATTTATGTTATGGCTGTTGTACATAGGGTCGCTATGAGTCGCAGGCGACTCGACGGCACATAACAACAACATATATTCATTTGCATACAAAATTTGTATACACTGTTTCATGCATGTGCACTGCATTTCACACATTCCTTCATTCATACTGTGTTTCATACGATCATTCATATACATTGTGTTTTCAATGTGTACAAATCAGTCACCAATGATCCTTTCAGGTCCCCACTGGATTTTCCTAATTTCTCCACCCCCTCCTTCTACCCACCAAACTCTGTATTCCCAGTAATTTACTTCCCACTCACCACACTCTACCCCCTAGCTCTTAACTTTCCCTTTTGGATTTTTACACATATTTTAGTAGTTATCTACTTTTACAATAATGATCTTATGCAGTATTTGTCCTTATGAGACTGAGTTAGTTCATTCAGCATAATGGTCTCTAGATACTTCCATATTATATAGTATTTTATAAAATTGTTACTCCTTAGTGATGCATAGTAGTCTATTGTGTGAATGTACCATTTTCCAATACATCAGTTTGGTGACGGACATTTGGGATGTCTCCATTTTCTTACTATTGTGAATGCTGCTGCTATCAACCTAAGTGCACAAACTTGCATTTGTGTCTCAGTTCTATTTTCCTCGGATTATATTCCTAGCAGTGAAGTGCTGGGTCATAAAGGGTTTCTATGTTTAGCTATTTGAAAAAAACCAAACTGCTTTCCAGAGTTGTTGTACCATTTTATAATCCTACCAGCAGTATAGTAGAGTACCAATATTTCCACAGCCTCTCTAACATTACTTGCCATCCTGTATTTTATAAAATTAATTACTATTGAGCATGTGGTCTTATTCTTTTTGCCAATGCCTTAAGTACAGATTGGATTTCTTCCTTCATTGCCACTGGTTCTTAATCATATGCCACTTCCTGAAATGGTTCAGTGTCAATCAATTCTTCATGGTACAGTGACTGTATGTCTTCTATTTTCTTTTGATGATTCCTACTTCATTCAAGATTTTGCCAAAAAAATCTTTTATCAGCCCAACTCAAGGTTTGCATTTCTTTTTTAATTCTTTCAAAGTTTGAAATGTTCAGAGTGTCCATCTGTAAATGGAGCAGATGCAATGTGAGGGTGGCTGAATCTGACTTCTACTCGCTTTATAAAGGGAAACTATCCCTCCATGAATAACAGCTATAGTAGCAAACAAATAGGTACATGATCAGACATACCACCCCACATGCTCCTGCACCAATTTCAATGAATCATGGATCCAATGTTTGTTGCAAACTGACTCCTAGACTTTACTCACAGTTGTGGAATTTCTTAAGAAAATAGGCAGGGGGAGGGAAAGGCAGAGGCAAAGAATGTCACACAATACAAGTCCAGGTTTAGTCCAATAGTTCCAAACTACAATTCCTCAATTAGTTCAGACAGCTTCTCAGTAAGTAAGAGAAAGTCTAGGTTCAGTTCAGCAGTCAAAATAAACCTCTGATTTCCTCAATTAGTCCAGCAAATTTTTTCTCAGAGCAGTTACAAGTAAGTTTCTTATTCAGTCATCTAGCAAGCACAACCTTTAACTGTGGCTCCATCTCCAAGTTTCCTCTGGTTACATCTTGCCACAGTTACCTCACAGCAGTGTCACAGTCTCTTCACCCTCTTTCCACCACTGTTTCTTACAGTGTGTTCACAGTTCCTTCACAGTGTGGAAAGTGCTCTCACTTATATTGGTCCCACGGCTGATGATGATTTGGAAGACAGTTAAGATAGTTGGAGACCATGCTCCCCCAGCGAATGTTAACACAATGGCTTTTAGAAAGCCAATTTTCAAGAGTTTTAACACCACACCATCCATATGCTTTTCTAACTTCAGCTCTTTGCACATTTAATTATATTTAGCTGGATAATAAAGTCATAATTACACTCCAAATTATAACCTAATCAATAATTGTCATTACTGTTTATTATTATATGCCATCAAGTAAGAAACGATTCATAGCTCCAGTAGGTTTTCACAGATGGTAAATCATATGGGAGGAGACTGCTTATCTTTACTTTCATGCTTAAGGAATAAAAAAAACAATATTTTATCATAAAGGAAAAATTTCACTTAGCTCAGATTTGAAATTATATAACTTAGTGAGCTCTGGTGGCCTAGTGTTAAGAAGCTGTGCTGCAATCCCTAAGGCACAGAGTTTGGTCCTGCCAGCTGCTTCATGAAAGAAAGATGGGTAATCTCCTCCTTGGTGATTAACAGTCTCTGAAAACCTGCTAGCAGGTCAGCCATGGGTTGGTCCTAATTTGACGATACTCAACATCTCAAACCCAGTAAATGCTCAAACTATTTATTTTGACATTTCTTCCCCGTGGACCATGGAAAAGTTCTTTATAAATTAATTGAAATTACATAGTGTGAATGCTTAACAACTATTTCGATGTAAAAGGCCACCCAACATGGGCCAAAATCCTTAAAACAGTTTTAAAAAAATAAGGATGGAACTTTAAATACTTAATAGTAAGTAGAAGGTAATTTTGTCAACTAGATCAACATCACCAAAATGCAATTTTGTTTCCCTTTTAGATTTAATGTGAATTGAAATTTTTAAAAAATGGTAACATTGCGAAGTCTCTCCCAAGTTAGATATAATGAGTTTGATATAAAACTTTAAAAAAAAATCTTAGAATGGGTGAATTAATATTTTAACCAAGTAACCAGTAAACACATTTTAACAATAAAGAATTTGAAGTGTTAACTATTTGTTTTGAATATTAGAAATTATCGACAATGATGATTAGAACCACTGAGAAGCCCTGATGGTGCAGTGGTTAAAGTACTTGGCTAGTAACACAGAGGTTAGCAGTTTAAACTCAGCAGTCACTCTCTAAGAGGAAAGATGAGGCAATCCATTCCCATAAAGGTAACAGCCTACTAAACCTAGGAGGTTATTCAACTATGTCCTACAGGATCGTAATGAATTGGAATCCACACAGCACATTGTTTTGCTTATACTGTAGCTATTATAACTATAATTTCCCTCTATCCTTTTATTTTTTTTCTCATTTAAAGAAATGGAAAACTTGGCTTCATTCCTATGATCAGTCAAAACAAACAAAATATTGTTTTTGCTGTTAAATACCATGGAGTGGGAACTGATCCTTCAGAATCATGAATGAGCCTTCAGTGGTTTTCAGAGGCTGTAAATCTTATGGGAGGAGAGTGTATGTATTTATTTCTACCTTTTGGTTGGCAGTACAAATCCTTACCACCAAGTCAACAGATCTCCCGGAATAAAATATTAGTATGTAGAAATAAAGTATATTACAGCACACATTAATGCTTTTCCTCAACATATTCACAACTTTAAAACATCTTAATGCAAGCCATCTCCTTCTGAAAAGGAAGTCAAACAAGAGCAAAAAAGATAGTAAAAAAAACAACAAATGCTAGTGACTAGTATTGTTTAAGGATCAGGGGAAATGTAGATGGGCAAAGATTGAACAAGAGAGCAAAGCTAGAAAAAAAAAGCCAAAAAATTATGGTTGTGTCAGTGTTTTCTACTACAGATACCCACTAGATCGAGGTTTATAACTTTACCCTAATAATTCACACTGCAAGTGGCAAAGAGGGTGGAAAAATGAGAATAAAAATTGTGTGTTTTTAAAGAAAGATTTATAACTACTGAATTGAAAAACGTTTAGTTATTTTAGTTACAAAAGTCAGAACAAAATAAATACATGCTTGTGTTTTAAATCCTCTGAATAGCTTGCAGTTTTTGTGAATCCTTACAAAAAGAAGAAAATTATGCATGGCATAACAGAGATTAATATTTGGTATTTCTTTTTTCTATCTCTTTTGTTTTATAATGTCACCTACTGAACAAAGTCAATAGGGGGCATTTTGTGATTCCCTTTCCCCCAATTTAAATTTTCAAATAAGCTCAGAGATAGTGAAAGGCCAAAAAATGACTATCATCCATAACACTGAGCCTTACTAACATTAAACTAGACTTTTGTCTACTCCTGCTCTGGCACTGGTCTTAGTCTTCTTTGCACATTACATTTTTCTCCTTTTGAAATTGCATCTAGTTCATAACATCAGCTACTGCAGTGAATGTTATCTCATCTCTGAAAACTTGTTAGAATTCTACCCAGCAGAATGAATCCATTTTATCACAGCATTTGGAATATCCCAATTGGAAGCCGCCATACATACAGTTCCAGTTCATTTTTACAAAGTCCACTTACGAGCACCTGTGACTATCAGCGCCTACATTTCAGGGACAGGCTGGAAGTTCTGGGTCTCTGGAAGTTCTCAGCTTAAAATGAATGGGCTAGAAACGCTCATGACAAATATCTCACCTTCCTGAGATTTTAAGAGGGGCTAAATCTCAAATTTTTATTTACTATTATCTTGATTGATATGCCAGAAATCCCTTGCAGAAGTACACTATAGGTACTCACAATGGTTACCTGCTTGCTTACACATCTTTTATTGGCTTTCTTCTTTCCTCTTCTCAATTTGCTTCTCTCCTACTGCTGCTTCCTGGAATCAATTTCCAAGTAAATTCTTTTCTCTCAAATATTTGTCACAGATTCTGTATCTGGGAAAGTCTAACCTAATTGGTATCAGAAAGGTCTCTAAAAAGCCGAGTTTCAGCATTAGATTTGAGATTATAGTTTTCTTTTTCTTTCCCCCCTTTTAGCCAGAAGAAACAAAAGAAGAAAGTGACTGATGGTTAGAAGGGTATTGGTGATTAGCCTTAGTATGCTGTAGCATTTAAATCATAAAGACTTACATTTGTAAGTGAGCACACTAGATATATGGGGGCAGAGACAATTATGCATAGTTTGGATTTAGCTAATTAGTAATTGCACTTAAAACCATGAAAAGGGTGAGGGGAATGCAGCCTAAGGTTAAGGCTATTTAACCTGGAACTCAAGGCCTGGTGTGAAAGCCAGAAGGCTACTCGGAAATTTGAGATATTTTCACATCCTGGAGCCAGAGGACAGAATCTGATGAGAATCACTTTCAAGGCTGGTTGAATAGTTGGTGAAGTTATAAAGGAGACTGTATACACAACTGCAGCAGGTGTATGCTAAAGATAAAACATAATATAGAAAGGCTAGGACCTTTTAAAGGAAGTATTTGAGAAATCATGAAGCTGTAGATCTACTATGGCCTCTCTTCACTGCTTCTACCACCATCTACATCCAAGCATCAGTGTGGTCCAAGCTAAAACTCTCTCAAATCCACTGCCATCGACTTGATTCCAACACACAGTGATCCTCCATCAGGTTTCCAAGGCTATAAATCTTAACATGAGGAAACTGCTCATCTTTCTTCCATGGAGCTGCTAGTGATTTTCAACGGCTACATATTGTTGAGGGTCATTCTCTTTTCACTCATCTTCTACTTTACCAAGGATAATGTCTTTCTCCAGGCATTGGCTCTTCTGTCTGGTAAGATGCCCCAAATAAGCGAGATGAAGTCTCCTCATCCTTGATTTTAAGGAACACTCTGATTGCACTTCTTCCTGAGACTTACGAGTTTGCCCTTGAGAATGGCACATGATTGGGCCAGGAGTGTCATTCTCTTGTACACAGGGCCACCAAGTTGGAGTTGCTTCGATGGCACATGACAACAAAAACAACTGTGTCCTCATACATGTGATATCCACTCCCCAGAAACTAGGCTTTCTCCTTTAACTCTACCTATATTTAAGGGGATGAGAAACACAAGGATATGGCTGTGAGTGACAGTGAGAAAGTCAACTCTGAGTTCAGAATTTTTGTTCTTTAAACTATATATCCTACCTATGGAGAATACAGCATTGTATAATGATTCATATTCTATTTCTGATATTCAACAATAACCCAAGTATGTATAGTGTCATCTCTAAGATCTTTAGAAAGTTTAACATCCAAATATACAGTTAATGTGGCACACTATATTCGTGGGATCCCTTGGACCCATGATTATAATTCATATTCTTATTTCAGCTGAAGTGGATCCATGTTTCTGAGACTGTATTACATTGCATTCTATAATCTCTCCCTGTGACTCTGATTAACTGCTTCTGAAAACCTGCCAGAGGGTCAGCTATGCATCAGTTCTGACTCAACAGTACACAACAATAATAACATATTGGAAAATTGGATACTTCAAGGGCCTTCAGATATTGATATATGTAGTAGCACCACAAGCAGAAAACTAAACCCACACCATCAGTACTTAAAAACTCTAATAATAATAGATCTCTTCCCTATTTTCTTTCAGCATCTTACCAACCCAGCACGCCCAAATGCTGCAAAGTCCTTCCGCCAGACCTCCAGCCTAGGGTCTTGGGAGATTTAATGCCAGCTGAATCCAGACTCTGGATCCTTGAGGCACGGCAGGTTTGAGGGCTCAGGGCAGTTTTGGTGTTCTTTTGGCCCCACATGGGGGTCAGCAGAGCAGACTTGCCAGATGAACTGGGGGTCTGGTGGAAGGACTTTTCCAGCATTTGGGCGTGCTGAGTTGGTAAGACACTGTAGGGCCTGAGGGGCCAGTCTTTCATTGTTTTTGTTCAGACATTTCTCTAGGTCATATAGCCCTGGTGTACAAGTTGCTGTACAGTGGTAACTTGTGGTTGCCGTGAGGCTGAACACTGTGACAAGGATGTGTCAAATGTGTTAATGGTTGGTTACCCAATGAGGACAGAGATTGGGGTGGAGCTCCCCGATTAAAACAAGCTTGGAAGGAGGAGTGGCATCCACTTCCGTAATAGCTTGCCTCCGGAAACCCTATGAACCTGGAGAGAGGATGAAAGGCACCCAAGTGTTGAGGACTCTCCTTCATAGGGTTGCTATGAGTTGCCTGCAACTCGATAGCACTTAACAACAACAACAACAACAACAATTTCACTATTTTGGGTGGAAATCATTTTAGTAGGCTGACTAATACATCCACAAAATATCAGGTTTAATCTCTGGAACTTTGCAGATATAATTAAAAGTTTTGAGAAAAGGTGCCTATTTTGGCTTGCCTGGGGGGGATGTAAATCACACACAAGTGAAATATGTTACAGAATAGAAGGCAATATGACAATGGAAGTGAAATCTGGAGTGATAGAGCTAAAAATCAATGAAAGCTGACAGTCCACAGAAGGTGGAAGAAGAAATATATTCTCCTTCTGGAAGGGGCATGGCCATGCCAATACTTTGATTTTCACTCAGTGGTACAAATTTTGGACTTCTGACCTCTAAATTAATAACTTTACATTGTTTTAGGCATTAAGGTTTCTGGAGTATCATAAAATAATGAAGGGGTCCAATGTAATCTATTTGCCATCAATGACTAGTTGTTCCCCTCCAACAGTGGTATCACAGAGGGCTTATATTTATTCTCCAGTGGTTAGAGATTGTACATTCAGAAGCAGCAGTAACTACATCAACTCAGATAAAAGAATCTATGCTGCTGTATTTACGTAGAGCTTGAATTCCTACCACCATTTTCCAAACTAATTGCTGTCAAGTTAGAAAACATGGGTCTGAGCGATACAAAGGATGAATTAGGATAAACACTATTAACAGCCCACTCATGCCTCCTCAGCAAAGAATATTTGCCATATCAAAGGTTAGGAAAACTTATGGTTTAGTACACAAATAACTATCAAGCTTCTTGATAGCATAATAGTAAATTCTTTGTGAATAAATAAAGAAAAAATAAATAAAATACACAAATACAGTTTTTTGTGGTTTTTTTTTAAGTGACTATATGAGGCTACATAGCAAATGTACTGAAGAAGAATCAATGCCTTTAGACTGTGGTATAAGCAAAGAATATTGCATGGACTGATAAAAGAACAAATACATCTGTCTTGAAAGAAGTAAATACAACTAGAGTACTCTTTAAAGGCATGGATGGAAAAACTTCGTCTCACTTACTTTGGCCTTATTTTCAGGAGGAATCAGTACTTGGAGAGAGATATATGCTGGGAAAGGTCAAAAAAAGAAAGGAAGACTCTCACCGAGATTAACTGACATACTGACTACCACAATGGTAGACAATGTGATGATGATGCAGGACAGGGCAAGGCTCAAATCTACTGCTCATATATATTATGAGTCACAGTCAACTTGATGGCACCTAACAACAATACATAGAAAAAGGGATTTTGCAAATGTCTTTATTATTATGGGACAAATTTAATAAAAGTATTTCAAGAAGTGACAAGTAGCAGTAGTCAGAGAGATTGAAATGTGAGTTCAGTCTGAAGAAGGTTCACCACTGCTACTTTTGAGATTAAAGCCCAGAGGGCAACGATCTGAGAACAGCCTCTAGCTACTGAGAGCAATCTCTGGCTGACAGCTAATCTAAAAAGGAGGATTAATTATATTCTTTCCCAGAGCCACCAGAAAAAGAGGCTAACCATGATAACAGTCTTCTAAGACCTCAAACAGAAAAGCCAATGAAACCCACAAGGACTTAAGAACTAAAGAACTGTAAGACAGTGAATTTAGGTTGTTTTAAGCTACTTAATCTGTTGTAATGTGTTATATAGCAATAGAAAATTAACACAACATCAAAACCAACATCCTTAATCTAGACCAGGTTCTGAGTTTTACCCTCTAATATACCCTGGGTGCTGGATTTGTTTAGTATAATTTACTATTATAGAAAATTCAACATACATAAAACACAATCTCATCCAGAGTCTCATGTAGTTTTCTGTAATTCCCTCATGGTATCCTAACCTTTTTTTAAAAAGTGATGAAGGAGTGTGGCACAAAATCTCTGCTTTTTCATTCATTTCCGGGAGACCACTGTAATCTATTTTCAAATAGTTTTTCCTATATTGCCTTCAATATTTTTATTACAAGTCCAAATTGACGGCTTTACTATTTTCTTAGAGCATCCTGGTAGTCTAGTGTAAAACACACCAGCTGCTAACCTAAAAGATCATGGTGCAAGGTCATCAGCAGCTCCACCAGAGAAAGATGGACAGTATCCTGTCAAAAAGATTTACAGTCATGGAAACCAATGGAGGGTTGCTATGTGTCAGAAGTGTGAATTTTTACAGCAGTGAATTTTGGTATATCTATTCACTCCTTTCTGATTTTTAAAAATAATATACTTATTAAAAGAAAAAATTACAAGATATACCATCACTATAATTGGTAAACTGGTACCACTGGCCACATATAAAATAAATTAAAAGGATATAAAGTTTTAAATTGCAGCTAAATACTTTTCGCTGCGGAGGCTCTGAACCCAAGGCCCGCTCACGCTTTGTTTAGAAAGAGAGATTGACAACTTTGGCAGAGTTGTTAAGTCAAAATAGCTCAAGTTGAAAATGTCTTCTTGACATAATTAGAGGGCCAGGAAGAGAATGAAAGTGAAAATAGTACCTAGATAACTGATTGGAAAAGATCTGTATTTGTTTCCCAGAAAAGGTGACCCAACAGAATATAGAAAGTATTGAATGATTATCACTAATAGCATGTAAGCAAGATCATGCTGAAGATTATCCAGAAACGACTAAAACAGCACATCAAGAGTGAACTGCCAAAAGTGTAGGCTGGGTTTAGAAGAGGCCATGACAGTAGGAACATCATAGCCAACATTAGAAAGATCATGGCTGAAAGTAGAGAGTACTAGAGGAGTGCTTATCTATGTTTCATTGATTATGCAAAGGCATTTTGACTGTGTGGATCACAACAAATTTTGGCTAACCTTGAGAAGAATGGGAATCCCAAAGCACTTAACTGTGCTCATGCAAAACATAGACCTGGACCAGGAAGCAGTAGTTAGAACAGAGCAAGGAAGCACTGCATGGTTCAAGATCAGGAAAGCATTGTGTCAGGGATGTATCCTGTCTTCATATCTTTTCAATTTTTATGCACAACAGATTATCTGGGAGGCTAGGCTGTATGAAGAGGAATGTGGCATCAGGATTGGAGAAAGACTCACTAACAGCCTTTTAAGCAGATGACACAACCATACTTACTGAAACTGAGGAAGACTTGAAGCACCTGCTTGAGAAGGTCAAGGACTAGTTTTCAATATTAATTGAAGTTCAAATAAACTAGTGAAAAAATAAACAAAAGAAAAGAGTCTCACCGCTGAGCCAATTAGCAGCTTCATAATGGATGGAAAAGAAATTGAGATTGTTGATAACTCCACAATCAACATTCTTGGCACCAGCACTCAAGAAAGCCTCAGGGAAAGCCTGCTGTCAGGGATCTCTCTAGGGTACTGAAGAGCAACGATGTCAATCTGGAGATTAAGGTGCACCTGATCCAGGCCATGGCCTTCACCATTATTTGCTATTCATCCAAGAGCTGGACAAAATGCCTTGGAGTTGTGATGCTGGAGAAGAGTGTTTGTTGAACATATGTAGACTATCAGGGGGGAAAAAACCCAGGTCTTTCCTAGAGCAATTGAAACCAGGCTACTTCCTGGAGGTAAGGATTTTGAGGTCTGTCTCACATACTTTTGGCACATGGGCAAGAGGGATCAGTCCTTGGAAAGGGACACTATGTTTGGAATGGTGGAGGGACATCACAGGAGAGGAAGACTCAGGATGAGATGGATTGACTCAGCGACTGGAGAAACAGCATTGGGACTGTTGGAGATGATGAGATTGGCTCAGGATAGAGCAGGTTTCAGAGCTAGTGTTTCTATGAGTTGCAAGAAACTCAGTGGTATAGGACAACAATGCATGTGAGAGTTATATTTCCTAATACTGTTTCAAATGCAATTTACAATTATCTAAAGTACCACCTCAAATCATACCAGGTACCTTGTGGTGAGAATCACATACTTTACAAAGCATTTTTATAGAGATTAAAAATAGGTTTCCAAACAAAAAGTTATGAGTAACCTTATGGCTGTACTGCAGTAAATGTTCCAGACACATTACTCTTAATAACATTAACAGCATCACCACCATCCTTCTAATCACTGCTTCTCCCCTTTATATCCTTTAAACCAAATCAATGGGGGGAGGACCCTGAAAGAACATTCTAATGGCTGTTGTTGTTGTGTATGTCCAAGTTGGAATTGACCCATAGCTGACCATCTGATGAGTTATTCAGAGACAGTTAATCACACAAGAGAAGACTGCCCATTCTTCTCCCCCAGAGCAGCTGTAGGATTCAAACGTGTGGCTTCGGGATTGGAGGGCAGCTTCTTATGAGTAGGTCACCAGAGTTCCCTATGATGATTTTTTTAAAATCTTTCAATCTATGTTGCTGCTAGTTGATATTAAATCAATTTAGATGTATTGTGATATAAAATGACATGCTGTCGAGTCCTGCATGAACATTCATATGCTCAAATGCATCACCATCCTCTCTGAATATTTTGAGCACTTCCCAACCTAGAAGGTACATTGTCAGCGCTATATTGAAAAATATTCTGTTGTGATCCAAAAGGTTCTCATGGACTAATTCATGGATATAGATCACCAGGCTTTTCTTTTCTTGGTTTGTCTTAGCTGAAAACTCTGCTGAAACTTGTCCAACATGGTTATCATAGTTTCTAGCTTCATATCAACACTGTAATACAAACTGACAAGTGGAGGCAACTGAATCAATTATGTTGCCATTCTGCAGGAGAAAGGGGATACAGTCTCCTCCCATAAAGTTTTGCAGTCCCAAAATTCAATAGAGGGTTGCCATGAGGCTGGATTGACTCAACTGCAGTGGATTTTTTGGTTATTGTTTCTTTTGATAATAGGGTGGTTGTGAAGATAATTTAGGTAAATGGTCTGGTACACAAAACAAAGCTACTTTTAGTGTACCGTACAGTTATAATTAGAATAAAGTCAATCTTAGACTAACATTCAAAGACTATTATTATTATTATAATAATAAGGTCAATGTTAGACTAACATTCAAAGACGCAGAAGTTGGGCTTTTTCAATCACACAGCCCTCTCAACAGTTGGGATCTCTTATTTTAGAGCAGTTTCAATCTGAAAGTTCGGGATTTTTCTATCACAGAGCCATCCTAGGTAGTTGAGGTGTCTTATTTTAGAGCAACTTCGACTCAGAAGTCAGATTTATGCTATCAAGCTTTCTATTTTTCAATTTCTTCACATTAGTCAAATGTGTCACCTCTCGTCTTGATGTTGTAATAAGTGTTTAAATGCTTCTCTTAGGAGAGATTTAAGATATCCAGAATGAAAATATCTGGTTTCTGTCCTCATCAACATGCAGACTTAAAAAGAAAGTATATATAGTTAGATACATATGTTTGCTATTATATGCCACTGAATTGGAACCAACTCATAGATGACCCTGCAGCAGGTTTTCAGAGGCTGTAAATCACAGAGGTGGAGAGTGCCCATCCTTCTCTTGTGGAGTTGTGAATTAGAATCATGTGCTTTTAGGTTGGTACTGCAATTCCTTACCCACTAGGCCACTAGAGCTCCGGGGTGTGTGTGTGTGTGTGTGTGTGTGTGTGTGTGTGTGTGTACCCTAAAACCTACTAGCACTGAGTAATTTCTGAATCATTATGACCCTTCATAGAATTTCCAAGACTATGAATTTTTATGATAGGAAATACCTCATATTTCTCTACTAGAAAGACCGGTGATTTTCAACTGCTAACCTTTCAGTTAGCAGTCCACACTTAATACACTATGCCACCAGTGTGCACAGGTGTGCTTGTGTGCACTTACACGCACTCTCTCACACACATTCTTTCTCTCAAGAAAGGAAGCCCTGGTGGCATATTACATAATATATTGAGCTGTTAACAACAACAACAATAAAAATAAAAATAAATGGTGGTTTGAATCTACTAGTTGTTCCTCAGAAGAAAGATGAGAAGTCTCCTACAGTAAAGATTTACAGCTCAGAAACTCAATGGAAGGTCATAGCAGTGACTTTGGGGGGTGGTGGATATATCATGTGATAAGAATGCCAATGTCTCTGTAAATGTTCATTAAAATTAATAAAATACAAGGGAAGCTCTGGTGGCCTAGTGGCAAGGAGCTGCAACTACAATCCCAGAGGCGCACAGTTCAAATCCACCAGATGCTCTGCCGGGGAAGGAGGGATAATCTCCTCCTGTACCAGTCAGATCTGATTTGACAGTACACTCACACAAAAATAATAAAAGAAAAATTACAAAGAAAATTAATAAAATACAATTTTAAAAAATGAAGCTTTAAGAGTAGGTTTTGAAATGAAAAATAAAAAAAGAATGCCAATGTGACAGTACAGAGAATATAATGCATACATTAAAGAGTACCCTAGGTTGCTTGGCTAGGAATGGATGGGCAGAGAGTTGGAAAAGCAGAAGAAACAAAATGAATAAGTCTTAGCTTGTGCATTATGACTACAACTTTCTTGAACCTATCCAATAACTTGGACTTCTCTTGTCCTCTGGAATCACTTTTCATCCTACTTAAAAATATACTTCCTAGACGGGATTTCCTACAATCTCCCTAGCAGAGTTTCCTTTATTCCTCTGCTCCTTAGCTCATGCATCTTTGATGCAGTGCTCCTAGACTTCAAGCTCTCATATTTATTTTACATTTTTCTGCCTGTACTGCAAGTTTGAGTTTCCAAAGTAGGGAGAATACTTTTTGTCCATCTCTATAGACTCCATGGGTTCTTTCAGAAGTTCTTTTGCTAAAACTAACTAAATAAAATTTCCACTGTTTTTTACTATCTACAAGATTCAGTTGCATGTCTTCAATGACTTTAAACTATCTGCACTTTCACCTTGCTGTTGTGTACTCTTAAGTCAATTCCTAGGTTCTCTGAGTTTGTCGCGTATCACTCCCCCATAGAGGCAGATCATCAAGTCTTTCCTCCACGAAGCCACCAGTAGATTTGAACTGCCAGCCTTTTTAGTTCCACTAAAGTGCTTAATCATTGTACCTTCAGGGCTCCCTAGGCTTCCTATTTTTGGCTGAGATTATGTACAGTCCGGTGAAAATGTCATTTTTTTGTAAGTAGCCACACACAAGTTCTTTTATCATATGTTGGAAAGAAGATTCTGAACCCAGACCAAGTCAAAAGGCACAACCCGGTACCAATTCTAAAACGGGGCTTCAGTTTAAATGAAATGGAACATGGGAAGAAGAATAAATCTGGGGAGAAGTAGAAGGGAGTGAAAAACGGTGGTGGCAAAATTACCAGCTGTTATTTATAGTATGTTCCAAGTATAAATATGTCCTTGCAAAACTTGATGAGATGACTCGTCAGTTATTTCGAGAGAAATTTCTAACTTGCTTCATATTATTTAGGAAGATTTTATTGAGACAGTACTAAAAATTCCGTGTATGAAAGGCAAAAGTGTCTGGGGGGGACTTTATGATACACCAGTGGATTTTACCTAAACTGTGGTCACAACTTTTTTTCATTCTACATAGCTCTCTAAATATTTTTTGAAACAAACATATATGTGTTTATAATAATCATGTCACCTCACAGCTCGACACCAATTTAGCAGGCAAACTGCAGAAAGCTGTTGATCTGCAGCTTCTTTTAAAGGTCAGAACAAAGTGAAGGGTTTTCTGTTCTAAACATACAGATTTCAGGCACTACATGTATTTTGTTTTGTGGCTGCTATTTCTCTTCTGTCTCAAATGGAGGTTGCACAAAGTTATTTAATGTGGCAAACACTGGCGTGAACTCCCACTGACACCAATAACGTCCTTCTGCTCTTGATTCTCTCAACACTGTCTCACACACATAAGGCCTCGTGTTCAGGACTGGGACAAACATGACAGTGTACTACAAAATCCCTCCTCTTCATGGAACTTACAGAAAATACAGCAGACAACAGCTTAATGTCTTTTGAGTGGTATTCTGGATGTCTTCGCTGGGTGATAGGACAGAGAATGTGTCCTTCACTGTGAGGCATTTGTGGAAGAAGGGAAGATTTCATCAACAAGGCAGTGGAATTAGTCTCAAAGCACAGCATAGGGACTCACTTGTAAGAACGGGGGAAGGAAAAGGGCTTTGTAGTCTGAGAGGTCATGTATTAAAATTTCCTTTGTACAAAATATAAGGTGGTCTGGTGGTATAGTGCCTAACATACAAGGCTGCTAACTGGGAGTTCAGTGGTTTGAATCCAACAACTGCTCCAAAGGAAAAAGATGGGCAATCTCTTTCCATAAAGAGTTACAGCGTCAGAAACCCTATGGAGGGTCTCCATGAATCAGAATTGACTAAATGGCAGGGCATTTGCTCCTGAAATTGGTTTTGTGATGAATTTGGTGTTAAGCACTGGAATACAGGACACATATTATTTCAGGATTTAGGGAAGGCTGACGATTCCAGGAGTGCCTCTGTTATGGACAACTCTACCAGCTGAAGCAAGTTCTCTGACAAAGAGATACGGACATAGGAAGTTAGAAAGCCTGAAAAGTAGGTCTCCAATTGTGTTGGTTAAATACTGAGTCTATCCTGTGGAGCCCTAGGGGCACAACAGTTAAGCACTCAACCAGTATCAGAACCCAGCAGTGGCTTTGTAGGAGAAAGAGCTGGCTGTCTACTTCTGAAAAGAAAAAGAATTAAATGAAAACAAATAAAACTCTTGACCCTATAGGACAGAGTAGAACTACCTGACAGCATTTCCAAAGCTGTGAGCTTTTATGGAAACAGGCAGGCACATCTTTATTCCATGACTGGGTTCAAAGAGCAGCCCTTTTGGTTAGCAGTCAAGTGCTTAGCCCCTGCATCACCAGTTCTAACCAACAAAAGTTACAGCCTAGAAAGTCCTATGGAGCAGTTCTCATTTGTCTGTATGACAGGGTCACTATGAATCAGGAGAGCTGATGGTATCCAACAACAGTCTAGCCTTACCCGCATGGTACTCAACATGATTGCTTTATGCAGACTATTGTAATAATAAGGCTCAGTTTGAAGTCATCTAAGTAATTAATTTCATGCAAACTAAGCCCTCAGAAAGTTAAAATAGCTACTGAATGACTTACTAAACCTGGAGATTAATGATTTAGAAAACCTTGTGACCAAAATGCTCTGATTCTTAGCCTCACCTCACTTAGCCATTACTTACTACATTAGCCACCTTATCCTTAACACTAATCTTTTGAAGGACTAGAGCCCCAAAGCTAGTAAAAAATTGTCAACAGACGGAATTACAATAGTATATGAAATACCTGAAGAACGCAACCAGACTCACCATGTTTCCTATCCACGGTCCTTTAGCACGCACACACGCATCAGTTAAAAAGGATTTCCTGAACCAACTTGAAATTCTAATGAGAATGAGAAACACATAGGAACTCTCACTTAATGCAGTAAGCATTAATCAGATTTCAGCAAAAAACAAATATTTTAAAATGCACCAAGCAAGTATGTTCTTTAAGGACACTGCGGGTGAAATTGTTTTCTGGGAAATTTTAGTAATAATCTTCTATTGATGTATTATAAAGAGGAATTTTCATTATTCTTTTGGATTTAGTATTTAGTATTTGTTTATGGATATTAACCAAACCTATTGCTATGGAGTCAATTCTGACTACTACTGATCCCACAGGATACAGGGCATAAGGGTCCCACATAAGTTTCCAAAGCTGAAAGTCTTTATGGAAGCAGATAGTTTTATCTTTCTACCAGCTGGGCATTTAACCACTGCGCAAATGTTATGTACAGTGTTGGAACCGACTCATAGACAACCTTCCAGTGGGTCTTCAGAAGCAGGAAATTGCACTGGACAAGATTTCCCCTTTTTCTCCTATGGAACAGCAGGCTAATTCAAACAGCTTGCCTTTGGGTTGGCTGCACAACTCCTTACCACAGCCTTCCTGCTATGTGACTAGTACTCCTGTTATGGATATTAGTTTTACTTATCTAAACCTACTATTTCAATATAACAACATTGACATATCATAGCTACAGTTTTTTTGTTTATTTTTAAGTCTAAAGAGGAAAAATTACAAACTTTATTTTTTTATAAAAACAACTGAGTCAATCTTGCTTTTTATTCCTTTATTCTTTGTGAAGTGTTATTAAATTCTATTATGGCCTGTTTTAGATGTTTGTGGCTTCCCTAATCACTATAAACTCTGTGTCTTTATGTTTCTCTTACCTGAGGGGAAGTCACAGATTATAAATTGGGTTGTTCTGACAGGAAGTTTGGCTGAGGAGAATACTGTACTTTGGGAGTTGTAACATCTCTCTTGTATTTTTACTAGTCTGAGTAACTAAGATCTCAAGAAGGTGTGAATTACAAGGATATCTTACAATTAATGTCTATCAACAATTTTTGCATCATTGTTATATTGGTCAATACAGTGTCACCACCTCTCCTCATCTTGATAAATTCAGCTACACAGGAGAAATATGTCAGTTGAGGTGGTTTAGGATATAACATTGTAGACTGTCAGATGCGTGTTACCAAGTACAATTACAGAAGAAGCAAGATATTGTGTCCCTAAAAGATGGAGGATGATGAGGTAAATACCCTTTTTAAACACACTACATGAAAGAAGACCCTCGATGAGATGGACTGAATCAGTGACTGGGGTAATGGGGGTAGGTGTGTCAGAGACAATGAGGTTGTCTCAGGATAAAGCAGGGTTCAGGCTGTTGCACACAGGGTTTCTATGAGTTGCACATGAGTTGACAGCACATAACAACAATCATCAACATATGATATGGGTACCATATTTATCACTATCTAACAGATGAATATATTTAGTATTATGACCTCATCACGGTCAATTTTATAATGTTCAACCATACATTGTCTAAGCTAGATCTTAGTTAAAGGGGCAGATGAAGGTTTTCCTTTCCCAATCTCACTATCAGAAGATTTTTTCATAAAAGCAAATTTGAGGATGAATTCAGCAGACATCAAACATTTGTAAGTAAATATTTATTACTCAGCAAACACAAAAACCATTCAGACAACCTGTTCTGTAAATTCAGTCAAGTCCCATATCTCAGTCCTGGGAGTTCCTACCACACCTTACTTGAAACCTTCACAAGAGGATGAGTTTACTCTCTATGTTCAGTGTGGAAAATTCTGGAAATTAGTGACTGGGCATAGGACACTTTCATAATCAAGCCTTGGGAAGATTCTCCAAAGGATGGTAATTGTTCTGTACCATTCTTACAATGGTAAAAAATCAAAGCCATTGCCGTGGAGTTGGAAGCAACTCACTGCTGAACCTCCAGCATATTTCCAGATGCTGTAAAGTGCATGTGAGGAGATTACCCATTTTTCTCCCGTGGGGCAGCAGGTGGATGTGAACCACTTGACTTCGGGTTGTCAGTGCAACTCCTTAACCTACAGGCCACTCGAGATCCCTCATGTAGGAGAAAAAAGAAAATCCCCAAATTTGAAACTGATGCGTCGATTCTGATTCATAGTGACTCTTTAGGATAAGAGTAGGACTACCCTATAGGGTTTCTAGGACTGTAATTATCATTATTGTTATGACTTGAGTGAAAGTTTACAAAGCAAATAGGTTTTCTGCTCAACCATTCATGCACATTATTTTTATAACATTAATTATCATGCCCACAAATTAGTCACACTCTTCCCACACATCCTTATGATTCTTGTTTCCATTAATTTTTTTACTACCCCTTCTTGCCTTCTGGACTTTAGTGTTGGGCAAATGACGTTATTTGGTTAGTTAGTTAGTTAGTTTCAGAGGTGAGTGTCTCCCTGATACTACTGGTCACTTAATACATCTGTCTATTGTTTGGATGAAAGCTGAGTCACAGGGGTAAGTTTTGTTCCAAGTTGAAAGGATGAATAAGGATCAGAGGCTCCAAGGTTCTAGCAATCTCCTTCAATTAAAAAAAAAAAAATTACATCCTTCAGATTTGTGGAACCCAAAGCTGTAATTGTTACAGAAACAGACTGTCATATTTTTCTTTGGTAAAGTAGTTGCAACCATGTTGTTGTCGTTGTTATGTGCCGTTGAGTCGTTTGCGACTCATAGCGACCCTAAGCACAACAGCCCTAAACCCTGCTCTATCCTGCGCCAACCGCACTGCCTCTGACACTCCCATCCCAATTATCCCAGTCACCGAATCAATCCATCTCATAGAGGGTCTTCCCCTCCTGCACCGTCCCTCCACCCTCCCAAGCATGATGTCCCTCTCCAAGGACCGGTCTCTCCTCACAACATGTCCAAAGTATGTTAGACGGAGCCTCAGAATCCTTGCCTCCAAGGAGTAGCTTGGTTTAATCCTCTCCAAGATGAATCTGTTTGTTTTCCTGGCAGTCCATGGTACATTCAGTACTCTTCTCCAGCACCACAGCTCAAAGACATCAACTCTCCTTCTGTCCTCCCTAGTCATTGTCCAACTCTCTGATGCATAACAAGCGATTGCAAAGACCATGGCCCGATTCAGACGCACCTTAGTCTCCAGAGAGACACCATTGCTCCTGAGTACTTTAGAGAGGTCCCTAACAGCAGACTTTCCCATCGGGATACGCTTTTTGATTTCCTGACTGCTGGTGCCAAGAGTGTTGACTGTGGAGCTGAGCAAACTGAAGCTGTGAACAATCTCAATGTCTTCACCATCCATCCTGATGCTGCCAATTGGTCCAGTGGTGAGAATCTTTGTCTTATTGACATTGAGCCTCAGTCCATACTGAAGGCTGCAGTCCTTGACCCTCCGCAGCAAGTGCATGAGGTCCTCCTCAATTTCAGCAAGCAGGATTGTGTCATCTGCATAACACAGATTGTTAATAGATCTTCCATCAATCCTGATGCCACAATTCTCCTCATAGAGCCCAGCCTCCTGGATAATCTGCTCTGCATACATGTTGAAAAGGTATGGAGACAGGATGCATCCCTGGCGTACATGCTTCCCAATTTTGAACCATGCAGTGTTACCCTGCTCTGTTCTGACTACTGCCTCTTGGTCCAAGTACAGGTTTTGCATTAGCACAATTAAATGTTCTGGGATTCCCATTCTTCTCAGAGTCAGCCACAGTTTGTTATGATCCACACAGTCAAATGCCTTTGCATAATCAATGAAACACAGATAAACATTCTTCTGGTATTCTCTGCTTTCAGCCAAGATCCATCTAACATCAGCAACAATATCCCTAGTAGCACGATCCCTTCTAAACCCAGCCTGGACTTCCGGCAATTCTCGACTGATGTGTTGTTCTAATAGTTTTTGGATAATCTTCAGTAGAAATCTTGCCTGCGTGTGAAATTAATGACACTGTTCTGTAGTTTCCACAGTCAGTTGGGTCACCCTTCTTTGGAATGGGAACAAATATAGATCTCTTCCAGTCAGTTGGCCAAGTGCTTGTTCTCCAGATTTCTTGCCAAGTATATAAACACTGCACCATAGGGGCTCCTCACTTGTAGAATGTACTTCAAAACTATTTGAAGCGATTCATATATTCTGGCAAGGTCAAGGTTTTGGCAAAACTCCAATGCTATGATCAACTTAAGAAGTTTGGAAAAATTTTAAACTGGACTGACTATCCTTTGTTTCTGATCAAACATTCTTCTAGGTCGTATAGCCCTGGTCTGTCCATCTGCTGAACTGAGGTAACTCGTGGTTTCTGTGATGCTGAACACTGTGACACTGATGTGTAAAATGTGATAACGGTTACCCATGGTGGACAGTGTTTGGTGGAACTCCCCAATTAAAACAAGCTGGAAGCAGCAGTGGCATCCACTTCCTAAATAGCTTGCCTCCAGAAACCCTATGAACCTGGAGAAATGATGAAAGTTATACAAAGTGTTCAGTTCTTTCCTTCACAGGGTCGCTATGAGTCACCTACAACTCGAGGCACTTAACAACAACAACAACAACATTCTTTTTTTTATCATCTGATTGAACACGTGACTTTACTATCCAAACTTATCTTACATGTATCTTTCAATAATTTTCTGTCCACTGTTTACATATGAGAATGTCTTATTTTTACCTACTGAACTCATTACATTTTTTAAGAGTGAAGGAAAACTTTCCAGTGGTATCCAAAATACAACTTACTGAATTTCACAATTGTGTATAGATGTTGAAACGGACATTGGTGTGCAAACAAATAGTATGTGTGAAATTCAGGAATCAAGTAGGTTTGTATTGATCAGCCAATCCAACTTTTTGATTCAAGTGAATTTTAAATGGCATTTGATATAAACCTGTTTGTAAGTAAGCCTTTACTATTACTGATCTCATTATTTCACTTTCTTTTGCAGCAGTTCAGGGTTTATACCACCCTGAGACTTCACAGAATATTGTTACCCAAGAAATAAAGAATGCTTAAATTTTTCTTTTGTTCCCCCCTATTTTGTGGGGGAATCAAACAAACACATACACACCAAAAGCTTGTGTCATCAAATCAATTCCTATTTATTGTGTGTTTTGGAGTAGAAATAAATTCCATTGTATTTTCAAGGCTGTGACATTTCAGGAGCAAATTACCAGGCCTTTCTTTCAGGCACCTCTGGCCGTTTGAGGCATCAGACTTTCAGTTTGTTTTATTTATTATTAGATGCCACTGAGTCGAGTACAAGATCTGAACCCTGTCTTATTCTGTGCCAACCTCACAATCTCTGACCCATTCGAATCCACTGTTGCAGTCATGACTTGATTGCTTAGTGGGAAAAATTACTAAAAGCCAAAGAATCCATGGCGGCTACCTGGTTGATTCCAACACAGAGTGACCTCCAAACTGATTTCGAAGGCTGCAAATCTTTACAGGAGACTGTCCATCTTTCTCTTGTAGAATGAACTGGTGGCTTTGAACTGCGGACCTTATAGTTAGCAACCCAGTACATTACACTGGGAGAATGTTCTCCTACCTTGCTTTCTCCAGGCTCTCCTCCCTATCTCTGATCATTCCTCGGCAGAGCCTCTTCTAAGCACTGACATTGTGAGCTTCTGCTCTATAAAGATGTACTTTTCTGACGATCTACTTTGTAAAGCTTGTTTAGTATTTTCTTATGTGGATGTGTTCTGCTTCCTCAATGAGGCTGTGGGATTCTTGAGGGAATGTTTCTTTTATTTTGCATTCCCATACAGTTCCACAGGCAGTTGCTTCTCAGTAAGTGCTTGTGCACAAACTAAATAAACAAGAAGCTTTCAAATGCACAGAAAAGCACACATTTGGAGATACCTTCATTGTAGCCAAAGAAAGAATGGAGCTACCAAATTTCCAGGCAGGGTATCTAAGTGCTCCCTATCTGGTACCCAAGACCCTGAGCTTTCCACTAAATAAAGTTAGAGGAAAGGATTTGTTCTCACTTGGACCTGATCATTATTTTAGCTGGTTGTACGACAGCTCAGGGGCCTCATGCTTGCCTTAGGGGCTGAGTACAGGGAAGAAAAGGCCAAGAAAATTCTGCACATTATTTGGGGCCAAATACAAAATAAAAGTAGGAACTAAAGCTAAACTTATGGTGCTCAATATCTCTTCTCCTGTAAAACTTTCTGCTTTCGTGTGACTGAAAAGAGAGAAAGATGTAGGGGTGGACGGAATACCATAGGGGTTAGGAAACCAAGGCTGCAGGCCAACTTGGGCTAGCAGGGAATTTTGTAACTAAAATCTGAATAAAATATAACCAGGCCCATTAATTCTCATCATGTCTATGGCTACTTAGGAGCCACAGTGGCTTAACAGAGCAGATTAGACAGAAACTTTATTGCCCACAGAATCTAAAGTATTTATTATATGACCCTTCAGAGTGCCTGGGTGGTACAAATAGTTAATGCACTCGGTTGCTAATCAAGAGACTGAAAGGTTCAAGTCTAGATACCTCAGAAGAAAAGGCTGCCTATCCACCTTCTAGAAAATTACCCATTGAAAAACCTGAAGCAAAGTTCTCTGTCAACACATATAAGATCACCAGGAATCAGATACTTCATAAATAAATAAGATTTCAAAGTTTGGCTTCTGTTATGCTAGAAGCTGAAGCAATGCCTTTGAGTTCAGGATGCTTTTGTGGTACAATTTTAGCCACACATTCCTCTCCTTCAAACATCCCTCTTTCTGAACAAACACACCAGGGGAAGACCTGACAATCTGCTCCTATTATGATCACAGCCTATGAAACTCCATGAAGAAAGTTTGCTCCTGTTGTTGTTATTGTGTACCATCAAGTCAGAGCTCACCCTCCAGTGGGTTTTCAGAGACAGTTTATCTAATGGTGGGAGACTGTCCATCCTCCTCCTGAGGAGTAGGTAATGGATTCAAACGACATGCCTTTGGGATTGCAGCTCAGCCTCTTACCACTAGGCCCCCCAAGCTCCCATGGAGAAGATCTACTCTGTCATTAAAGTTGCTGTAAGCCAGAACTGCCTTAAATACCATTTGACAACCAACACAATCACCACTGAACAGTTAAGGCAAAACATTTGGAAAAAAACAAATATGCTTTAATATACTGTCTGTTTCTACATATAAGATGCCCATGAAATAATGAACACACACATATAGTGGGCATAGAAAACTAATGCACCTGAGGTGGTTGCATGGAATCAACTTCTTTCCTTCACAGGCATTTCTCTTTCCTTCAAGTCAAGAAGAGAGAGTAACAAAGTCCTCAGTACAAGAGTTGAACTCTAACCATGGAGGAAATAGCAAAGAAGAAATAGAAGCAATGTCACAAATATTATCTCACTGGGCCTAGCAACAAATCTGTGAGCTTTGTAAGGTATCATTTTGCCATCCTTAAATAAAAGGCAGGCAAGTCTCAAAGAAGCTAAGTGAACTGCCCATGTTTAAACAGTTCATAAATAGCAGCAGTGGTCTTCTAATTTTCACTCTAAATTCTGAGAGGTTTTTTTCTCCCCATTATATTCCATAGCTTCTTCCACATCTTTGCCATTTCCCCTGAGGCCACTTCACTAAAAGCATAATTTCTTCTCTCCCAGAAATGTAGTTCTGCATTCTGGAACTTCAAGTCATTCCCAGAAGAGTTGCTCCTGCAACTTGGTCCCACCTAAAATCCCCAAGTCAAAATCAAACCCACAAAACTGAAAGCTGCATCCTGAATTCAGTCTAGATAGCCAGTGCTCAATCTATGACCAAGGTGATGACATGTAACAATTATTCTGTTCTATCAGATATGATACAGACACCACTCTGCGTTAAATTACAGGTGATGCAAATTCTAAATTGAAATCAGGCAAACCATCTTTTCATGTAACTAAGTCTCACAATTAAGAATGTATAATAATTAGTTTTAAATTGGGGTAAATCATCAAAGAAAGTTAGGTATCTTGGGAGTTATTTACATGTGAACAGATGCCTATGGAAGTTAAATGGAGTGTGAAAATTTCACAGCATGCTGTAGTAGGGGAGATAAATTAATAAAACTATCACATCGCAAGTTATGTCTGGTATGAAATAGAATTTTTTATATATTTTCAAAGATTCCTATTTTCAGCACAAGACAGTAAGAAGTTCAAATAGTGATTTAGATAAGGAGGATCACAAAGACTATCGACACAAACAAATGCATCCAGGCTCAGTAGCAATCAAAAAGGACTTAATATACATACTCAAGACAAAGACTGGCAACAATTGTAAGATATCAAAATGATTACTGCCTGGACATTGTCAATAAACGGCACAGGATAAGGCAAGGATCGGCTCTGCTGTGCACAGGGTCACTATGAGTTGCAGGCAACTCAATGACACTTAAGAACAATGGCAACTACTCAAATTAGGAGGATGCTCCTGAGGACACAGTGTTGTTTGTTAAGTGCCATTGAGCTGACAGTGACTCAGAGGGACCTGATGTACAACAAATGGAAACCCTGCCAAATCCAACTCCATCCTCCCAATTTCTGGGTTGAAAGCCATTGCTGCAGTCACAGAGCTTCTCTTTTAAGGGAGGATTTCATGGGCACACGCGGGTATTCACCCACTGATTTTTTTTTTTTTGTCATTAGGTCTTTTAATACACAGTGACACAGTAAAACTGTCCCTTAGGATTCCTTAAGCTGTATTACTCATGGAAAGGAGCTTTGTTGGCACTGTGTGCCAGGCTGCCAACTGAAAGGTCAGTGGTTTGAATCCACCATCTGCTGGCTTGTTATGGAATGACGATTTCCAAGCTCACGTTGCTATGATTTGGAATCAAGTCGGTGGCAGAGAGTTTTCGTGTTTTGATCTTTATGGAAATAGACAGGTTTTTATTATGTGGAACCACTTAGGTGAGTTCCAACTACCAACCTTTCCATTAGCAGCTGAGTGGTCAAGACTCCTGTTACCTACCTGGTGTTACTGCTGGGTGTCCTCCGGTTAATTTTGACCCCCAGCACCCACTTGTGACCCAGGAGAACTGCCCCCCCCCCCAGGCTTTTACGGCTGTAATCTTCACAGATCTTTCTTTCTCCTGCAGAGCTGATGGGTGGCTTTGAGCTACTAGTTTTTCAGTTAACAGCTGAGCACTTAATACTTGTACTACCTGGTCAGTTCTGGACTCTTCTTGGTTTGAGGGCAATTAATGTCAGATAGGAAAAGCTACCCTGATATGAATCCACACAGATACATAGGGAGAGTTTCCACTTTAGAGTATGTTGGCAGAGTGAGTGATATTTGTTCCTGCACTATTGGTTAACTTTGAAATGACCTAATTAGGAATTCACACTTCAGGTGTGGTTGGTTAGCATTTGAACAGTCTAATTAGAGTATGCTTTCTTGTTTTGTCTTCATTTGTCTCATACCAGAGCAACAAAAGGTTTGGCAATTTACATAGAGGATGTTAGAAATTATTTTTTGCTGGTGAAAGGAATGATAGTCAACCCAAACACAGTGGCAAGAAACAATAAACAGGTGCTCCTGAGTGAGCAGATCAAACTTTCTGAGTAGTCAGCAAGGGCTCCAGTGGGCCTTGAACCAAGATTCTGGGATCTGACTCCAAGGTTCATTGAACCTGGCCACTAAAAGGTAGTTTGCTGTCACAAGTGAACCTTTAATGCAGGCATCTTGTCAGATAGACTAAAGGGTTGAGGCCTCAAACCTCCTGTATTTACAAGAACAAGCCCCCCCTCTTTGCTACCAAATATTTTCATGTTTGGCCATATCTGGTCTGAGACTTTGCTCTCATTTCTGTTCCTTCCAGTTCTGACAGACTTTGCATTTCACCTGTCATCTACAGGGCAATACAAAATTCATTTTCCCACGCTGCATCAGAAGAATAGAGAATAATGTGAAATTACCACTATTATTATTTTTTAAATCTGACGTGTACATAAGCTACTCATCTCTAACAATTACTAATTATTTAAAAATAAAAAAACACAACCCACGAGATTGGCTTGAATCACTTTGAAACAAGGCCCAATTAATTCTGGTGTCTCCTCATTTTATACTCTCTTAACCAGTGTCCCCACCTCTCACTTTCCTACAGTTTAATCCAGAGTATTCAAATTGATAGTGATCCCTGAATGCTTCCTCAGATTCAAGGTCCTCGCTAATTAGGGTGATTGTATCATTTAATTTTCAAACCAGGGCATTTTTGAGAGTGAAAGGGTACGTTATTATAAGCATGCTAGAATAGTAAATGCAAGGTGGGACTGTCTAGGCAGATTTATATGTAAAATCAACTATCTACAACTGGACTAATCTTCCAGCTTTTACTGTTCACCCCTATATACCCTAATTATCCTGTTGTTGTTGTTGTTATATACCATCAAGTCGGTTGGAACAAACTCATAGCTGACCCTCTGGCAGTTTTTCAGAGGCAGTTAATTACATAGGAGGAAAGTACTCATCCTTCTCCCTTGGAATAGCTGGTGGGTTTGAACTGCGTGCCTTTGGGATTGTGGTGCAGCTTCTTCCCACTAGGGCCACCAGTGTTCCCTACTCATCCTACACATTCATTACTCCTCAGTTGAACTGTAGCCAAGAGCATAGGTTGACAAGTCTTATGTAAAAAGTCCTTGGGAGTTCTCGCACTATTGTTTTGTCTGTGTCTGTCTCTCTCATACTGCCATCAAGTTGGTTCATAACAGACCTTTCATTGAGTTTTCCAAGCCTGTAAATAACATTGGAGGAGACTGCCCATCCTTCTTCCACAGAGCTACTGGTGGCTCCAAACCACTGGGTTAGCAGTACAGTTCTCTACAGACTACACCACCAGAGCTCCTGGTAAAGGACTGGTTAGTAAATACTTTAGGCCCCTCAGACAATGCATGAACAAATATGTTTGGGTGTGTTCCAACAACACTTTGTTTACAACACTAGGTCCAGGGAGATTATGCTTTACAGTGGTAGTTTGCTTGTGATTGCCCTTGACAGTATAAAGGCAGGGGAATAGAGAGCTGCTCTAAGAACTCCTAACCCCAGTCCACTGCCCTTGAAAACATTCCAGCTCATGGTAAACACCTCCAATGCCTTTCTGAGGCAGTAAATCTTTATGGGAGGAGACAGACAGTCCATCTTTCTCCTTTGAATTGCTGACCTCTGGGAGAGCAGCCCAACAAGTAACAGTACCTCACCAGGGGTCCTATTGGCAGATCAATGCTTTTTTTGTGATAAAGAATGGAAATATTTCCTCATTTTCTAATTTGTCATTGGTTCTGTTGTTGGAGTGTTGGAGTGAGAGTATGTGAGCGTGGGAACAGTGAGGATTTTATGAAGAGAAATATATGTATCTTCTCCCATATTGTATTTGTTAGAAAATGCTTCCATGTGTTGTGGCTAAATGAAGGTGCTCTGTACTTTTTTCTGTTACTTTTGCACTCCCTTATTTATAATTTAAATTTTCACCTCTTTGCTCTTGACCTTGATAATGAGGTATAAACTGTACCGCAATCAATGATTTGGAAATGGGGGGATCGCTTTGCATCCTGAGGGAGGTCTGGTGGCTCAGTGGTAGGGACTTGTACTGTCAACCCAAAGGAACACAGTTCGAATTCACTGGCTGACCTGCAGGGCAGAGATGGGCAATTTGCTCTCATGCGATTACTCCTTCTGAAAACTCACTGTGGGGATCAGCTCTGAGTTGGTTACAAGTTGACCGTTCACAGCAACAAGCAATTTACAGCTTGACAGCAGAGGCAAGGATGATGAAGCTTTCTTTGTTTCACATACTTTGAGCATGTTGTTAGGAGGGACCAGCCCTTAGAAAAGGACATCACGCTTGGAAAGGCAGGGGGTTATCAAAGGAAAACCTTCAGCAAGATGGGTCTGTACAGTGACTCAAGGCTTGAGTATTTCAGAGATGACAAGGATGGCACAGGATAGGACACGGGTTTATAGGGTCACTATGAGTCATGGTGGACTCAATCACACCTAACAATAAAGACAGTATGCATCGTGTATTTACTTTCTCCCCCCCCACCACCAGATTGTTATCTAGCCTTCCCACCACCATTCTCTAAATATATTTTCCTTTGTCTGATTTACCCACTTAAAAACACGAAACACATATAGAAGCTGTCCATTCAGTGGCACTTAGCTCATTTTTGACTGAGTCACAAAATCTGAGCATGACTGGTTTTGTATGAAGTCTTCACTGAAAAAGTACAATCTCCAAATGTCTTATATATATATTTTTTTAGCAAATTGTTTTTCTTTCAGAGAATTTATACAGGATGGTCCAATTTAAGAAACCAGAAATCCTGATAAGATTTTCATAATATGTTTTCAAAGAGCTATAGAAGGCGCAGTTGTGTATTCAATTAAAATACATAAAAAGTTTTCCCATTTGTGAGAGTTGGTAACAGCAAAAGGAATGCCATTCTTTTTTCCCCCTGAAATCTATTAATAGAGCCTGAAACATTCCACACCTCACACCCCCCATGGACTGTTTCCCCCAGCACTCATTGAAATAGGCTGTTAATTTGTGCACAACTTAAACCATCTGCAAACTCCTTCGGCTTCAAACACACTGAAGGTTTAGTTTAAAGGGGGAAAAATATTGAGAGACACTTAAATAAAACATACGCAGGGAGCTATGGTGGCACAGGCCTGAGGGAGTCACACTGTTAGCCCAAAGGCAGCATCTCTCTGGTGGTTCGAATCCACCAGTGGCAATGACAGAGAAGGATGGGCAATCTCCTCCCATGCAATTTACAGCGTCCTGAAAACACACTGGCAGGTCCAGGTATGAGTCAGTTCTGACTCAATGGCAATGAGCTGAGTGGCTGGTCTGTATAAAAAGGACCTAGGCAGGCAAATAATGACAGCACATGATGACAGAGAACATCTAACTAATCATAAAGATATGAGGCTGTTGGTGATTTTAGAGCAAGAAGAAAAGAAACCTGAAAAAGAATGTGATGTTATGACTAAAAGCGAGAACAAGAGAATCCTAGCTTAGTGCTCAGGAATGAAGGCTTGTTTGGGTTTTTTTTTGTTTTCTTTTGTTTCTTTCTTCTTATTCATTACAGCATAAACCATCTGGTCATGGTTTTCAAAATACTTGCCATAAAACTAAAAACTGAGACCTATGTGTCTGCACGCCTTAAAGAGAAAAGCTTATCTACTTGGAGAATCTTGGAGTAAGGAAAATTCACCGTAACACTTCCATAAAGTTTGCCCATCTTTCTCCCAACGGAACAGCTAGCTGGTGCATTCAAACTGCAGGTCTTTTGGTGTGCACCTTTATGCCTCTAGGGCTCTAGGTTCATTGGTTCAGAGATGTTATTTTAATACAATAGGGGAAAGTGCTGAACCTGACAAGTGCTTGGAGCAGTAGAATGCTACCTAGTGTATTCCTCGCTGGAGCACGTAGATTTTGTTCCTAAGTGTTTACTCAAGAGAAGTTTGCTACAAGGCCTATCCTCTTTGAAAAGTCAAAGTATTTTATATAGGGAAATGATCCGTAAGAAAAATGTATGTTCCTTTTTGCTTTTCAGTACCTAAATTTAGTTATTATTTCCAATTAGCTATGTTTCTGTTTTGTTTTGCTCTTTCCCAATTTTGACTCCTGCAGTGCTTTGTTTCACATTTGATTTGTAAAAATTATATATATATATATTTAAGATGTGCCATTTTATTATTGCTAAGTGAAATATGTTCCCCCTTCTGCTGATTATTTCCTAGATTGCAATGTCAGCAGTTACTCTTGTCAGCTTAAACACAAATGTTACACTTAGTTTTTCAGAAAACTTAAAAGTGTAGGTATTTTGAAGTACTAGACTTCTACTTCATTGGAATCGATGTGTATAGCAATAAGCAGGTTTCAAGTCCAGTACTTAGTTTGTGTACAAATGTAATTGTGTTCATTGTGTATATATTATACAATGAGCACATGTAATGTAAGTATTAAAGGCTACTTACTATGGTTTAAATTATATATATATATATATATATATATAATGAAAGAAAAAATGTGAATGAAAATAAAACCATACAAAAATAATAATTTTTTTTAAAAAATAAATGAGGGCCAATCCAATTGCATATACTACATGCAGTTGTTTGTGGGAATGCTCTGGTGTTTTAAAGTTCCCTGAGACATTAGACATTTAGAAGCTTCTGATAAAAAGCATTAAAGTGACCAGGCAGTTGGAGGAAGGAGTGGGGAAGAGTGGCAAATAGAAATACTACTAGTTTGGCCCCACAAAAATAGTGCTGTTGAAGAAGGTTGATTCAGTCAAATTCTTTATCATTCCCAGCATGTTTAAATACATCCATCACTACTCATTGGAAGCTTAACTTCAGGTAAAAAAAAAATCACATATGTGACTAGTTTTAAACAAAGTCCTTGGTAATGTAATATACAGCAATATATTGTTGCTGTTGTTAGGTACTGTTGAGTTGGCACCTACTCAGTGACCCTGAGAACAGCAGACTTGAACCCTACCCTATCCCAAAGCATCCTCAACATCAATGCTATACTCAAGCCCACCACCCTGCTACTGTATCAATCCTAATGGAGCATCTTCCTCTCTTTTATTGACCCTCTACCTTTCCAAGCATGGTGTCCTTGCTCAAGGACTGTCTCATCTAACCACAGAGTTTCATCATCCTTAGCTCTAAGGAGCACCCTGGCTGCACCTTCAATACAGAAACATTATTTAATTTATTGGCAACTTTGCAACCTACTTTCATGAAGACAAACAAGAGTACCTTACCTAAAATACTGAATAGAGCTCTGATGGCACAGTGGTTAAGCAGCAGGCTTCTGACCCAAAGGCTGGCAGTTTGAATCTTCCAGTGGCTCCATGGAAGTAAAGGCCTGATCATTTGTCCCTGAAAAGATGAGGATAACCATAGGGGCAGTTCTATGCTGTCATATAGGGTCACTATGAGTCAGAATCACCTCAACAGCAGGAACAAATATCAATATTTAATGTACATGTTGCATATAGAAAAGAAGGAGCTTTTGGGGGGGCTACTCTGTAGTGTGTTGTGCTGCCAATCAAAAGGCTGTGCACCTGTGGTAGTTCAAATTCTTGGAAGAAAGATGGGCTGTCTCCTTCCATTAAGACTCCCCAATGGAGTGTTGTTATGAGCCTGGATCAACTTGACAGCAGCATTGAGAGATGTGAGACGAGACACAGAAAAGAGGAACTCTGTCTTCAATAAGCATGCCATCCTTGTAACAGATCTGGCATACTTACTTGAACTGTGTTCTCATAGACAACAAAACATTAAAGAGGAAGTATATCCATACTTCTCATTCCTTCACTACAATTACCTAAGTGAACTGATGACTGAGCTTTGCCAGAGAAGTGTGGTAATCAAGAGAAGATTCTCAATTTCAAAGTCTTTGTTTCACATTCTGGTTTAAGGAATCTCTATTTTCGGAGAGAAAGAAAGAGGACCAATTCATTTGCTCTCTTTCATCCTTTTTATTCCTTCCTTCTTCTGTCTCCTTCCTCCTTTATTTGTTCTCTGCCTAATTCTTTCATTGCTAGGACAAAGGAAAACAGGACACTTTTTTTTTTTTTAATGAGGAAGAAAATCACCCTCACTCTTGGACTCACTTGCTTACTGGGAATTAATCCTTAAAATTTAGTTACTTTCCCTGATTCTCAGAAAATTTTGTCAACCACAGATAGGAACAGCATCTATGTCTTAGGACTGTGATAAAGATGGAATGGAAGATGTAAGGAAAGTATTTACCAAGGTGCCTGGAGCATAGTGAGCATGCAATAAACTGAGACCATTATGATTAGCTCAAGTCTCTCTTCTCAATCCCTCATAGTGATGTTCATTTGGGGATTTCATTGATCTGCCCTGCTTATGAGTTTCACATCATCTTTGCCAAAATGCACTATTCTGCTCTTCTGCTACATAAAATAGAGGGGAATTAAAGTTGAACCTGGAATTAATCTTAGTCTGAAAATGTATTCTTCAAGTGGTCCCAGGCTCACCTGGCCTCTGACACTGTAAAAGGTTTATTGATGTCAGAAGCCAGTTCAGCCAGGGACCACTCAAAGAACTTAGCTGGATCTAGTATGGGTTCAAGAGGGTCTGCTCTTGTCTAAGTGGATACTAGCAGGTTTTTATAAAGGTAGGAACTGCACCTTACCATCGATGTGAACCTAGGAATAGGGATTCAATGTCATAAATGATAGTGTAACTGTGCAGGACAGTCAAATAGCTAGGGGAAAAGCTAGAGGCTAGCATGCTTCCCATAGAATCTAGTCAATCCAGAAGAAAAAGCATGGCATATTTAGGCTACATTTAAGTGGATTCTGGAATTAATACCCAGGAGAGGCATTATTCTTGTCACTGACCTTAGATTTTCAATGGACTTTGGTGGATTATGACTGACTAGTGGTTAGAGATAATAAAATAAGGCACTGTTTTCTAGGACTCATAGGCTACAAATAGGTAATTTATCTCCTTTGGAGGCAGAAGTGCATTTAGTTATGATTCTAGCAGTTCTGGGTGTTTGCTGCTTTGGGTTTTTTCCTTTTTCATGATCATCCCAGTCAGAATAGTCCATAGGAAGTTGCACGAGATGAAAGACAGTGCCTCTATGTGAGTTCAAAGATACCAACAGTTTCATGAAAAAAAGATAATTTATCTCCTCCCATGTGATACACAGGCTTTAAAATCTAATAGAGGTCAGCTATGGGTCAGTTCTGAATGGACAGCAATGAGTCTGAGCATGAGATTATGTAACAGTATTTTTTTTTCCATTTTATTTTTTGGAAGCAGGAGTGGCAATCCATTCCCTAAACAACATGCCTCCAGAAACTTTATGTACTTTGATAAATGTCGAAAGTTGTAGAGGGGCTACAGGCCTTTTGTCCATAGGGTCGCGCTATGGGTCATGCTCAACTTGGAGGCAATCAACAACAACAACATTTTTATTTTGCATTAATTTGCATACAAAATTTGCATATATTGTGTTTCACTCATGTACACTGTGTCTCATCACTGGGCTGACTGGCAGTTTCATGACAGATGCAGAAGAGAATGAGAATATTATTAATTCTAGCTTGGTTGGCTCAACAATCAACACTCTGTATCAGCAGTCAGGAAATCAAAAGATGAACTGCAAAGGGAAATTCTGCTGTCAGGGAACTCTATAGAGTACCAAAGAGCAACGATGTCAATCTGAAGACTAAAGTGTACCTGATTCAGGTCATGGTCTTTGCAATTACTTGATGTTTATCAGAGAGCAGGACATTTTCACTATGTTGAGTCTTCCTATCCTTGACCAGGGAATATTGATTGCTTCCATTTAGTTAGGTTTTATCGCGTCTCACAGTAGTGTTTTGTAATTTTCATTAAAAGGTCATCTGTGTCTCTAGTCAAGTTTATTTCCAAGTAACTCAATTTGCGGTGGGCTATAGTAAATGGTAGTTTCCTTTTCCTTGTTTTCTTTTTTACTGTAGATTTGGATTCCTCTTATTTCCTTCTCATGCCTTACTGTTCTACCAAGTACTTCCAATACCGTATTAAATAGAAATGATGACAGTGGGCATCCTTGTTTGGTCCCTGTTGACAAAATGAATTCCTTTTAGTCTTTCTCGATTGAAAATGATGTTAACTTTTGGTTTTGAGTATATACTTTTCATATATTTAAGAACTTCCATTCTATTCCTATTTTGTTTACTGTTTTAACTAACAAGGGGTGTTGGGTTTTATCAAAGGCCTTTTCTGCATCAATTGATAGGATCAAGTGGTTCTTATTTGTTGCTTTGTTGATGTGATGAATTATGTTCATTATTTTTTTTATGCTGAACCATCCTTACTTACATGTTAGTAATGCTACCTGGTCATGAAGAATTATATGGATTCTACTGGCCAGAATTTTGTGAAAGATTTTTGCATCTGTTTTGGTTGTTTGGGGGTACTATCTTTGTCTGGTTTTAGTTCTAGGATTATACTTACTTCACAGAGTGACTCTGGGAGTGTTCATCCTTATTTTTTTTTTCTTCTTAAGCTTTATTTTTTTAAAAAATAATTTTAATGAGCATTTACAGAGATTTTGGATTTCCATTCATTCATTGCTGCACTTCTCTCCCCACCCAGCCCTCCCCCGCCCCCAGTTCTCTCCTTTCTTTCAAAAGTAAAAGAAA
>NW_006399790.1:7166379-7168389 GCF_000299155.1 Elephantulus edwardii | reverse complement strand
AATTTTGCTATTCTGACTGGGGTGAGATGATATCTCATAGTTGTTTTGTCATTCTCACTTTTTAAAAAATAATTTAACCTTGTAACTGGAGATTAGTGTTCTGCAGATTCAATGAAAATGTGACTTCAGTAGTACTCCACACTGCTCAGACATACTGCTTTGCACTTGCTTTAAACACAAAATCTAATTTCTATAATAGCATGAGAACCCACTGCTCATACAAACAGGTAATTCTGAGAAAAGACAGAAAGTAATAGCCAACAACTGTACCTCTTGACGATTTATCAAATCCTTTCATATCTTTCTTTTTAAAAATTTCAGTCCTCTTAACAACCATATAATAGTACTACTAAATTATAACCAAACTAAACCCACTGCAGAGTCTGTATCAATCACGTAATAATGATGACTGTGATAATTTTGTGATATTATTGCTACCTCCATTTTATGCTTAAGAAAACAGAGGAGTGAGAAACTTGCCAAGGATTGCTAAAACTTAAAACTGAGACTCAACTCAATTTCTTGCAATTGTAAGTCTTCTGAGCCTTTATGTAAGCATATTTATTTTTTAAGATATTAATTCTTGCAAAAAAATAATAATTTAAGTAGAATTGGTGATAGTTCTTCTCTGAATGTTTGGTTGAATTCACTCTTGAAGCTATCTGGGCCAGGGCTTTTTTTGGAACAAAGTCTCTTTACCAACTGCTCAATTTCTCATTTGTGATGGAAGGTTTTGTTTAAGTTTTCTACATCTGTCTGTGTCAATATGTACAGGGTATGGATTTCTAGGAAGTTGTCCATTTCGTCTACATTTTCAAATTTATGAAAATTATAGCTTTTCATAATATTCTAGTATTATAAATTTAATATAATCCAGTTCTATTGTGATGTCACCTCTTTCATTTCTTATTTGAATTAATTGTGTCTTCTCTTTATTTTCTCTTGTTAAATTTGCCAATTATTTATCTACTTCATTTACCCTTTTGAAGGATCAACTCTTGTTAATGGTTTTGAATGTTCTTCTGTATTCTACCCCACTGATTTTAGCCCTTGTCTTATAATTTCCTTTCTTCTAGAGACTGTGGTCCTAGCTTGTTATTTTTCAATTTGAGGGAGGTTTTGTTAATTTTGCTCCTTTTTTTGGTTTTTGTGTATTGCTATGAACTACTGACTGAGTACAGCCTTAGCTATATCCCACATACTTTTATTTCTTTTCATTTGTTTTGAGGAACTTTTTATTTCCTTTACAACCCAATAATCCTCGAGTAGGGTGCTATATATCTTCCATGTGTGGGAGTTTTTATCCTTTTTTGTTGTTAATTTCTAGTTTTGTGGCATTGTGGTCCATGAAGATATATAATATTATTTTAATTTTTTTAAATTTTCTGAGGCTTGCTTTGTGCCCTAATATAGGATCAATTATGGAGAATGTACAATGTACACTTGAGAAGAAAGTAAACTGAGTTTTGTTTGGATGAAGTACACTGAATATATCCGTAAGATTGAGTTGGCTAATCATATAGCTTACTTCTTCTGCATCTGTACTTAGGTTCTTTCAAGATGACCTGTCCTTTGGTGACAGTTGTGACATTGTTCCCCTACTCTTACTGTGGCACTATTTCTTCAAATCTGTTAACCATTGTTTTATATATTTTGCAGGTCTACCATCTGGTATTGGAAGCAGGAGCGGCAACCACTTCCTAAATAACATGCCTCTGGAAACACTATGAATTTTGATAAATGTTGACAGTTGAAGAGAGGCTTCAGACCTTTTGTTCATAGAGTTGCTATCAGTTGTGCTCTACTCGAAGGCAATCAACAACAAAATCATCATCTGGTAAAGGTTTTATCTATCTGTTAGACATTAACCAGGATTATATTTTCTTAATCTTTTGTGCCTTTAATCATTATACAGTGTCCTTCTTTATATTTTATGATGATTTACATCTTAAAGTCTACTTTATCATTCCTGATTTTTAAAAAATTGTTATATTTTTAATATTATATATA
>NW_006399790.1:7090602-7162831 GCF_000299155.1 Elephantulus edwardii | reverse complement strand
ATGAATGGAAACCCAAAATCTCTGTAAATGTTTATGAAAATTAATAAAATATAGAAAAAAAATTTCTTGTGGTCTTCCCCTCCCCACCCCATGCATTCCTAAGTTTCTATTTCTCTACAAATGACTTCACCTTCCTGACTTAACTTCTCCTTCATATTTGATGGAAAGCTTTGCCTGGTATAGAATCCTTGTTTGGAAATTATTTTCTTTCAGCCTCCTGTATATGCCATCACAGTGTCTTCTTGCTTGAAGTCAGAGCTTAATCTAAAATGATTCTCCACTGCAGATACCTGTTTTTCTTGTGCTGCTTTTAATGTTCTATCCTTGTCTTCGATTTTCGAGAAATTTACTATGATATGTCTTGATAGGTTTTTGGGGGTGTCTCTAGTAATTTTGGAAATAAGTGAGTTTCTTCAATAAAGATTTTCTCACTTTTCATGATATTTGGGAATTTTTTTCCTAATACCTTTTCTCTCATTTTCTCAGTGCTTTTTTCTCTCCCCTCCTATTCTGTAATTCCAATCACACATATGTTGTTCTGTTTCAGATTATTCATATGATTCTTATATTTTCTTCATTTTCCTGATGTCTTCTTACTTTTTTACTTTTAGTAGGTTCTCATTGAAGTTTTGGTCTTTGTGGTTGCTGCTGACTTTCTTTCCATTTCTTCTGTTCTGCTTTTTTGCATCTCCACCATGTCGGAAAATTCTGCCATTTCATTCTTCATATTTTGAATTGAATTTCATGCATTTGTTTTTTTCTAGTATTATATTGGTTATACTCTCTGTCTTGTCATGATTTTTTAAATTCTTATATATTCATAGCTTAAATTCTTCTATATGCAGTTTCCTTTCTCCCATTTTTTATTAGCTTGCTTACTAAGTTCATATACATTGTGCTCACACTATTCTTCATTCACATTGTGTTTCATACTATCATTCACATGCATTAAGTTTTATAAAATTAATCAAAATTGTACTTTGCCCATTATTACCCAGTCTTTTCACCTGAATCCATCTCATTCCCTTCCCACTTCCTCTACCAATCAAAACTGTGCAAACCTGTAGTTTTGCCCCTACCCATACTTACCCCTCCACTCTGACTCCTTCCCCCCTTAAGTTCCCATATATGTTTTACTAGTTATCCTTCTATTTGTACAACACTGTTCTTAGGCAGTATTTGTCCTTATGGGACTGTGTTAATTCACTCAGCATAATGCTCTCCAGCCTCTCCCAAGTTATATAGTATTTTTTGAAAGTGTTGCTTCTGAGCATTGCACAGTATTCCATTGTGTACCACACTGTGTACCACAATTTCTCAATCCATTAATTTGTGGTTGGACATCTGGGCTCTTTCCATGTTCTTATGATGGTGAATAATGTTACTATGAACATTAGTGTATGAATATCTGTTTGTGTCTCAGTTCTAGTTTTCTTGGGGTGTATTCCTAGTAAAGGCATAGCTGAGTCACATGGAGTTTCTATGTTCAACATTTTGAAGAAATGCCTAACTGTCTTCCAGGGTGGTTAGACCATTTTATAATCCCATCAACAGTGTATGAGAAGTCCCACCTTTCCACATCCTCTCTTACATTTGTAGCTTTCTATCCTACATAACTATGTCACTGAGATGGGATGGTATATTATTGTGGTTTTGATTTGCAGTTCTATTACTGCCACTGATTTTGAGCATTTTTTCATGTGCCTGTTGACCATTTGAATATTTTCCTCTGTGAAAAGTCTTTCCATGTCTTTTACCCATTTAGTAACTGTGTTATCAGTATTTTTTTTTCTGGAGGCCCAGAAGTATTCTGTAAACTTTGGCATAAGACCTTTGTCTGATGGTATTTCCAAATGTTTGTTCCTAGTCCATAGGTTTTCTTTTCACCCTGTTGGAAAAAGTTTTTGATGAGCACAGATATTTAATCTTTAGAGAGTCCTATTCATTAATTTAATCCTCTCCAGATTGTGCACTTTTGGCTATATATGTCAGTCTCTTTATACTATAGACTAGACCTTCTAATCTTGGTCCCAGTTTGCCTTTTATAAACTTTATGGGTTTTGGCTTTACTCCCAGGCCTCTGATCCACAGTCCAGTTTTGCCAGGACCATTTGTTGAAGAGGTTATCATTTCCTCATTTGATAGGTTTGTTTCCTTGTCAAATATCAGTTGACCATAGATAGAGAGGTCCATTTTAGGGTTCTTTATTTTGTTCCATTGGTCTATGTGCCTATACCAGTACCATGCTGTTTTGGTTACTACCACTGTGTAGTAGGTTTTGAGGTCAGGGAGTGCTATACTTCCACTTAATTTCTTTTTTTCAGAAGTGCTTTGCTTGTTCAGAGTCTCTTTTCCAAAGAAACTTGACAATTTCCCTTTTAATCTCCCTGAAAAATGAATTTGGTATCTGTATTGGGATTGCATTAAATATGTAGATTACTTTGGGTAGGATTGTCATTTTCACAGCATTGAGACATCCTATCCATGAACAAGACACAGTTTTCCATTTATTTAGGTCTCTTATTGTGTCTCACAGAAATGTTCTGTAGTCTTCTTTGTACAATTCTTCTGTGTTTCTAGTTAGATTCATTCTCAAGTATCTCTATGTGTGCTTGAATATTGTAAATGCTTTCTTGGTTTGCTTCTCTGAGTTCTCTTTGTTACTGTAGAGGATTTTCACTAATTTTTTTTTATATTGATCTAGTATTTTTCCAATCTTCTAAATGGGTCCACTATCTCTAACAGTTTTTATTTTTGTTAACATTGGGTCCTTGGGGTTTTCTGTGCACACTATGATATCATCTGCATATAGCAACAGTTTAACCATCTCTGCCAATCTGGATGCCTTTTATAGAATTCTTTTGTCATACTACCCTAGCAAGTACTTCCAATACAATATTGAATAGAAGTGGTAATAGTGCAAATCCTTGTCTGGTCCCTGTTTGCAAGGAAAATGCTTTTACTCTTTCTCCTTTGACAAGGATATTAGCTCTTGGGTTTGCATATATACTTTTTACTATGTTGAGGAAATTCCATTCTACTCCAATTTTGCTGAATGCCTTTATCAGAAAGAGGTGTTGGATTTTTTTAGATGCCTTTTCTGCATCAATTGCTCAGATCATATGTTGTTGTTGTTGTTATGTGCCGTCGAGTCGCCTGCGACTCATAGCGACCCTATGTACAACAGCCCTAAACTCCGCTCTGTCCTGTGCCAATCGCACTGTCTCTGACACTCCCATCCCAATTATCCCAGTCACTGAATCAATCCACCTCATAGAGGGCCTTCCTCTCCTGCGCCGTCCCTCCACCCTCCCAAGCATGATGGTTCTTGTTATTTGTATTGTTAACATGGTGAATTACGTTGACTGTTTTTCTTATGTTCAGCCATCCTTGCACACCTGTCATGACTACCACTTGTTCATGATGAATTATTTTTTCAATATGCTTTTGGTTTCTACTGGCTAGGATTTTAAGGATTTTACTTATGTTCATGAAAAATATTGGTATGCAGTTTCCTTTTTTGGTAATATCTTTGCCCTGTTTTAGTATTAGGTTTATGTTTGCTTCATAGAATGACTTTGGGAGTGTTCCTTCTTTATTTATTTTAATAATTTATGTGGAATTGATAAATCTTCTCTGAATATTTGGTAGAATTCAGCTGTCAAGTCATTGCTTCAGGACTTTTTTGTTGGGGAGTCTTTATATGACCTGCTCAACTTCTTTTGTGATGGGTCTGTTCAAATGTTGACAGTGCCGGTTCATGTGTCCATGTCAATCTGGGTAGAACATGAGTTTCAAGGAATTTGTCCATTCATTCTAGGTCTTCAAATTTAATCATAGTTTTTCATAATATTACAATATTATAGATTTAATTTCCTCTGATTCTGTTGTGATGTCACCTTTATCATTAATTAAAATGAGTTATTAGTGTCTTCTCATTATTTTCTTTTGTTAAGTTTGCCCATGGTTTGTCAATTTTATTTATCCTTTTGAAAAATGAGCTCATGATTTTGTTGATGGTTTCAATTGTTTTTCTGTATTCTATCTTATTAATTTGAGCTCTTGTTCTTAGAACTTCCATTCTGATCGTTATTTTTTCTCGATTTGATGAAAGTGTTGGATTATATCATTGTGCCATTTTCTTGTGTGTGTGTGTGTGTGTGTATGTGTGTGTGTGTGTTTGCTTATTGCTATGAACTGGCCTCTGAAGACTGCTATAGCTGCATTCCAAAAGTTTTGGTATGTAGTATTTTCATTATAATTTGTCTCGAGGAACTTTTTTATTTCATTCTTTATTTCTTCTATAACCCAATATTGTTCTAGCAGAGTGTTATTTAGCTTCCACATTGGTAGTTTTGTAAGCTTTATACTTTTGTGGATAATTTTTAGTTTTATGGCATTGTGGTCTGACCAGACTATGTATTGATTCGTTTTTTGGTTTTTTTTTTGACGCTTGCTTTGTGTCCCAATATGTGATCAATTCTAGAAAATGTAACCTGTGCACTTGAGATGAAAGTGAATTTTTGTTGGGTGCAGTTTGGAATACAACCACAAGGTCAAGTTGGCTGAATGTGTAGTTTTCATATTCTGTATCTTTGTTATGTTTCTTTTTAGCTGACTTATGCTTTGTTGAGAGTGGTATGTAAAAGTCACCTATCAGTACTGTGGTGCTATCTATTTCTTTCTCCAATTCTATTAACAGCTGTTTTACATATTTAGCAGGTCTATCATGGATACAATTGATTTCACATGAAAGCAAAATTCTACTGAAGATTATCCAAAAATGACTGGAACAGCACATCAGCAGAGAACTGCTGGAAGTCCAGGCTGGGTTTAGAAGGGGTCGTGGTACTAGGGATATTGTAGGTGATTTTAGATGGATCTTAGTTGAACGCAGGGAACATCAGAAGAATGTCTATCTGTGTTTCATTGATTATGCAAAGGCGTTTGACTGTGTGGATCATACCAAACTGTGGCTGACTCTGAGAAGAATGGGAATCCCAGAACATTTAATCGTGCTAATGCGAAACCTATACTTGGACCAAGAGGCAGTTGTCAGAACAGAGCAGGGTAACACTGCATGGTTCAAAATTGGGAAGGGTGTATGCCAGGGATGTGTCCTATCTCCATACCTTTTCAACGTGTATGCAGAACAGATTATCCGAGAGGCTGAACTCTATGAGGAGAAGTGTGGCGTCAGGATTGATGGAAGATCTATTAACAACCTGCATTATGCAGATGACACAACCCTGTTTGCTGAAACTGAGGAGGACATCATGCACTTGCTGCAGAGGGTCAAGGACTGCAGCCTCCAGTATGGACTGAGGCTCAATGTCAAGAAGACAAAGATTCTCACCACTGGACCAATTGGCAGCATCAGGATGGATGGTGAAGAGATTGAGATTGTTCACAGCTTCAGTTTGCTCGGCTCCATGGTCAACACTCTTGGCACCAGGAGTCAGGAAATCAAGTAACGTATTGCCATAGAAAAGTCTGCTGTTAGAGACCTCTCTAAAGTACTCAAGCACAACGGTGTCTCTCTGGAGACTAAGGTGCATCTGATACAGGCCATGGTCTTTGGAATCACTTGTTATGCATCAGAGAGCTGGACAATGACTAAGGAGGATAGAAGGAGAATTGATGCCTTTAAGCTGTGGTGCTGGAGAAGAGTATTGAGGGTACCATGGACTGACAAGAAAACAGATTCATCCTAGAGAGGGTTAAACCAGGCTACTCCTTGGAGGCAAAGATTCTGGGGCTTCATCTGACATACTTTGGACATGTTGTAAGGAGTGACAGGTCCTTGGAGAGGGACATCATGCTTGGAAGGGTGGAGGGACAGCGCAGGAGTGGAAGACCCTCTATGAGGTGGATTGATTCAGTGAATGGGGTAATTGGGATGGGTGTGCCAGAGGCAGCGAGATTGGCACAGGATAGAGCAAGGTTTAAGGCTGTTGTACATAGGGTCGCTATGAGTCGCAAATGACTCGACGGCACATAACAACAACAACAACAACATCATTTGGTGCACAGATGTTGACCAGTTATTTCTTCTTGATCTGTTGTTTGTTGTTGTTATGTGCAATCGAGTAGCTTGTAACTCATAGTGACCCTGTGTCCAGCATCCCTATACCCATCTCTATCCTCTGCCAATCTTGTTGTCTCAGACACACCCACCCCTATTACCCCAATCATTGAATCAATCCATCTCATCGAGGGTCTTCCTCTCTTGCGCTGTTCCTCCATCCTTCCAAGCATGACGTCCCTCTCTAAGGACTGGTGCCTCCTTGTAACATGTCGAAAGTATGTCAGCTGGAACTTCAGAATCCTTGCCTCCAAGGAGCAGCCTGCTTTCACCCTCTCCAGGACAAACCTGTTTGTTCTCCTAGCCATCAATGGGATATTCAGCACTCTTCTCCAGGACCACAGCTCAAAGGCATCAATTCTCCTTTTATCATCTGTGCCTTTAACCATTTTATAGTTCCCTTCCTTATCCTTTATTCATTCTGAAGTCTATTTAATCAGAGATTAGTATTGCCACTCTTGATTTATTTTTTGTGGATACCATTTGCTTGGTATCTTTTGAGTCTATTTTTCCTCTTTATTTTGTAGATGTGTCTCATGTAGACAACATATTGATAGGCTTTGTTGTTGTCTCTTTGTTTTTTTAATCCATTCCACTACCCTTTTTCTCCTAATTGGTTCATTTATTCCATTCACATTAAGTGTGATTACTGACAGGCCAAGTTTTATCATTGACATTTTCCTATGTTTTTTTTGTTGTTGTTGTTGTTTCTTGTTACTATGATCCATCCATTTTCCTTTGGTGTCTCTGTGTGAAAGACTTCCCTTTAAAGTTCCTGTAGATTTGGTCTTGTTTTCACAAATTCCTTAAGTTCTTTCTTTTCTGCAGATGATGTGATTTCTCCTTCATATTTCATGGAGACCTTTGCTAGTTACAGGATCCTGGACTGGAAATTGTTTTGTTTCAAATTTCTGTATATGCCATCCCATTGTTTCCTGCTCACGGAAGAACTTAATCTAATTTTCTTTTGTACATTACTCTTTGTTTTTCTTGTGCTCCTTTTAATAGTCTATCCTTATCATTTGTTTTGGAGAATTTGACTAGAGATATCTTGATGTTTTTCTTTTTGGGTCTAGTCTATTTGGAGTTTGCTGTGCTTCCTGAATGTGGATTTCTGTTTTCTTCATAATACCTGGGAAGTTTTCTTCTAGTACCTCTTCCACAATTTCCTCATTGAGTTCCCTGTCCCTCTCATACTCTGGAATTCTAGTCATTATGTATCTTATTCCTTTTGATGTGATCCCACATGATTCTATTTTTTCCTTAATTTTCTTGGTATCTAATCTCTGATTTTTCTCCTAGTATGTTTTCATTGAGGTTCTTGTCTTTCAGTTCTGTTCTACTTTTCTGTACTTCCAGCATGAACACTTCTGCAATTTCGCTCTTAATATTCTCATTGCATTTTCATGCATTTCTGTCATTTCTAGTACTGTGTTGGTTGTACCCTCTCTATCTTATGAAGAATTTTTACGTTATTCTACTTCTTTAGCTATAGTTTAATTTCTTTTTTCCCCTTCTGTTGTATTTTATTCCATAGTTGTGCAAGTTTCTCTTGGTTTATACATTTCTTCTGGTCCTGTATCTCTGGAGTGTTTGCTTTCTTAATAGTTTACATTGTTTCTTCCATCATTTGCACCTTCTTCTGTAGCTGTTCAAATAACTCCTCATCAATATACTTCTGATTCTCTACTCCAGGTTGTTCCCTTTACTCATTGCTTGCATTGTTCCATCATTTGTACTTTCATTTGTAGCTGTTCGAATGTTTCAATATCAACATATCTCATTTGCCTTCTTGACTCTGGAATATTAACTGGGCCTGCAATATTCTCTGCTTTTTTTGGAGACGGCTTAATTGGTTTTGTTTTTTTTACAGTTTTTGAAGCTGCCTAATGCTTTCTAGACATTATGTGAAGATTTCTTAATAAGTATTAGGCCATTTCTATTGTGTTTGCCTAAGCTGTCAGTAATTCTTGTTTTTATGATGTTACTGTTTAGTTAGTTGCCAGGTTAAAATGTTCAATCTATGAGTTGAGCCTTTCACTCTACTGAAAGTCCTTTCAGAAGATTTGTCTTTCCTAAAGTCCCTGAGGTTCTCTCTCTTCTTTCCTATAAGAATCTCACCTTGATGTAGTACCCTGTCACTAACTCAATAGTCCTCCTCATGTATGAAGTATCTGAGTGGTGTAAGACTAGGTTCTCCACTTGAGCAATTTCTTGTGCACCTTTTCTTCTGAAGCTTAATGTGTCTTCCTTTATCTCTGGAATGGTGTGAGTGAGATCAGGGCTACCAACTCAAGCAACTAGTATGCGTGTGTGTGTGTGTGTGTGTGAAGTCTGCCCTCCTCTTGCAGAAAGTTGTGAAAACCTTTCCGCAGCTTGTAGCTTTCTGTACCAAATTCTCTTGTCCTATTTGGCCCTTGAGATAGCCCGTGGCCACAACGGCAAGGATCCCCCAGTGGAGGGACCTATCCTCAGGGAAGCCTCAGTCTCCTCTCCCACAAGAACTAGAAAGTGCTCACTCTGGACACAGAACCACACCTCATGCACCTTTTCTCCTGAAGCTTAATGTCTTCCTTTGTCTTTGGAGGGCACAAATCAGGGCTGCCAACTGAAGCAGCTTGTGTGCAGAGAGGTCTTAAGTCAGCCGTTCTTGAAGAAAGAAGAAAAGAAAAGAAAACAAAACAAAACAAAAGAAAAGAAAAGAAAAAAAGGAAAGCTGAGCAAGTCTTTGCCCTGCTTGTAGCTGTGTCCCAAACTCTCTTGCTCTGTTTGGCTCCTGGGATGGCCCCACAGCCAGAGAGGCAAAAATCTCCAAATGGAGGGACCTATTCCCAGGGACGCATGCCTCAGTCCTGTCCCCTCTTTCTTTCATCTTTTGTAGCTTCTTCAGCAGCTGTTCACAGAACTCCACATCAATATTATCTTTTTTTCCCCTCAATTCTTTTCTGAGAAATTTATTTATGATTTCAGTTCTTCTCCATCATTTGTGACTTCTTCTTTAGTTGTTCATATAACTCCATGTTGATATATTTATTCTGTCTTTTTGTTTCTGGGGTATTCATGTGGTCTGAAATCTGATCTGCTTTTTTTGGGGAAGCTTTGTTTTGTTTTTCCATGTTTGAAAATGCCTGCTGTTCCATGATATGTCAACTTCTCCTTGATATGTGTATGGCAGTTTCTGTTGTGCATATATAGGCTGATGTAAATTCCTCATATTTATGATGCTATTGATAAGCTGTAGACTGTAAATGTTGCTCCTGATTCAGTTTCCCAGTGGCAATCTTCTCTGCTGGTTGTCTATGGGTGGCTGTGTTGCTCCTTTCAAGTTGTCCTATGAAGGTCAGACAGCTGAGGTCTCTCTCTACCTAGCTGTGGTAGGTTCACTTCTCTTCTCCTGTAGTTTGATGGGAGGGAGCAGTTTACCTGGGGTGGGTCCCAGGAGTGCTTTCTGGAATTATTTGCTCAGGGAAAAGTCCTAGGGAAGTGGTTGGGTTAAAATAGTGCAGTCTTCAAGTCTCAGTTGGTGTTTTTCCCAACCAGCACACCTGCCTGAGCAAAGGTCCAGGGAGGCAACAAGGTTCCAGCAGTGTTGTACCTAAATCTCAGCTGGTACTAATGGACAACCATTGTGCTTGTCTCCTCTCCTGCACCTGGTTTGGAGGGGGTTGTTCCTGCCTGAGGAGACACAGGCCCAATGAAGTAGCAAGGTTCAAACAGTGCAGCCCCCAAGTCTATTGTGGTGCTAATGGCCAGCACATGCACCCTTCTCCTTGCTTATGGCTGATCAAGAGGGACCTGTTCCCACCTGTTTCCTTTCCTGAGGGTCATTCATCTGAACTCTACCACCTTCTAAGAAAGACAGCAAGGCTTGCAGTGGGGAACACATGGGCATGGGTAGAAATCGTGGGCACCAAGGGAATGAGGGGAGTAGAAAACCTAAGGTCATTTTAAATAAAATGAGATCAGCTTGCTTTTTTTTAAAAAAAAAAATGTGTCAAGGGCTCTAACTTATATTTGAATTCCACTTGAAGTTTTCCATATATTGGAAGAGTAACACTGAAGCTTAATTCTCCCACTTTCTGAATTTCTTGCCACTGAGGTTAAAAGCTAGACAGAAAAGTAGCTTTTATGACAAGTCTAATAAAACCCAACATTATTTTATCCTTTAAGTAAGTTTATATATTTATTTGACAATTCATATTGTCAAATCACTAGGAGAATATATTTAAGACATTTGCCTGAATTTACTTTTGTTTTCTTTATCTGCATTTTTGTCTTCAACCTCCATCCCTAGCTCCTATTAAACTCATCTAGTTTGACATATGAGGTCATCATGCACTTATTTCTTAATTGATAGGTCCTTCTCTTTCTTCTATTTTGTTTCCCTAACATCCATTGACCTCCCCTTGACCAATTAAATTTAAAGTATAGTTTCACAGTAATTTGCTATCCTTAGAAATGCTTTCAAAAAGTTTTCCTTTGTAATTCTCAAGACAGTGGCATCACCAGAGGGTGTGGGTGACATTGTCAGAGAAGGTGACACCAAAATTACTATTTATAGAGCTTTGTACAATGTTTTAAAAGAAATGTATCATTTTTAATAAAAGTATTCCTGTAGTTAGTTATAACAACAAAAACATTTTATGGAATCCAACATTACATGTTATCAATATATCTACAAAGCCAAAATACTATAGTAGTTAATTACTTTTTGAGCTTCTAACCCACTCCAGTTAGAGCTTTCATTATTACCCAATTAGAATGATGTAATGAATGATGCGGTTTTGTCTTCATGTAAAAACAACCCCAACAGCATGTCTTTGTAGTTCCCTGTGTTTTCATAGTTACTAACTTATGACAAATTTCTGTTTTAGCTATTTTAATGCAACAATTTGTCATTAGATGAAAAAATAGTGGAGGGCTTTAATTAAATTAATAATAATTTTGTAGCTAACAATATAATTGAATGTAGATTTTGCAAAACATTTTTGTTGTTAGTGTCCAGGCGACTCGACGGCACATAACAACAACAACAACAACAATATAAGGAATGCTACTTTTAAGCAATTTAAAACACTATCACATATTAGTCTAGTGTTAAAATTGATAAAAAGCAATTTTAAGGTATGAACTATAACAAGAGGATGCCTATGTGGGGATGACACCATGAGTTATTACACTAGGTGACACCAACTCTGGTGACAACACTGTCTCAAGAGGGATGAAAAAGAAATTATGCCTCTGAAAATTACTATTAAGAAAATACTCTGTTTAACTACTGATTTTAAGAAACAATGGGGTAGATAGAGGGAGAGTGGGAAACTTTGTAGGGAAATCACTCAGGTAAAAACATAAAAATAACTTCAGTGTGAAATTATAATATCCTTCTTATTATTTTAGTCAAATTGGAATTCAAATTATCAATGTGTTTACATGGTCTAGAGAAATAATGGTGAGAAAAGAGAAAGACTTCATTGTATCAACCCTATTGAGAGCAAAATCATTGTCTCTCAGAATTTCAGTTCATGTTTGATATTAAGTCATACATATAGATTAATTGTGGGTGCATAAATACTATTTAATAATCATAGTACTGCTAGGCTTATTATCATATAATATGTCTTTTAAAATAAAACTGTAAAATGTTATTCACATCTAGTTGTTGTTATGTGCTATTGAGTCACCTGTGACTCATAGCGACCCACTGTACAACAGCTCTGAAGGCTGGCCCTGTCCTGAGTAAATCTCATTGACACCAACACACCTACCCAATTGCCCCAGTTAGTTTCAATCCATCTCATCCAGGGCCTTCCTCTTCTATGCTGTCCTTCCACTCTGCCAAACATGATGTCCTTTTCCAAGGACCAGTCCCTCTTGGCCTCATGTCCAAAGTATGTGAGACAGAGCTTCAAAATCCTAGCCTCCAAGGAGAAAGTTGGTTTCACCCTCTCCAAGACAGATTCCTTTGTTCTCTTGGAAGTCCATGGTATATTCAAGACTCTTTTCTAAGACCACAACTCAAAGGCATCAATTCTTCTGTCATCCTTAGTCATTATCTCTGAGGCATAGCAAGTAATTGTGAAGACCATGGACTGGATCAGGTACACCTTAGTTTCTAGACTGACACTGCTGCTTCTCAGTACTCTGGGGAATTCCTTAACAGTAGATATTCCCCAGTGTAATTAGTCTTTTGATTTCCTGACTGCTGGTGCCAAGAGTGTTGACTGTGGGCCTGAGCAAGCTGTAATTGTTAACAGCCTCAATCTCTTCTCCATCTATCATGGTGCAGCCAATTGGCCCACATCTAATAGTATTTCTATTTTTTTAATTGATTTCTTGAATATACCATGAAATGACAAAAGAATAAACAAATCTGTCTTGAAAGAAGTCCAATCAGGGTGATCTTTAGAAGCAAAGATGATGAAACTTTATCTCACATTCTTTGCACATGTTGTCCTTGGAAAAAAACCCCAATGATGGGAAAAGTAGTGTGTCAGCAAAAGAGGAAAAGATTTTTCAGTGCTGTGGATTAATACAATGACCACAACAATGGGTTCAAGCACTGCAGAAATCATGAAGAAGATGGGACAGGCAGAAGAGGACAAAGTTTTGATATGTTTTTCACAAGATCTCAACTCAATGGCTCCTAACAACTACAATAGATCAGATTACAGAAACTTTTGTTCCATTTACAGTTAAATTTAAGAACTGGAAAACAATAATGAAGAGGATTCAAATCTTGAAATCACATTCTTCTCTTTTTATCCTTTCTGTAGTTTATTAATCCAATCTTAGATATGAGCCTTTAGAGACACAAATAGTGCTGATTTTGAATGAGCTCCTCTATTCTTCACACGTTTTCCTTTTTTGTTGTTGTTCTAGTTGGTTATGCTTTTATTTTTGTTGTTAGGTGCCACTGATTTGATGGCAACTCATAAGCAACAGGCTGGTGTGCCAGTCTTACGATGCCTGATTGCTGCTGTATCAGTTCATCTCCTTGAGGGTTGTCGTCTCTTTCGCTGATCCTCTACCTTTCCCAGCTTGGACAGGCTCCTCTTAACAACATGCCGAGAGTGTGTAAGACAAAGTGGATAACCCAGTTATTGATGCCTTCAAAGATAAGGAGCTGGAAGTACTGATTGATTTTTAACACTTCCCTTCACACTTTTAAAGAGTAGCACCTTTTTCATAAAATATAATCTGCTTTTCGCCTGCCTAATAATAGCTTATAAGATCTTTCTTTTTGCTTAGCACTTAACTCTGGTGTCAGGCTAAGCAAAGCCTCACACAGTTATCAATATTCAATATCTCACATTTTATCACCTTGCCTGTGAACTGTAGTTGTAGTTCACAGATCCCTTGAAAATAGTTTACTAGCCTTTTCGGCTCTCCTCAAAATGAAAGTCTTCTTTACTCATTCCTTCTTTGTGATTTATACTCCTTCAGAAATTGCTCCTTAAATTATTATTATCATGCTCCAGTAGAGATTAGGTCTTAAATAGAAACGCTCACACAGAATCCTAGATCTCAATATCTGTCTCTGCCTTCCAACCTAGAGTAGATATGATGTTAGAAGAAGGAATTGTGTCCATTAACTGTGCTGCTTAAAGCGTGACAGATAATCCAAAACTTTATTTATTTTTAACAAAATAAAGCTACCAAATCTTGTTCTGCAATGTAGTTTGTGTGACTTTCCACAGATGCTAGGTTATTAATTTTTTCCCATGTTGTTTGCTAGGTGGTGCAAACAGTTCAGTACTGGACTACTAGCTAAGAGGTTGATGGTTTAAGCCCACCTAAAAGCACCTGCTTGCTGAAACTGAGGAGGACCTGAAGCGCTTGCTGAAGAAGGTCAAGGACTGCAGTCTTCAATATGTATTGTAGCTCAACATCAAGAAAACAAAGATTCTCAACACTGGGCCAGTTGGCAACATCAGTATGGATGGTGAAGAGATTTAGATAGTTAATAGTTTTAGTTAACTTGGTTCCACAGTCAACACTGTTGGTAACAGGAGCCAGGAAATCAAGAGACGAATTGCATTGGGAAAGTCAGCTGTGAGGGACCTTTCAAGAGTACTGAAGAGCAATGTTGTCAGGCTGGAGACTAAGGTGTACCTGATCCTGGCTATCGTCTTTGCAATTATGTCTTATGCATCAGAGAGCTGGACAGTGAATAGGGATGTTAGAAAGAGAATTGATGCCTTTCAGCTATGGTGCTGGAGAAGAGTGTTGAATGGACTGCTAGGAGAGCGAACAGGTTTGTCCTGGAGAAGGTGAAGCCAGAATGCTCCTTGGAGTCAAGGCTTCTGAAGCTTAGTCTGACACACTTTGGGCATGTTGCAAGGAGGGACTGGTCCTTGGAGAGGGACATCGTGTTTGGCAGAGTGGAGGGGCGGCAAAGGAGAGGAAGACCTTTGATGAGATGGATCAATTCTGTGACTGGAGTGGTGAGAATGAATGCGTTTGAGATGGCTAGGTTGGCACAGGATAGAACGGCGTTTAGGGCTCTTGTACATAGGGTGGCTATGAGTTGCAAGCGACTTGATTGCACATAACAACAACAACAACAAAAGCACCTCAGGAGGTAGGTCTGATAATCTGTTTCTGAAAGCTGCTTACCAGGCTGCCTGGAGATGTTAAATATGGTGATACTAAGAGAAAAGAAAGGGCCATATCTAACTTCCTTATTCAGAATCAGCTGCTTGAATATTTGGGAAATTACAACACTTGAACACTCCAGCTTCACTTCAAATATCCTTTCCCATAAATAGGAATTATCTTCTGTTATCTTAGTTTTTCTGTTGTTGTTGTTTGCTGTCAAACTGGAACCAACTGAGAGCTGACCTTCCAGCAGGTTTTCAGAGACAGTAAACTACACAGGAGCAAACTGCCCATCTTGTCTCATGGAGCAGCTGGTGGGGTCGAACCATGTACCATTAGACTGGGCAGTACAATTCCTTACCACTAAGCCTGCAAAGCTCCCTCTCAGTGTCCCCAGGTAATAGAAAATTCCTATGAACTCCAAGACTACAGAATAGTCACTGTCGAATTGTGGTCCCTGAATCAGCAGTATCACCAGGGTCTGGGAACTCAAGAGTCCATTCCATACTTTCTATATAAAGAAACTCTGTGGATGAGAGTCTGGTAATTTGTGTTTTATTAAGAACCCCTATCAAATCCTATGTTTCTTATTATCCAAACTGTATAGCATGGCAATTATGGGATAGGATTTCAGTATTGAATGCAACAGTAAATTGTAATGATGGCTTCAATTCTTCATCCCTTCCTACATTCACACACCCTTTTCAATAAAACATGGCAGTTTTTCTCACTATAGTAGCATAGTTCATTTTCTCAACTCCTAAATTTATACTGATCTTATGGTTTGTTTTGGCCCATAATAAATAGTCAAAGTGATTCTGTACCAGTCCTGAACTTAGTCCTCAAAAGTCTTTGCCTAAGTTTTAAAAAAAAAATTACATGAAAAAACCCAAATATTGACAGTAGTATGGAGAGACTAGAACTCGCATCCACTATGGGGGGGGGGGGAAGTAGGATGTTTACTTAAAAACTTGGAAACGGAAATAGTGTGTGATCCAACAACCTCAACACTGGGTATATACTATGCAGATTTAAGATCCATGATTGAACTTTCGGCTTTCGGCTCGAGGAAGCCTCGGTGCAACTTTCTTCGGTCGTCCCGCATCCGGGTTCATCCGACACCAGCCGCCTTCGCCATGCCGCCCAAGTTCGACCCCAACGAGATTAAAGTCGTGTACCTGAGGTGTACCGGTGGGGAAGTCGGTGCCACTTCCGCTCTGGCCCCCAAGATCAGCCCCCTGGGTCTGTCTCCAAAAAAGGTGGGTGATGACATTGCCAAGGCCACCGGTGATGGGAAGGGACTAAGGATTACAGTGAAACTGACCATTCAGAACAGACAGGCCCAGATTGAAGTGGTGCCTTCTGCCTCTGCCCTGATCATCAAAGCCCTAAAGGAACCACCCAGAGACAGAAAGAAGCAGAAAAATATCAAGCACAGTGGAAATATCACTTTTGATGAGATTGTTGGCATTGCCCGGCAGATGCGACACCGGTCTTTAGCCAGAGAACTCTCTGGAACTATTAAAGAGATCCTGGGAACTGCCCAATCTGTGGGTTGCAATGTTGATGGCCGTCACCCTCATGACATCATAGAAGACATCAACAGTGGTGCTGTGGAATGCCCAGCTAGCTAAGGAACTACAGACGAAAATATTTCAAACCAACAAAAAAAAAAAAGATCCAGGATTGAGCAGATATATGCATGCTCATGTTCCTTTGTCATAGTTGTTTAGGTCCACCAAGACTCAAAGCAACTCTCTGAACAACAGATGGGAAACTTACTCTATCCTGTGCCATCATCATGATCTCAGCCATAGCCCTTGTGTCAAACCATGTTTATTTAGTAAGGCATTATTCACAGTAGCAAAAAGGTGGAAGCAATCTATGCGTCCATCAAAACTAGATGGATAAACAAACTATGGCGCAGAAGCTCAATGAAATACACATGAAAGAATAATGATCAAAATGTAACACTTCTTAACATTATTGTGAGTGAAATGAATCAACCACAAAAAGGACACGTATTAGACGACAAGGAGTTGCACTGCCACTCCACAGTCATGTGGTTTGAATCCACTTGCTGCTCCATGGGATGGACAATCTCCTTCTGCTATCTCTGAAAACTATGGTTCATTTCCAACTCAACAGTTCCTGACAACCACCACCACTTAAAAGTCAAGAAAGGCTGAAATACAGAAGTCATTCTCTAAAGTTACGAAGAACTGAAAGGGAAGGATAAGAAAAACACTAACTAGAGAGTAGACATAATGATGTGGAGGAAGGATGAGGAAATTTACAGTAAGTGAAATATCAGCACAAAATAATCAAGGCAAAGGAAGAAATTGGGATGAGCACAAGAGTGTAATGCCAGAGAGGTAAATACTATTACATACACAGTCTGCAACAATAGCAATAACAAAAAAATATATGAGTGGATGTATAGGTAGAAATGCAAGCTAAACAGATGTGGGAAGGCAAATGAGACTACACCCATGAATGTATACATATTTATAGCTGGTGGGATATTTCTACATATATATTTATATGTGCTAAAGTATATCTGTGAATATAGTAGAGCATATAGGCGGAAAAGTCATGAAAACTTCTTAGCTATAACCAAACATCAGGAGGGAATGAGTCGCTGAGTCTGAGGACTAAGGACCACAGTATTGGGGACCATCCAAGTCATTCGGTACAACAGAGTTTACAAAGAAAAGGTTGTACATACTACTTTAGTGAATTGCTGATGTTGTTGATTATTGAGTCGAGGTGGCCTCATAGTGACTCTATGAACAAAAGACCTAATGTCTTTCCATAGCTATCATTGTTTCTCCAAGTTAATAGAATTTCCAGTGGCATGTGGATTAGGAAGTGGATGCCACTCTTGCTTCCAAACTTGTTTTACTGGGAGCTACATCAAACACTGTCCAAAATGGGAAACCATTATGGTATTTGATAATGCCATGGCACAAGGTTCAACATCACAGCAAATCCAGGTTACTTCATACAGCACATTGACAAAGAGTGATGTGCAATGTTGAAGAATGTTCCTCCAGATATAACAGCACTAGTCTCATTTAGCAGCCGCATCAAGTCAAATATGACTCAAAGTAAGCTTTGCCCAAAAGACCTGAACTCTGTTCTATAATTAACATCATTCATGTACATTTATAAGAGTTTGTAGAGTTTCCAGACGCATCTAGTTTAGGAAATGGATGCCACTACCGCTTCCCAACATGAATCAATCTGGAAGCTCATCCAAACATTGTACATAATGAGTAACCATTATGGTATTTGACATGACTGTGGGACAGTGTTCAGCATCACAGCAACTTCAAGTTGTTCAGTGCGGCAAATAGACAAATGATTGCTGTGCCTTTTATTGAATACTCATTCTAAAATTAACAAATTTTAACTGAGGGCTGCAGGCCCAAGGGACCTACAGGATTTTAAAGCCACACCCTCGAGCAGGCCTCCACCTTTGGTCTAAGGATCAAGGGCTACCCACTTTTGAGGGGGGAAAAGAACAGTAACGTAACAAACACAATCCCAGAAACTTTCCTCATGTGACTGCCAACAAGATGAGACCCCCATTGAGATGCTAGCTAGCCAGCCAACCACCAGAGTGGAGAAGTAGCAATTGGAATATTAAAACCTTTTGAGTTTTGAACCTAAGGTTCAACTATTGGTCTCTCCCTGTCTAGAATAAAGATGAGAGAAAAAGTAAAGATACATAAACAAAGCCAAGGGACTAATAGGCCACCACCACCAACACCACCACCACCAAAAAAAGACCAAACCCCCACCCACAAAAACAAAAAATAAACCTTTCACGACCCAAAGACCACAAAAAGTTGATAGTGCCTGGTTACCACTGCTGATCACTCTAAAGGGGATCACAATAGAAGGTCCTGGATAGAACTAGAGGGAGATATCCAGGCTTCTTGTTGTTTACTGTAAAGTAGAAATCAACTCATAGCTGACTGCCACCCATACACACTCCCGACCCAGCAGGTTTTCAGAGGCAGTTAAATGCACAAGAGGAGATTGTTCATCCTTCTCCTGCGGAGCAGCTGGTGGCCTCAAACTGTGTGTCTTCAGGACTGCAGCCCAGCTCCTTGCCACTAGGCCACAAGAGCTCCCTGGTCCAGGCTTGCTAGTCCAATAAGTGAAATCCCAGAGACTATGGTCCTTAGTTGCCCTTTGAATCTGGAATAAAACTCACCTACATGGCTAAATTTTCAGCCAAACAACAGATACATCTTTAAGGTGAACTATATAACACTAGAAAGTAAGCACTCTTTAGAATACTGGCGATCAAAGGGCTAGTATTTGTTCAAGGATAAAGTTTAGAAGCCAGCATGGAATAGGAGGGAGCAAGTAATGGAAACATATGAGGTATGAGTGATATTACATGGTAGGGATTGCATGTAAGAAAATGTGTGATATGATGAATGGAAAACTGATTTAAGTACATCTTCAGTCAAATCACAACTGAAAAGGGGGAAAAAAGGACAAACATGAGGTAGGAAGACTTTAGCATATTCCTGCTAATTCCGTTTTGCATCTTTGTTGTTCTGTGAATTGCCCTTGAGCCAATCCCGGCTCCTGGCAACTCCATATGTGAGGAGCAGTTCTGCTCCAAAGGATTTTCAAAGCTGTGACTTTTGGGAAACAGATAATCAAGTCCGTCTTCTGCAGAGTGGGCTTGAACCATCAACCTTTCAGCCAACAGCCAAGAGGGCAACAGTTTTCATCTCCCAGTGGCATCTTCCACTGTCATGAAAATATGACTAGATTATTTTCCAGATGTTGAAACGTAAAGAACAAAGAACACATAGGTTCTCTTCTGTTTGTTTGTTATGAAGTGCTACTGGAGTGAGAACTGACTGTTACAGACATGGAACTAAAGAAATATAGATTTTCATCCTTAGCTGGCCAAATGTGAGCTACACACTTGCTCCTTAATGCCCTCCAAACAACAGGGTATAACCTAACAGATCATTTTTGTAATAGCCTTGATATTACCAAATTCTCTCTTTTCACAGCCAGATAGATGTCAGCTCATTGCTATCCTAGAAAATAAGAGTGTTTTAAACTCATGAACAGCCTGAATCTAACATCTAACTCAATATTATTTTGACATTTTGAGTAAACGGACAACTTCGTTTTCACTGCCACTAAGTCAGAAAAGACATGTTGCTGACCTTCCAGTGGGTTTTCAAAGGTTGTAACCCACAAGAGAGGGGATTGCTTCTCACAGAGAAGCTTGTTTGACAAATTCTCACAGAGCCTTTGGGTTGACAGCACAACTTCCTATCAACTAGGTCACCAGAGCTCCCGAATCTGTAAATGTTGTTGTTATACTTAGGTGCCACTGAGTCAAGAAAATAGCTGAGCATAATTCATGAAGAACTGGCACAATTTTATAATACAAACTTCCTTATTAATATTTGTATCAAATGAAATGCCTAATATTATAAAGATTCCCTGGCTTATCATTTTGTTGAGAGGCAAATTGGGATTCACCTATAATTCTTTAGCTAACTTTAAAAGATATGTGATAATTTTGAAGTTCAGTCATTTGCGACTTCACTTTCATTCTGCTTTTATTTCTTGGTCTTTCTGCAGTCAATGCTGCTGAACTGAAATCTGTCTTCTTCCCAAATAATATTTTTCAAATTATAACAATGATATATCTTGAATAGTACCTTATGAGGCAGACAGAATTGCGGGATTTTTTTCCCAGCTTTCACCTCACATTCAGAGAGACATCTATTTTCTAATTAAACTCTACATTTATCTTTTCTAAGATTGACAGAGCTCATCATTACAGATGGAATATTTATTATGAAATCATATCAATTTCTACAGTTTTTGGAGCACCAAGTATAGAGCATCGCACAGAAGTATGTTTTGATGATAATTTAAATCCCATTGTTCTTTTTTCTAAAATTTGAATTACTTGCTAAATGATATGCTAATTGCCTTAAAGAGTTCTTGCAGTTTCTAAAGGTACAGAACTTTCTTCTCAGTTGTGATGGGAGCCCTTAGAAAATCAAGTTCATTGTGTGCCTTTAGTTCTTGGCTTTTGGAAGTGTCTAATGTGTCATGTGTGACCAAAAGGTCAGCTATCTGAATCCACCAGCTGCCCTGTAAAAGTTTATAGCCTCAGAAACCCAATGCAGGGTTGCTATGAGAACAAATGGAGTCTACAGTAGGGTTGTTTTATTTTGCTTTTTTCATTGCATATTTATTCCCCTATATACACACCAGGTAAATAAAAGTTCTGATTAATTAAGTGTTGAAGCAGATCAGACCAAGGAATATACATTTAAGTCATTAACCTGGCTGAATTTTACCAATTGAATTGAAAAATTCTAAAGGAATAAAAATATTTCAAATACAATCAATTCACTCACAATGGCTAATAAACACTGCACCCTATCTCTCACCTGAAAACAAGATCAAACCTCTGTAGAATCAGGCTGCTCCAGACCACTGCCCCACCTGAAAGCCAGCCCATACTGCTGACCCCAAGCCTTTTTAAATAGGAAGCCAATTAATACAAGCATGGAAGCAGGAGTGGCATCCACTTTCGAAATAGCTTGCCTCCAGAAGCTCTATGAACTTGGAGAAATGATGTAAGTTATACAAGTGCTCAGGTCTTTCATTCGTAGGGTTGCTATGAGTTAACTACGACTCAACAGCACTTATCACCAACATAGAGAGAGCTCTGTGAGCCTGGTGGATAGAAAGTTATGCTACCAAGTCAAAGGTGGGTGATTTTAATCTGTGGCCCTCAGGCCTGGTATTGTTTTTGGTCAAACATTTTTCTAAGTGGTATAGCACTGGTCTGTCCATTTGCTGTACAGAGGTAATTCATGGTTGCTGTGTTGCTGAACACTGTGACACTGATGTGTCAAATGTGATACTGGTTACCCATTGTGGACAGTGTTTGGTGGAGCTCCCCAATTAAAGCAAGCTTGGAAGCAGGAGGGGCATCCACTTCTGAAATAGCTTGCCTCCGGAAACTCTGTGAACTTAGAGAAACGATGAAAGTTATATAAGTTTTCAGGTCTTTTATTCATAAGGTCGCTATGAGTCATCTATGACTCGACGGCACTTAATAACAACAAATATATTTACCTATTAATATTTTTAAAATTACTCATGGCTTACTGATATAGTCATTGCAGAACCCATGGTTTAAACTCAGCTCATTTCCATTGAGTCAGAATTGACTACTAGCTCACCCTACAGCAGGTTTTCAGAGGCTGTGAATCACATGGGAGGAGTATTCCCATCTTTCTAGTATATGGCAATTAGCTACTGGGGAGCTCACATTTTAAAAGAGACTAACAATATGCATCTTTTACCAACAAAGAGTCTTCTTAACAATATGATGTGGTAGCTCACATATGTTAAATAACAGAAATGAGATCATCAGCACTTTCAGGGAGCTAAGGTTTATGTTAAGATCTGAATGTGCTCATGCAAAACCTATAATTGGACCAAGAAGCAGTCACCAGAACAGAGTAAGGAAACCCTGCATGCGAAAGGAGTACATCAGTGATGTGTTCTGTCTCAATACCTTTTCAACCTATATGCAGAATAGATCATTCAGGAGGCTGGACTACTTTATGAGGAGTGGGACATCACGATTGGAAGAAGATGACTCAACAACCTGCATTATGCAAATGGTACAAACTTGCTGGCTAAAACTGTGAAGGGCCTGAAGCACTTGCTACAGAAGGTCACAGTTTGAATTGAAGCTCAACACCTAGAAAACAAAGATTCTCACCACTGAGGCAATTCTATCATGATGCTGCCACAGTCAACACTCTTGGTACCAGCAGTATTGAAAACAAAATATGAAACACATTAGAAAAATCTGCTGTCAGGGACCTCTCCATAGTGCTGAAGAGCAATGATGTCAGTCTAGAGACTAAGGTACACCTGATCCAGGCCATGGTCTCCACAACTACTTGTTATGCATCAGTAAGCTGGACAATAACCAAAGATGACAGAAGAAGAATTGGTGCCTTGGAATTGTGGTGCTGGAAAAGGGTATTGAACATACCAGGGATTGACAAGAGAACAAACAGGTCTGTCTAGCCTGGAAAAGGTGAAGTCAAGATGTTCCTTGAAAGAAAGGACTCTGAGATCTGGTTCATTAACTTTAGCCATGTTCCCAGAAGGGATCAATCCTTGGAGAGGGACATCATGCTTGGAGGGCCAGTGCAGAAGACGAAGACCTCGAATGAGATAAACTGACACAGCAACTGGGGTAATGAGGGTTGGTGTGTCAGAGACAAGGGGATTGGCTCAGAATAGGGTAGGGTTCAGAGCTACTGTGGGTCTCTGTGGGTTGTAACTGATTCGGCGGCATATAACGAGGTCTATGCTACAGACATTGAGAAGGCTCCAAGAGTGAAGGATGCCATTCATAATGTACTCACTGTGCATGTCTCTCAGAGAATATGTGCTTAGAATCTCACCACTTGGCCAGCTGGCAGCATCATTATGGATGGTGAAGAGATTGACATTGTTAACAGTTTTAGCTTGCTTGCCTCCACAATAACACTCTTGGCACCAGCAGCCAGGAAATCAAGAGACGAATTGCACTGGGAAAGTCAGCTGTCAGGGACCTCTCCAGAGTACTGAAGAGCAACAATGTCAAGCCAGAGACTAAGGCGAGCCTGATCTGGGCCATAGTCTTCACAATTGCGAGCTATGTATTGGAAAAATGGACAGTGACTAGGGATGATAGAAAGAGAGTTAAGGCCTCTGAGTTGTGGTGCTGGAGAAGAGTGTTGAATACACCATGGACTGCTAAGAGAACAGGTTCATCCTGGAGAGAGTGATAGTGGGCTCCTCCTTGGAGGCAAGGAATCTGAAGCTTTGTCTGATATCCTCTGGGCATGCTGCAAGAAGGGACCAGTCTTTGGAGAGAGATGTCATGTTTGTGAGGGTGGAGGCACAGCGTAAGAGAGGAAGACCCTTAATGAGATGGATCAATTCAGTGATTGGGGTAATGGGAGTAGGTGTCGGAGACACAGATTGACAGGATAGAGAAGGGTTTAGGGACACTGTACATAGGATCGCTATGAAGTCGTAAGCGACTTGACAGCACATAACAACAACAACAAACATAATGAATGTAGGACCACTTTTAAACTGTAAATAAAGTCCCATACCAAAAATAATAAACTTTGCTATTTTGAACTCATTGATCAGGATCTTAGAAGTAATTCCTTACTATTGAAAATTTTTATTTGGTGACATAAGAGCAGTGGGGGTGTATTGGTTAAATAATTTGACTGCTCTCAAAAAGGTTAAAGGTTCAACCCACTAGCTGCTCTGCAGAATGAAGAGGAATCTGTCTGCTTCCATGAAGATGTATAGCCTTTGGAATCTAAACTGTCCTGTAAGGTTTAGAAAAGATGGAATCCACTTACGAGGCAGTGAGTCTGGCTGATGTGGAAAAGGCATAGGTGGTGCTGATGCAAGTAAGATATTGAACGACAGTAATTTCTGAGAAATTTAACAGCGTGTCTTTCTAAGTAATGTGTCAGGATGGATCTAACATATCTGCAAGATGATGAATAGCCTGAGGCATTTACTTTCAAAAGCTTCTGAAAGCATTAGACCAAGGATTATTGAGAATCTGTGCTACTTGGCTATCCATTGGATGACAATGCCTGAACTATCTGTGAAGCAACTCAAGAAGAAAAGTGATCCCACACGGAAAGAAAGTCTACAGAAAGCAGTTTCGTATTATAAACTGAGGTTGAGAAGGTGCATGTGAAAATGCTTTGAATACTATTCTGTGATGAAAAAAAAAAGGCTGCGATTGTGAATGAGAACAAGTCAAACACTACACCTAAGGTGTGTATCTCTTTGCCTTTAAAATGTAAATTCACGTCCAGCTGTGTTTGGAAAAGTGGAGGGTCTTCAATAGAAAAGACAACTCTCAGCCAGATAGAGTGACAAAGTGACTGCAACAATGACCCTGAGCATGGCAGAGATTGTGAGACTGGTGCAGGGTAGGACAAGGTTGTGATCTTTTGTCTGTAGGGTCACTAGGAGTCTGTAGTCAACCCAACAGTACCTAACAACAATGGTTGAGTCATATTTTCATGGATAGCTGTGGCATTCTGGGAAGTCTGCTCCTCTATAATTCTTTATTTTTTCTCTATAGGGACACACCATTGTATTAAGGGACCCTGGCAGTGTGGTAATTACATGCTCAATTGCCAACAGTTGACAGTTTTAATCTACTAGATGATCTTCAACAAAAGTATGAAGCAGTCTTCGCCCATTAAGATTTACAGCTTTTGGAACTATAATGGGGCACTTCTACACTGTCCTCTAGAGTCACCATGAGGAGTTAGATTTAACTACGTGGTAACAGGCTGGTTGGAGTTGGGCAGTTCCTCTCCACTAAGGGCTCTCTCCATCAAGTTTCACAATGCAGTAGAACATTTAATGTGATATTCAAAATGAACTGTCCTCAGGCCACAACTGATTCATAGCTGACCCTCCACTGGGTTTCCACGGTTACAAACTGCACAAGGGGAGACTGTCCATCTTCCCCACCCCTACTTTCAACCCAGAGTGTCTGGTGGATTAGAACCCTGACAGAGGCCACCTTCGGGTTAGTGCCACAGCTCTCCACTATATAGGCCACCAGAGCTTTCCTTAGCAGAGATGAAACCATTTTCTAACTGGGATTATGACCCTTGACCTTGTGGCCCTTTGATCTGGTTAGGATAAGCTATGAGGTGAAAGGAAACAAGTGAGCCAAATGTCTCCAAGTATTTTCCTGTTTTATAATTCCCTGAATGTAGTAGCCGGGAAAGCTAATTTTTCAAAACTTCTGAAATATGAAGATTTTTACACTCTCCTCCATTAACTTGATGCTTAATGCTATCAGGGTATTTAGAAGCACCTTTGAAGTAACTCAAAAAAGGGGGATAAAACTGCACTGGTTTGAGGAAATTGGTTTCTAAGTCAGATTCTATTATATGGTAGAATGCTGCCAAAATGTAAATTACGAGAACCTTATCACTGGAGATAATTGGAAGACAACTAGAGAGAATGCTGGCAAAGCAAAAGGAAAGCTGAAAAAAAGAAATACATGAGATAAACTGGGTAGCCCAGAATATTTTTTTCATCTTGTACTCTTGAATAGAAACAATGCATGTTTGGTAGAAATATGTGCCATTAACATAACTGTGTAATTCTCTAATACATTAAAACTCAGAATCATTGTCAGATGGAAACTTGTCAGAGAAAGAAAACGCAAGTATTTCTCACGAAACTGAGCAATAGAAAAGTGGTAAGACTGCACCCTGTAAACAATGGAAAGCTTTCAAGATCCAGAAAAACTAGACAGTCCCGAGGAGTTACAATTCTCGGTCTGACTGTTTATGGAAACTAGAACTCAGTTTTGTTTTCTCAATGTTCCTGTCATTTCATTTCCACAACAGCTACTCACTTAATGCCTACATTGTGCCAAGTGCTCGTCTAGCAGCCAGAGCTGCAGCTGATAAAAAGGCAGATACTAGCTGGTGGTTCTGATAGGGAGAGTAGCTCTCTAATGCATTATGTTGCCTCTGATGCTGAAGGGTAACACAGTGTGAGGTCTAGAATTGTGAACCAGATTGGCAGCAGAAGAGTGCTTCTCCATACTGATGCTGGACTTGGTCATGTGACTTGTTGTGCAACATGGGACATTAACAAGGTCATTAAAAGGCTTGCTGTTCTTTTGAACTCCAAGTTTACCAGAAATGAAGAAGCCTGAGCTAGCCTCCAGGAGAAAGTAACATTATGTGGTAAAGCCTATTGGAGTGAAGAGCCAACTCAGCTCAGGCCCACTAGAGAAACCAGACTAACAACTGCCACAGAGGGGAGCAAAGCCATCCTGGACCATCCAGTTTTAGCAGAGCCTTGATAACTGTTAGCTATCAGGTGAGTGACAGTTCACCTGAATCTTAAAATTATGAATTAAAAAAACTCACTGACGAAATTACCCATACCTAACACTCCAACAGTTTTTTAGAGGCTATAATCAAGATAACCAGATAATCAATATAAGCAGAGCTATAATCAAGGGGGGGGGAATGCTTATTGTTTTAAGCCATTCACTTGGCTTTAGGATGGTTTGTTATGTAACAAAAGCTAAGAAACAAAGACTATCCATGTGTAAATGCATTTGAATCCTTGTATTATACTGTAAGGAGCTCTGGAGGCCCAATTTGTAAACTCTTTGCAATTCGAACACACCAACAGGAGAAAGATGTGGCAGTCTGCTCTTAGAACAATTACAGTCTTGGAAATCCTACAGGCAGTTCTACTCTGTCAGGCAGGGTCACTAATGGCACACAACCACCACAATGTGTCATTTCACATGCACAAATTAACTTAAAGTGGATCAAAGACATACATGAAAAAGCTAAAACTACTCAACTCTTAAAAGAAAATACAGACTGTAAGTCTTGGTGATCTGGGATAATGTAACGATTACTTAGATGACAACAAAAACAGAAGCAAAAAAGAAATTTGGCATCACTGAGATGTACTCCTTTGAGGGCCAATCTAGTTCAGCCAGACTGGGACATGGGGGCAAGTAAGTCACCTAACTGAGCTTCTTGTTCTCTTTCAGGGAAATACTGGTAACTCTTAAATCATAAGATTCTTGTATAGAGTAATAATTATATATTAAATTCTTATCATACAGTTAAGCTTATTCCTCATTAAAAAAAGCAGCATGTTTTTCTGTCATAAATTGCACTTAATTCACATTCCCCACAACTTGCAGATGTGTACAGATGCCCCTGTATTATTTTCAGAATTGAAGGAGTTAAGACTATTTATAGTTACTCTAGCAGCTATTAGAATAATTACATTTATGGTATTATTTATAGTTTCCACAATAGCTGTGCCAAAATACTTAGCACTGTGATTGATGTCAGACTTAGAAGGCATCTGTGAATTGATAGTCCTAAGCAAGTTCATCACAAAAACCTCCAAAGTTTGTAAATATGTGAATATCACAAAATAAGAACTATTGATTTCTTTCCAGCATCTTATTTACCTTTGAGAAATGAATTTGTGAAGCAGCATCAGAAAATTAATATCAATTTCTATATAAGTAGCAGCAAATCCATTCCATTCATTAGTGTGAGGAAGGAAAAAAACATAACCTTTCTTTGATAATATGCTTACTAAGTTACACTGGATAAAAGACTGATGGTGTTTAAAAGAACTGAGTTGAGAAGGCCAATTTAAAAAAGCAAAAAATCTGCTGGGGCAAAGAGGAGCTAGATCTGTCTAATAGCCTCTTCAGAAGTAAAGGGATCTCTGCTACCCTAGTCTGCTGGAAGTTGTGCTGTTAACCAAAAGGCCATACCACTCTGTTATTGTAAATTCACCAGAAGCTCAGCAGGAGAAAGATGGGCAATCTCCTTCCCTGAGATTTCTAGCCTCAGAAAACCCACAGAAGGGTCCACTGTAAATTTGTTCCAACTCCATGGAAATGAGCTTAGTTACAGCTAATTAAATAATCTTTCATGCCCTGGTGGTATGGTAGGCTGAACTGGTTGCTAACCAAAAGTTTGCTAGTTCTAACCCCCTAGTGGCTTCACTGAAAGGTGGAGCACTTCAATTCATAGAAAAATGGAGCTGTCTCTTTCCCAAGTAGGACTGTCGTGAGTCAGAATCTACTCCAAGCCAGGGGACTGGACTTGTATTTTACATTTCATTGCCTTATAATTGAGTTTACTACATCTACATCCAATTGGGTACCAAACTTTGAATATAAAGAGTCACAAGAGAAACAGCAACAGATGAGTTGCTAATTAAACAGTTGACACCTTACTGGGTCCATGCCCGAGCCTCTCCCCTCAAGTAGAAGGTTGGTTGGAACAAGAATAATCTTTCATGAACTGCAGAGAGGAAAAAATCAGACTAATTTAATAATAAAATGGATAGCAATTTACTGTAAAGACAGGTCAATGAAAGATATGTCACCATTTTCTAGTGGTTCACATTCTTTATCTTTTTTAACTTGGTATATCCATCAAAAATATTCACAGGGTGAATACTGAATACTGAGATTCCATTTTAAGTTTTAACTGTATAGAAAAAAGATGGGGGAAAACCAAACACAAGGGCTCTGAAGTTATATTGGGTCTACTAAGTCTTCAGTATTTGAGAAAATAAATGCAAGTGTCTTTTGCCAAACCAGGCTTTCAGGCACAGTGCCTCCAAGCTGTGATGGAGGCTCTCAACCTCACCTGGAACACCTTGAACCTACTGGAATAACACAGTACTATAATTTCTCTGAAGTAGGAAGATGGGTATTCATCTCCGAAGCTATTTAGAGCCTCTGAAAATGCACCAGACAGTTGCTTCCAAGCCAAGGGCAATGAGAGAGTTGAGATTATTTATCAAAGGAGCCCTAACGGTGAAGTGTATGACATACTGGACTGCTAACCCAGAGGCTGGCTGCTTAAATCCACCAGTGAACCCAGGGCGAGAAGATGGGCAGTCTCTTCCCATACAGATTTACAGCCTCTGACACCCAATGAGAACTCGCCATGAGTTGGAATCAACAGGAATGAAGTGGGTTGAGTGTTGGGTCTTTATTATTTATCATAGGGAGAATTAGGACGAGCAGGTTTTCCTTGGTTCCTATCCATGTCAGCTTGGTAGAATTATCTGTCACCTGTCTCATTTAATGACTTTGCCTCCACTTAAAGGGGGGGGTGTATCATTATCTCAGAAAAGAATATTCTAGCAAAGTTTTGGCAAACTCAGTAAGTGCCAAGTGAATTGCAGAAGCTATTTGTAAAGTGGTTGGAATACTGTAGTTCTAATATTGGGCGAGATTAGATACTTCTTATCTGGTGCTGACAACTGAACCTCTTAATCAGCCACTAGTGAGTCACAGCATACTTTACAGATGTTGCATTAAAGGTTAAACATAATTGGTTATAGTCTAACTTTCCCATCCGCGACAGTAGCTTCTGTGTGGTAACAGAGTCTTCCAAGTTCACAATCTCAGCTCTTATTTAGTGTTTCAATGGGTAATTTCAAGTTGTTACGAATGAAAATGTTAATGTGTATATAAAAATTTCTGGAAAGAAAAAAAAAATCACCTGGGAGGGTCACAGTGCAACTAACTAAATATGCCTAGTCACTACACAGTTAATTTTACTACTTTTATGTATGAAGATTCTTTATCTCAGGAACACAAACTGTTCTGGAAGCTAAATCCTGCTGTGCTTCTCTCATCGTCCTCGGTGTATGGTTCTGACCATGTGAACCCCATGGACAGCACTGATTACTAGACTTTGGTGTTCGTGGCATTTGTAGGATGCTCTGGACTTTTGGTCAGAACGAGTCATTTGGATGTTGTCTTCATCAGTTATAGTAACTAATGCCACTTCAGAGAGGCAAAAATTACATTTCCTATCTCTGTAGAACACTGTGCTGAGCACTTAAAATGATTGGCAAACACTTCTAAAATTGCTGCTCTTGATTTTATTATGATTTAATTTTGAGGCACAAATTGCAGACCAGAGGCTTATACTTGCTCATAGGACATCACAAGTTTTCATCTCAGATCCCCACATCTAACCAGAAGGAAGACTTAAGACTGACTGAGTTAGAATCTGGAGTTAATCCTGAAGGATGATGTAACACAGTTGTTGTTGTTGTTGTTATTGTTGTTATGTGCCGCCAAGCCACCCCAGAGTGACACTATGTGTAGCAGCTCTGAAGCTTGCCCTATTCTGAGCCAATTGCACTGATTCTGACACATCAACACCCATTGCCTCAGTTACTATATCAAGCCATCTCATCCGAGGTCTTCCTCTCCTGCACTGTCCCTCTACCCTTCCAAGCATGATATCCTTCTCCATGGACCGAGCCCAAAGTATGTGAGTAGGAGCTTCAAAATCCTTGCCTCCAAGGAGAAACTTGGTTTCAACCTCTACAAGACATATTTTTAGTACACCTATGGACGATTTATCAACAACCTGCATTATGCGGATGACACAACCCTGCTTGCTGAAACTGAAGAGGACCTGAAGTGCCTGCTGCAGAGTGTCAAGGACTGCAGCCTACAATATGGATTGAGGCTCAATGTCAAGAAGACATAGATTCTCACCACTGGACCAATTGGCAGCATCAGGATGGATGGTGAAGAGATTGAGATTGTACACAGCTTTAGTTTGCTTGGCTCCACAGTCAACAGTCTTGGCACCAGCAGCCAGGAAATTAAAAGCTGCATTGCCATGGGAAAGTCTGCTGTTAGGGACCTCTCCAAAGTACTGAAGAGCAATGATGTCTCTCTGGAGACTAAGGTGCATCTGATACAGGCCATGGTCTTCGCAATCATTTGTTATGCATCAGAGAGTTTGAAAATGACCAGGGAGGATAGAAGGAGAATTGATGCCTTTGAGCTGTGGTGCTGGAGAAGAGTATTGAGAATACCATGGACTGCTAGGAAAACAAGCAGATTTGTTCTGGAAGGGGTTAAACCGGGTGGCTCCTTGGAGGCAAGGATTCTGAGGCTCCGTCTAACATACTTTGGACATGTTGTGAGAAGAGACCGGTCCTGGGAGAGGGATATCACGCTTGGGAGGGTGGAGGGACAGTGCAGGAGAGGAAGGCCCTCCATGAGGTGGATTGATTCAGTGACTGGGATAATTGGGATGGGAGTGTCAGAGACAGTGCGATTGGCACAGGACAGAGCGGAGTTTAGGGCTGTTGTACATAGGGTCGCTATGAGTCACAAGCGACTCGACGGCACATAACAACAACATATAAAAGAAAATATTACTAATATCATACACTAGCAAAAATGTGCTGAAAATTATACAGAAACAACTGGAACAGTACATTGACAGAGAACTGTAAGAAATTCAAACTGGGTTTAGAAGAGGTCACAGCACTAGAGACATTATTACCAATGTCAGATGGATCATGGCAGAAAGCAAAGCATACCAGAGGAATGAATGTCTGTGTTTCATTAACTATGCAAAAGCATTTGACTGTGTGGATCACAACAAATTGTGGCTAACTTTGAGGAAAATGGGAATCTCAGACCACTTGATTGTGCTTATGTGAAACCTGAACTTGGACCAGGAAGCAGTCCTCAGAACAGAGCAAAGAAACACTTCATGGTTCAAAATGAGGAAAGGTGTGTGTCAGGGATGGATCCTGTCTCCATACCTTTTCAATCTACATGCAGAACAGATCATTCAGGAAGCAGGGCTTTATGAGGAGGAATGTGGCATCAGGACTGGAGGAAGACTCATCAACAAACTTGTGTTATGCAAATGACACGATGTTGCTTGTGGAAACTGAGGAGGACCTGAAGGCTTCCTCCAGAAGGTCAAAGACTGTAGTCTATGAATTGAAGCTCAGCATAAAGAAAACAAAGATTTCACCACTGGGCCAATTAGCAGCATCATTATAGATGGTGAAGAGATTGAAGTTGTTAATTACAGCTTGACTAGCTCCACAATCAACACTTCTGGCACCAACAGTCAGGAAATCAAAAGAGGAATTGCATTGGGAAAATCTGCTGTCAGGGACCTCTCCAGAGTACTGAAAAGCAATAATGTCAGTCTAGAGACTACTGTCCACCTAATGTAGGCCATGGTGTCCGCAATTACTTCCTATGCATCAGAGAGCTGAACAATGATTAAGGATGACAGAAGGAGAATCAATGCCTTTAAATTGTGGCACTGGAGAAAAGTCTTGAACAACGCATGAACTGCCAATAAAGCAAAATAGTCTGTCTCGGAGAGGGTGAAACCAAGTTTCTCCCTGGAGGTTAGGATTTTGAAGCTTCATCTCACATACTTTGGGCACGTGGCCAGGAGAGATTGGGACCCTGGAGAGTGACATCATGCTTGGAAGGGTACAAGGACAGTGTAGGAGAGGAAGCCTCCAGATAAGATGGATTGATACAGCAACTGAGGCAATGGGGGTTGGTGTGTCGGAGTTAGTGTGACTGGCTCAGGACATGGCAGGCTTCAGAGCTGCTGTACGTCACATTGCTATGGGTCGCAGGCAACTTGATGGCACATAAAAACAACATATTTGGGTAGAATGTGTCTGGATGAATACACAAGAAATGGCAACCATTTTTATATCCACAGGGGAACTGGGTGATTAGTAAACAAGATGAAATAAATTCTCATTCATATAACTACTTTGCTGCATGTTCTCCTCCAACTTAAAGCATTGTTGAGTAAACATTCTCCTGGGCTAGTGACGAAGTTATGGCTAAGTGATTTGCTTTGGCAGTAGAATTGAGCAGAAACCATATAGAGATTTTAAATGTGCTTGTACATTGCTAACCTGACTTCTGTGATTGCCGTAACAAGAGCCTGTCCCAAGTGGCTAGTACCCTATCAGCCCAGACCCCAGAGAAACATCTGTAGACTATTCTCAATTCTGACTGGAAGCCTACACAGCCCATAGCTTGAGGAAGAGAAGCCTCCATCGATTTGCTCACCACTTGGTAAGTAAGAAAAATAAATGCTTACTGAAGTAAGCCCCTAAAATCTCAGTAACAGCTGATTAATACAATGATAGCCTCATTTGTAATTTATAGCCTTCTTGTTTGTACCTTTTCAGCGTAACATGACATTAATGTATTACCCATTCCAAAAAGTACATTAAAATGATTTTAACTTCTCTCTCCTCAAAAGCAAAGCAAAAAGTGAATACAAAACAAAACAAACAGCTTTAGATTAAATGATGCTGAAACTATCTGACATAGTTATTTGTGTCTGTGAATTCCTCCTCTCATTCTTCATCTGGCTATCCACTGAGAGATCAAGCTGGTCTTGCACAGCAAATTTTCTTAAGTGGAAAGAATGTGTTTGTATGCATTGAAAGATTGACTGTTGTCTTTGTTGACGAGAAGATGAGATACTTATGAAGGTTTAGTTTATTTCAGACCTTTTTTTTTTTTTTTTGGTGTACCACAGAAGTCATATGGATACATCTGAAGAGAAGTAGAAATGATTCAAATAATTTGAAAACTTTAGAGAGAGGATGCTACTAGAATACAAAGAATGAAAGTTCAAACAAGAGTACATATTCTATAGATACAGGGCAAGGGAGGAAAGGTCTTTGGTTTGAAATTTTACCATGTTACTGGGCTGGAGAGTGTAACTCAGTGAATGTTTAAAACCAGACACACCCAAGTGTATTATTTGAATAGACTTTATCAATCAGTGCCACTGAAGCTCACCAGATCTTCTCTGGAAAAGGTGAGCTGCTACCTATTCTATGGTTTATTGAATGGAGGTTGGTATCAAGAAAGCTAGAAAGTTCAGAAATGAGCAGGTGAATCTTTTATACAGATAGTAGATGTAAGTATCTGTTAATTTGCTTGTGTGACCTAATGAAGGACACAGGAGTTGGCAATGGTGACAAAATGTAAGAATTCTTGAAGCAGATAACATTATAACATAAAATGGAGAATGGGTTGGGGTGGAGTGTGGTTAGGAAAAGAGAAGGGAGAAGTGGCACTGCCAGTCCTTAGAGCACCAGAGTAAGAAGCATTGCAAACTTTCCACAGAGTGGCCCCGAGGTGTCTCACACTCTGAATTTGCCTTAATCTCTGGCTGATCTTTCTAAAAAAGGCTTCAGTTCCCTTCAGACCTGACTCAAGAGATGGTGTCTCTTTTTCCTATCTTTCTTGTGCATTCTTTTTTTTTTTATTATAGATCATGCTTTTAATACAAACTTAAAAAAATCTGGAACAATATAAACTGTAAGATTTGATCAATCTTTTTTGTTCTTTTTTTTTCTTAAACTAAATATCTAAACACACCAATGTTCCATTCCAAAATATTGCACAACAGTCTGAATACAAAATGCTTGATTGTATTCCTCCTTCACTAAAGAAAGTCCGTTCCCAGGCCCCCAGCTCCTCTCCACAGTCACCTCAATGTCCCCCTTCCCATCCCTAGCTAGGGAGCAGACTAGAGAATCTACAGCTCACTGCATTGAGAAAAGACATCATTCTGGACTAGAAGTTTACATTCTTCACAAAACAATCTACCTTTTGATTTGTTCCTGGGGAAGGGGCGGTGGGGAGAGAGAGAGAGAGGAGGGGGAAAGGTGAGAAAAAAAAATCTTATTCTTTTTTTTTTAAAGTTTGGTTTTTTTTTTCCTGAAAAAATATCTTTCTCTCCTCTTTTTTAAGAAAAAATCTTGAAAAGAAAAAAAAATTACACATTTTACATTAGAAATATACATATATATACCTCTTACATTTTACAAATGTAGCAAATTATTTAATACAAACGGACACCAAAAAATGTAAAAAAATTAAAAAAAGAAGTCTTCCTACGAAACCAGGTAAATTAGTGCAGGTTTTCTGTTTTTCTTCTCTTAGACTTACATAAGCACATCTCCATCCTTGTAATAACCAGAAAAAGCGGAACCAACCTAACAGTCAAAGTTAGCTAATATTTGAAACTTTCCATTATCTTGATGCACCCTGTTTGCAACTGATTGCATCACTAACTCCACAAATGGAGTTACTTAATCTTTTAATCGGAATAAATACAAAATTTTATGAATGGCTTGATGGAAATGCATTGACACTGTGGGAAAAGAAAAACGAAGGGTGAACTCCCTCCCTTAAATATGGCTCTTTAATTACATTTCTTATTACCGTATTGCTTGCATTTTCATATAACCATCAGTATAACAACTCTTTTTCAAAACTCTATCTTATTTGGGTGAAAGTTTACTAATCACATTGGTTTTTTTCAGACACGCACAGACATTAATAACCATTGATTGATGCAATTAACTTATTACAATGTCTAAGCAAACTCTTATTGTACATTACTATTCCCTCCATCCACCTTTTCTACTTCCTAATTTCTTTCTCTTTTCTTCTCACCCCCTCCACTGATTTAATTCACAGTGTATGTCCTGTGCCAGATTGTTAACGGTAATATGCATAATGTCTGATTGTCTATTCATTTCAGGTTGACATTTCCTTCAGAAAATAGTCATTCTTAATAAATTAAAGCCTTATCAGTAGAGAATTAAATGCTTGTGAAATGATACCTGTTCACTTAAAAATATGTAAACTGACAATAAATTATGTTCTCTAGTTATTCTTATAGAACACAAGTTCCTCATATTCTGGTGTCTTTGCCTATAAAACAGAACTGTCTACTTCTTTTACCTATTAGTGAATGCAGATTAAATTAGTTAATAGAGTTTTACCCCAATTCAAAAAGCCCTTATACTCACTACCATTAAGTTGGACCTAACTCATAGCTGACCATCCTTTGGATTTCCAAAGCTCTAAATAGCATAGGAGGAGAATGTCTATCTTTCTCTGAAAACTGTTAGTGGATCTGAACTGTGAGAAGCACCTAACATCTTAACCCTTTGGGTTAGCAGTACAATTCCCTACAAATGGCTAAGAGAGCTTCTTTATCCCAAATACGTAGGGGCTAATATTAAATATTCTATTACATCATCATTGTAAAGCCATTCATGTCCCTCAATATTTTTCAGTAGAAATGAGGCTTTCATTACTACTAACAGGATGAGAACTGACATGGCAAATTTGCACTGACCGTCTCCAAATCGATTAATGTAAAAAAATGGTATTCTGTTCACAAGTTTGCAAAGACCTTTCTATAATGAATGCTTTAAATGCTGTAAGCAAGTCGTTTCTGAAAAGTATTTGGCTGTATTCCTATTCATCGAAGCATTTAACTCATAATACCATAAACAATTAGTCAGACTACAAATTAACTAAGAAGCTTTACTCCTACATTATTGCATTTAATTCCCGAAATCAACTCTAAAAAAGCAAGAGACCCATTACTCCTGAACCCTAGAATAAATGGGCCCTTGGACCTTTTCTCCTCATGGGACTTCTACAATTTAAGTGAAACACTCAGCTAGTTCACTGTAAATCTAAAACTGGGTCATTTTTCATCTTAAGAAGCAAAGATAATTTGAGGGAAGGGTAAACTCCATGTTGAAAGCATGTTCTCTAGCTGTTGTTGTATACATTTGAGTTAGAACTAACCCCCAGCTGAGCCTCCAGTGGGTTTTCAGAGGCTGTAAATCACACAGGAGGAGATGGCCCATCTTCTTCCTGCGGAGCAGCTGGTGGATCCAAACTGCTTACCTTTGGAGTAGCAATGCAACTCCTTAACCACTAATCCACCAGAGCTCCCTAAAACATACTCCAGGGAATAAAAATATTAGCTTATGATTATGACAGGGGAGCTTTGTTGGTATAATCCATAGGGAGTTTCACTGTCCTCCCCAAAGCAGCACCTCTCTGGTGGTTTGAATCCACCAGCAGATCTGCAGGGGAAAGATGGACAATCTCGTCTCACATGATTTACAACCTCAGAAACCCACAGGAGGCTCACTTGAGTCTGCTCCAACTCTTTGGATTATGATATAGCTATGGAAAAAATATGAGCATGCAGAGAATGATTTTAAAGCATTTTTAATGATGAAAGTCTTTCATATGCAGATAAAATATCTACTAAAATTATCATTCTGGAAGAGGAAGATAATATTCAACATGCAATTTCTCACAAAGACTAGTTTGCTAAATTATTTTCTGATTTTTGTAGTTGTAGATCACAATATTGATACATAAACAAGGACTTTCACAAATATTATTGAGTTCCTACTAGTGTAGGGATCTCCAGTGTCCTAGTGGCAAGCAGCTGTGCTGCAATCCCAAATGCACACGGTTCAAGGCTACTAGCTGCTTCATGGGAGAAAGATAGGCAATCTACTCCATAGCAATTAGCTGCTTCTAATAACCCACTAAGGGTCAACTATGGGTCAGCTCCAACTTGATGGTATACAACAACAACTACAGTGTATCAGGAAGTGTCATGATGGCACAGGATAGGATAGGCTTCAGAAATGCTATTCACAGAGTTGCTAAGGGTTGTACTTGACTCAATGGCACCTAATAACAACCATCCAAATAAATGGCTCACCACTTCCAAAACAGCTTGCCTCGAGAAACCCTATGAACCTGGAGAAAGGTCTTTTGTTCATGGGGTTGCTATGAGTTGCCTACAACTTGACAGCACTTAACAACAACACTAACAACAACAGCATAGAGAGAGAGCTGAGTTGGCCTGGTGGACAGAATTGATGCTACCAAGCCAAAGGTGGGTGACTTTGATCTGCCGCCCTCAGATCTGTTTTTAATTGTTTTTGGTCAAACATTCTTCTAGTTCATATAGCCATGGTCTGTCCACTTGCTGTACAGCGGCAACTAACTTGTGGTTGCTGTGAAGCTGAACACTGCGACACTGATGTGTCAAATGTGATAATGGTTACCCATGGTGGGCAGTGTTTGGTGGAGCTCCCTGATTCAAACAAGCTTGGAATCAGGGGTAGCATCCCCTTCTGAAATAGCTTGCCTCCAGAAACCCTATGATCCTGGACAAAGGATGAAAATTATACAAATGTTCAGGTCTTTTGATCAGGTCTCTATGAGTTGCCTACGACCCGATGGCACTTAACAACAACAACAAGAGTCCTAGGCAACTCCATGGCACCTAATAACTACAAGAGAAAAGGACAAGTATACCAGAAGTCGTCTGGATGGTAGGGGGGGAAATTAATACAGGATTTTGTCAAGGAAAATTTGAGAATTTTTGTTCATTATTTTTTTACTCCTTCAAATACGTGTGTGTGTGTGTGTGTGTAACCTCATATATTTTAGAAATCCAAAGTTATGTGTTAACTTCCTTTCTCATTTAAAAATAGCCATGAAAGTGGGTTTAAAAAAAAAAAAAAGAATGGAAGCGTATTTGTGCTCTTCTTCTAGGTATATTTCTTGTACCAAAGAAGTGTCCAAAATTGCTATTCCATTACTGAGGGACTGTGTCTTACAATAGTGCCCTGTTTGGAAGAGGAACAAGGGAGGATTCCTGGCAGTTGCCCTTCAGGTGGAAGGAGACTTGCTCAGCAGAACTGCATTCTAGAGATAAGTGTGTAGCGCATAGAACTTTCTCGTGGCTGTATTCAGGGTTATTAGCTTATGGTGGACTGCACAGAACTTTCACAAAAGAGAATGGATTTCCCTGATTTCTTAAGGTCCCTAAATGGTGCAAATGATTTACGCTTGACTACAAACCTAAAAAAAAATTAAAAGCTTGGCAGTTAAATCCCATCCAAAGGTGCCACAGAAGACAAGCCTGGTGACCTGCTTCTGTAAAGATTACAGCCAAGAAAGCCTTATGGAGCAGTTCTCCTCTGTAATTCCCGGGGTCCTCAGTCTGAACAGACTTGACAGCACTGGGTTATGGGATTTATCTACTTCCAAGCTTCAACATCTCAAGTAAAAATACAACCAGTTTCCTACTCCAAGTCCCACTGACTCATACATTGTACTCAGTCTCTGTCTCATCTTGAAAGATGAGCTTCATCAAAACTCTAGAATCCAAATAGAATCCCAGCCCCTGTCCTGTCATTGATCTCCAACTTTGTTTTCTCTAATACATATTCAATCTTTCTATTATCTCTTTCCTCTGAGTAGATGTGGTGGGCACAATTGCCTGCCTCCTCAGTGGTCTTCACCTCCCTCTTTGTTTTGGAGTGGTGATGTCATTCTTTCATGACAAAAAAGCACAAAATTCTCAGATTCTGCATTTCCTAGCTACCTATGCAGTTGAATAGGCCCGGTGGTACAATCAATTAAGTGTTGAGTTACTAACCAAAATGTCTACATTCAAACTTACAGATGAGGCAATTTACATCCATAAAGCTTTATAATAAGCTTGGAAGCTATGCAGAACCTACTTGACTGCAATGGGGTGCATTTGAAGTAGAAGGCTAAATGGATATTTCCCGCAAAAGCCAGTCATTACGGTGAAGAAAGAGGCATTTGAGGAATAACTCTCTTGATTTTCTCCCTGCCTTGATTACTCATTTGTACCTTAACTCACAGTACCTGCATTTGCAACCATGATGGAAACTCAGGGAGGGCACATTAAGGAACGAGATCTGGGAGGATGGCAAGATCCCAGCCAGGACTCTGATGCCATCACTGAGCTACTAAATAAACCCTGGGTTCAATTCTTCCTTGTCTTTTTTCCTGCACAGAAAAAGCAAATCTTATTGTCTCAGAGATATTTTTGGTCTAATGTTCTATCAGTGGCAGTAGCAAGCATCCTGATTTTGATTAAAAGCATTATCAAGCCCCTGCTATATTAAAGTGCAACTCCAAACCTCATGGCATCTGTGACTTCATGTTTCTACCTATACTTTCCATCTCTCTCCCAACAGATTTGTGAGATAATTGACTCTACTGTCAAACACAAATCATCACGTCCACTTTGGTCTTTTTATACTGCATTCTCCACTGGTTTTGGTCGTTTCACTATCGCAAGGTTTTCCATTCACATTTTCTTTTATTATTTTATAGTGATTTACATACGAAGTTCATAATGTTTGTATACATTGTTTTCCACACCAGATCTTTCCCCTTTCCTTTACTCATCCTTCCCTGCAACCATAAACTTGAGTGGCCCTATGATTAAACTCCCCACTCTGCCTTGGATCCTGGTACTCATTCTACAATAATATTCTTATACAGTATTTGTCTTTATGAAACTTAGTTCACTTAGCATAATGCTCTCCAGTCCCTCCCATGTTGTTGTTGTTGTTGTTGTTATGTGCCATCGAGTCGCCTGCGACTTATAGCCTCCCATGTTAGGTAGTAATTTACAAAATCAGTGCTCCTGCGTGATGCATAGTATACCATTGTGTGCACATACCATAACTTCTCAATCCATTCGACTGTGGGTGGGCATTTGGGCTGTTTCCATGTTCTTACAATGGTGAATAATACTGCTATGAACATTGGTGTACAAGTCTCTGATTGTACCTTAGTTCTCATATTCTCAAATATATTCCAAGCAGTGGTATAGCTGGGTCATATGGAACTTCTATGTTCAGCTTTTTGAAGAAGCGTCAAACTGCCTTCCAGAATGGTTGTACCATTTTACAATCCCACCAACAATATATAAGATTTCCTATCTTGCCACATCCTCTGCTTGCTGTCCTGTTAAATCTTGCCACTGTAACTGGAGTGAGATGGTATCTCATTGTGGTTTTGATTTGCATCTCTCTTATTGCCAGTGATTTTGAGCATTTCTTCATTTTTCTGTTGGCCATCTCAATGTCTTCTTTGTGAAAAGTCTTTCCATGTCTTCTGCTCATTTTTTAATTGGATTATCCACTCACATTTCTTAAGGAGTCTTTTAAATCTTCGATTTGGATGCTTGACTCTCCTTTTAAATTCTTGCCATTCCATTCCAGATCCCAATCTAGCCCAGATACCTCCTCCTCACTCACACTGCTGTTGATACTAAAGCAGACAAGTCCTGTTCTATCCTATGCTTAATTTCTCTTCACATCCACTTTTTCTACTTCTTAAATCCAGACCATTATCTGTTTCTTTCCCTCTCTCTGGATTACCAACGCCCTCATAACTGACTTTTTAGTCTTATCCATTGTTCCTCAATAAAAATCTACCATTCTGATGTTGACATTCCTAATTTATACTTCAACGACAAATGTGAGTACTAGTTGTAGTTGTTAGGTGCTGTTGATTTGAGGATAACTCATCGTGACCCTAAGAATACCCGACCTGAACCCTGTCCCCTGTGCCATTCTTATCATCTCTGACACACTAGAGATGGAGGATTGGAGGAAAGGAGGTCTTCTATTCCTTTGCTGACCCCCTATCTTCCCAATCATAATGTTTCTTTCAAAGGAAAAACCTGGCCTAGCTCCATTCTCAAAGTATGAAAGATGAAGCATTGGCATCTTTGTCTCCAAGGAACATTCTGGTTGCACTTTTCCCAAGACCTCTCTCTTCTTTTGGCAGTCCATGGAATATTCAGTACTCTTCTCCAGCACAAATACATCAATTCCCCATCCTAATTCATTGTCCAGCTTTCTGATGCACAGCAAGTGATTGTGAAGACCATGGCCTGAATAAGGTGCACCTCAGTCTTCAAACTGACATCATACTTTTATCAGAGATCTGACTGTCTTGTATTTGCTAATTAAATATTTTGCTAATTAATCAAACAATCTTGAAATTAGGTATAATTTTCACCATTTTCTATATTTAAAAACTGATGTTAATAAAAATCCTATCACAATGGGGATTTGATGAAATAGGCATTGATCCAACAGTAATTAATTATATAAAACACAATGTATATGAATGATTGTATAAAACACAAAGTACATGAATGAAACATAATGTATATGAATGATTATACAAAAAACAAATTTAGAAGGGAGGATCAATGGGGGAAAAGTGGTAAGAAGCTACACTGCAATCCCAAAGGCACACAGATCGAACTCACCAGCTGCTCTGCGGAAGAAGGATGGGCAATCTCCTCCCATGTGATTTACCTGCTTGTGAAAACCTACAGGAGGGTCAGCTATGGCTCAGTTCTGACTCGACAGCACACAACAACATTCCAAATTTAATTATCTAGTAGAGGTGGTAGAGAGAGGTTAACACAGGTCTATCTGATGAAGGACTATGTAACCACTATGTACTGGTTTCCTTATCTGCTTTGTAACACCTGGATTTTGGTTTGTCTTCTTCCCATCATACTTAAGTCCTAAAGGCAGGAAGAATGCCTTATTTGCCATTTAATATTCTCTCTCTCTCTCTCTCCCTCTCTCTCTTCCTTTTTATAGCCCATTCCCAATCACCCAGACTTCCTGCCCCTTCCTATTTTTAGAGGTTTTCTTTAGAGCACAAGTGCTGCCCTTTTGGTTTGGTATAACTGTTCTAAGGAGCGTGTTCTGTCACCAGTGCTATGATTCACTTCATACACTTGCCTACTGGACTAAGGTGAACTCACTTCTATGTCTGAAGAAAGTCTGAGGGCCACAGTATCAAGGGTATCACCAGTTTCTATTTACCAATAAACGTGGTCCTTTTCATTTTTTATTCTCGCTCGCTCGCTCTCTCTCATTTCTATTGTGAGATCTTCAATGTGACTAAGGTCTGAACTGTCAGTAGTGGGAGCTGGACACTATAAAATTCTTCTCATCTCAGGGCCATGGAGGCAATGGTTTGCATGGTCTATGAGTCTTTGGTTTTCTTCACCTTTTTCCCCCCTATATAAGGACGCCCACTAGTTGCATCTTGGATGGTTGCAGGCATACTTTTAAGACCACAGTAGCTACTCATCAAGTATAATATAGAACCTCATCTTTATGGACTGTGACAACCTTCAACTGACTTAGATGACCTCTAGCTTTTAAACTCTAAAACTCAATCCCATGAGCTGTTTAGTTATGGCTAAGAAGCTTTCCTGACTTCCTTTTATGTTCTATTATCTATTTGCAGTACATTTAGATATGAGGGTAGAAATATCCACTGCCAAATCTATATACGCATGTGTTATACTTCCATATGCCATTCCACAGCTGTTCAGATTACATATATATCTATATATCCTCTCATAAATTATTTGTTATTACTGTTATTGCAAGATTGTATATATCACTATACTTACCATTATTACCTTTTACTTCTATGTACCTCTCAGTATTTTCCTTTGCCTTGGTAATATTGTGCCACCTTCCATCATTTTGTATATTATCTTTCCCTTTCATGTATTCATTAGAAATACAACTTTTTAAAAAAAACATATAAATGGTTACTATATAAATGGACCTTGGCAGATGGAATACATAGAAATCAAAGTGACTATATCTGTGGAAGAAGAAGATGGAGAAGCTCAATCTCATCAATCAGAACACAGTCAGGAGAAGACTCCAGAACTGACTAGCAATGGCTTATAAGCAGATTAAAATTGAAGATGAAGAAACAAATCTATGTAGTAGTCTGTTGTTTTCTGAAATGATGTCGTTTTCCTTTGTTTTCTCTACTCAAAATATCCTTTTAGAAGCCAGATAATCCCAATACTACATGCCTCTGGACCAATTGGCAGCATCAGGATGGATGGTGAAGAGATTGAGATTGTTCACAGCTTTAATTTGCTCGGCTCCATGGTCAACACTCTTGGCACAGTATCCAGGAAATTAAAAAATGTATTGTGATGGGAAAGTCTGCTGTTAGGGACTTATCTAAAGTACTCAAGAGCAACGGTGTGTCTCTGGAGACTGGAAAATGACTAGGGAGGACAGAAGGAGAAGTGATGCCTTTGAGCTGTGGTGCTGGAGGAGAGTATTGAATGTTCCATGGACTGCCAAGAAAACAAACAGATACATCCTGGAGAGGGTTAAACCAGGCTACTCCTTGGAGGCAAGGATTCTGGGGCTCCGTCTGACATACTCTGGACATGTTGTAAGGAGAGACAGGTCCTTGGAGAGGGACATCATGCTGGGTAGAGTGGAGGGACAACACAGGACGGGAAGACCCTCTATGAGATGGATTGATTCAGTGACTGGGATAATCGGGATGGGTGTGTCAGAGGCAGTGCAATTGGCACAGGATAGAGCACGGTTTAGGGCTGTTGTGCATAGGGTCGCTATGAGTCGCAAGAGACTTCACAGCACATAACAACAACAACAACATGCCTCTGGAAACAATGAACTTTGAGAAACGAAGATAGTCATAGAAAGGCTTCAGGTCTTTTGTTCATAGGGTCACTATGAGCCGACCTTGACTGATCAGCAATCAACATCACTACCACCACCACTTATATACTACTTAAACAGCATTGGGATTATCTGGCTTCTAAAGATCTGATGGAATTTCACAGGCAAATTATCTGACCCAAGAATATAGTTCCTTAATAACATTCTTTATTTCTTTGGGATAAATTTGGTCAACTGCTTTTTCCTTTAAAGTAGTCCTTTTCAACAAGATTTTAAAATCTATTTACATAAAGGTTTGCAGAAATACTATTTTCCTTAAAAATGTTCTTCTATATTAAAATTATTTCCATATGTTACATTTTGGTTTATTAATTTATCTCTTTTTTCCTTCATTAACTGTCATTTATTTACTTTATTCCCCTTCTCCAGTGTTTGGTTGAAGCAATTATATTTCTGTTCTATGACTTACTAATTTTAGCTTTTATCTATATTATTCCATTTCTTGTGAATTTTTTTCAAGAAAGGTTATTGTTCTTTTACTATCTTTCTAAATTTAGAATTTAATATTAAGTTTCTAATCTTATTTGATAGAAATGTACATATATCAGGCATAGGTTATACCCTGATCACTGCTTAAAATGTGTCCTATTTTGATATGTACTGTGTTCATAATCACTATTTTTTGGTTCTTTTTTTTTTTTTAGTAGAGAAAACCACACTGGGACTTTTTAATTCCCAATATGGGGCAGGTCTTCCAGGGGCGGCTGGGTGGCAGGGCTTTAGAGGTGGAGGCGGCCCTACTTGCCTGCTATGAGGGAGCTCCTTAGGACCACGATGATCAAATGATCAAATTCGCCACGCAGGAATAGCTAAGAGATGTGGTCCGAGTCCTTGTTGAAGGGCTTGGACTTCTGCTTGTCCTTGCCACTCTTGGGGACGTCCGTTCACGTTCTCCAGCCCCATGTTGCAGTTCCTGTCCAAGGCCTTCACGGGGCCCAGGAGCTTCTTGTTGTTGAGACAGCTGATGAGCACCTGTGTGTTGCTCTTGACCAACTCTGTGAGCTCGGAGAGCGGCTGGTGTTAAACGCCTCCTCTTCTCACTTCTGCACATCCTTGGCATCATCTCACTCTTGGACGTTTTGAGGAGGCTCGAGGTACCAGCTGTGGTCTCAGATCACTCCTGTTCCCTCCGCGTTGCTTCTTTCTCTTCCATAATCACTATTTTAAAGAAATTCTATTTTTTGTTTAATTTCTGCTTTAACCAATAGGAAGACCTTTAGTTTTCAAGTTAAAGGGTTTTTTTAGAAATTGTATTAATTTCAGTGGCAAGAAGCTGCACTGTAATACCAGAGGTACGCAGTTCAAATACACCAGATGCTCTGCTGAAGAAGGACTGGCAATCTCCTCCTGTATCAGTCAGATACGATTTGAGGGTAAAAAAATAAAAATAAAAATAAAATTGAAAAAGAAATTGTACCAGGATTGTAGAAGCTTTCTAATAGCATGCTTACTTACTTTGTGATCTAATGTATGATTAATTTCGGTCAGTGTTCTGTACCCGTTTGAAGAGATATATTCTCTATAATCAGGGCTGAGTGTTTTGTATAAATCCATAAACTTTACCTAATGTATAAAAGAAACTTAAATTTTAAAAATATATTGTCCCTTTCCCTCTCTACCACATTTTCTTATTCACCAAAGAGATATGGACACGCTTACATTTAGAGATGAAAAAATCATAAGACCATAACTAATGTGTCTGATATATGGGATAGATTAATGCTGGAGTAAGTATTAGAGCCAAAGTGTTTTGACTCCCAACTTCAGGCATCATTAAACCTTTAAAGTGTCTGGATGGTATGGATTCTAGAACATGCTTAACTAACCATAATAACACAGGATATTTGCCCTGAATATTTTCTTTTCCTAAGTATGGGCTGTAGAGAGGTAACCCGTGGTTGCTGTGATGCTGAACAGTGTGATATTAATGTGTTAAATATTATAATGGTTACCCATGGTGGATAGTGTTTGTTGGAGCTCCTCAATTAAAAGAAGCTTGAAAGCAGGAGTAGTATCCACTTCCGAAATGGCTTGCCTCCAGAAACCCTACAAACTTGGAGAAATGATGAAACTTATACAAGCGTTCGGGTCTTTCATTCATAGGGTCGCTATGAGTTGCCTACGACTTGACGGCACTTAACAACAACAAGAGAGCTAAGATGGCCTAGTGGAAAGAAAGTGATGCTACCAAGGCAAAGTTGGGTGATTTTGATCTACAGACCTCAGGCCTGGTTTTAATTGTTTTTTTGTCAAACATTCTTCAAAATGGTATTGCTGTACAGAGGTAACTTGTGGTCGCTGTGATGTTAAACACTGTGACACTGATGTGTCAAATGTGACACATGGTGGACAGTGTTTTGTAGAGCTCCCTGATTAAAACAAGCTTGGAAGCAGGACTGACATCCACTTCCAAAATAGCTTGCCTTCTGAACCTCTATGAACTTGGAGAAACAATGAAAGTTATACAAGCATTCAGGTCTTTTGTTCACAGGATCACTTATGACTCGATGGGACTTAACAACAAGAAGTATGGGCCCAGTCAAACTTTATTCTGAGAGTAGGAAATGAACTGTTACAGACAGTAACAGTTATAGGCCTGCAGGAACTAGAAGAAAACTCTGAAGGTGCCAAGAGTACTCATGAAAAGCTAGATGAAGCACTGAGAATCCAAGTCTAATATCGGCATGATAGGTGCTTACTTCTTGCTGTTAACATCTGACTGTTTGGGGTCAACTCAACAATAATATTTCCCATTTTATGAGATGAGATAGCATTTTTTTTTTAAAATGACCATTTAACATGTTCTTTCACTCCATGCTTGTGGAGCACTACTCTCTGTTCACTAGCATCTGTGGGATGAAGGACAGTGTTTTGAGTTAGCCTGGCAACCAAGCTACCTGAATGCCATTCACCTCTAACATTTACCTTGTCAATACTTTGCCAATGGATTTTCTTCTGATAACCTATTAGTAAGAACAAGCTTTCACATAAAGTAAATGTATTTTATCATTAAGACTTATATGGCCATAGAAATATTTTCTGATTAAGGGGATGTCCTTTGTTTCCTATCTTTTTACATTTTAAAATGTTTTTTCTCTAAAGATAGCATATTGGGTCGACTCACATCTTTTTAAACCCTCTTCCCAAAAAAATCTGGCAATAAAAATTAAAGTCAGTAAGATGTGAAATTAATGGTAAAGTTAACTCGAGAAGGAGAAAAAAAAATCAAGAATGTGTTTGTTGTCACTTTTTAAGGTTTTTGTATTGTATTGTTTTGATTTTTATCAGCAGAGACTTCTAGAAATAACTATTTCAAATACCAGACTCCAGATGGATGGATTTAAGATGCAGCATTCTAAAGATAGGATGATTTCTGTTAAATCAAATTGTCTTATGTCAAAATTATAGGATTAAAGAAATGGCTTCATCCAAAGTACAGTTATTAATACTTCTGATATTTCTGTCAATAGATAATAGCAATTGTAATTTTTAAAAATTTCTATCACTTTTGTTATTACATATCATCTATATTCAATTTCCTCCATAACACTTAACATTTAGCCTTTTCTGGACATGGATTGAGTTAGTGATTAAAGGAGGGGGAAAAAAATTTATTCTATCAGTCTGACTTTGGCCCTGTTAGATTGTCATTCTCTCTGACAGGGCACGGAAAGCTTAGCTGCCAGTTTTTATGACAAGAACAGCATTCTCTCATATGTATTCTAGTACCCTACTTCAAAGCAAACTTTCATTTCAACAGCCTCAGTGGAATAACACATTTGTCTTTTATTTGTCTCAATACTGAGTCAAGGAAGCTTTCTATACCAGCAGTTTTCCCAAAGAAGAGGGGGGAAAAATTCAACATTAAAAACAACCACCTACACAGCCCTCTAAACATGGCTTTCTGAGTTAAAGTATAAAAGATCTGCAATGAGAGAAAAATCACATAGAATGTCTATTTCTGTGTAGAGACAAGGAACTAAAGAGGAAACCCAAAATAGGAGGGATGGAAGCAGCACTGTGAGTGACTCAGTAGGGGACCTTTAGTAAATCACTTAACCTCATCTCATTGCCTTTCAAACAAATCCAGACCTGCCCTCACCTCCCAGCCCTTTTATCCCTTCGCCCCATTTATACTGCTTTGCTCTGCGCCTCTGCTACTTCCCTCCCTCCTATCCCTATGACTAAACATATTTCTTTTCTTAATCTCTTTCCTGGGTAGATTTCCCCCCTCCCCTCCTCTCCTCATCTTGCTCGCTATGCCTGGAATGATTTTAATGAGTCAGAGGGATCCTTTTAGCACCGCAGTTTCCATAAAGCCCTTCCTGTAACCAGCTAAGTTCGCTTACCCTTTTTATTTTGGCAATTATTGAAGTGAGCAGAAACTTTTCTTAATTGTGTTTCAAAAGTTTTGTCTCACTGTGGATTGAACCTTACTGAACTTGCTAAGAAAGGGCACTGGGAAGATTTCACTCAGTACGAGATGCAGTGAAGGACACATTCAGCCTAGGCCTACCTAGATGGGTGTGTTGGTGGTTCTTGGATAAAGATCAAGGATATAATGGAAGGATAGTGGTTATACTCTGACAAAAAAAAGAGCAGACTTAGTCCCATAGCTTCTATTTCTCTCCTACCTCACATTATTAGATATATTAAAAATCTGGAATTAGAAGTCAGCACAATAACATTGCAGAATGCTGCATTTTAGGCATAGCAAAAGAATATATATATGTAGAGAGAGAGAGAGAGATACAGAGATACACTAATGAATATTATTCTTAAGCACCCTCTCTTCTTATAAATGCTAAATTGAATTGAGAATCAGGAAAATCCCCAGAGACTCACAAATTTTTATGTGAGAAACTTGTTTCATCTGGAAATAATCTGGGTTAAAAAGTGCTAACAGAGGATATATGGAAAACAAAACATTCCTGGTAACAATTTTGGTTTCGTTGTGTTTCTTGATACACTTATTCTGCGATACTCACCAGTGATTAAAAAAAAAAACACCAAACAAACAACCTAACAAGGCAGAAGATGTAACTTAATTTTTTTTCTCCTGTAGACATTGAACATTATGGTGCATCCTAGTTTGTGGTCAAGAAACATCAGAGGAGCTTTTAATTTTGCTGAAGTTTATCAGGATGACCATGTGTGCTGCTGCTCTTGGACCTAAGTGCAATAAAGGGAAATTAGGGCAAGCAGAGAGCCCCTGGGAAGCATGATGAGTTAAGCTCTCAACCGTTAACACAGAGGTTGGTGGTTCAAACCAATCTGAGGCACCCTTGGAAGAAAGGGCTGGTGATCTCCTTTTCAAAGGTCACAGCCATTTGAAAACTCTATGGAGTGCGAGCCTACTCTGCACACATGAGGTCACCATGAGTCACTCATTTTGTTTTCTGGGAGGCAGAGTCCAGTGCTTGGTGCCACCGTCATATTCCTGTGAATTTATGCTTCCATTTATCTGTATTATCCTGAAACTTTCAACTGTACTGTGCTAGAGACTTTCTTTTGTTTTATTTCAACTGATGTTTTTCTATCATTTTCATTTACCAACTTTAATACTTTTTTGCAGTAAAGACTTTAACCATCATGTCACTTTGATGATCCTTGAAGCCAGCTGTATGATGCCCATTTTCCTTTTCCTTCTAACTGTAATTTGCCCATTTAACTGCCTGACTGGACTCTATGCGGGTCTCTTTCTTTTCTCTTTCTTGGTTCATAGAATCGGGACTATTTTTAGATGATGACACACTTTGGGGGAGGAGGTTCAACCACAGCACCTACCTCTTCCAAGCATTAAAAACTTTTGGAAGATGATGGGAGTTGGGGCTGGGAGAAACATTTTGCTCTTCTGAGGGGATTTCCCAGGGGAAACATTAGCAATGTTGACCTTTTACATCAGGTTTTACACACACAAACAGGCATTTAACTGTCAAATTAGATTCTTTTGAAAGAGGGATTAAAAAATGCTACCTAAAATAAAAACGAACTCAAATGACGTAAATTTCCATTTCTACGGCAGTTCAGATCACAAGCACTTTCCCAAATCCCTGATATAAAACAATAAGCATAGCAAGACTCTGAGTGGAGGAAAGAAGGCAGACAGCCTAGGGACCATGGGACTTAGGAACTACACAGAAGTGAGTCCCTTGAGTTTCCTTATTACTTTCTATTTATCCTGGATAGTGCTTTCCAGAAGTCTCCAATCAAAACCCACCAAAAGTTGGGGGGGGGGGAAAGCTGATCAAACGACTTTGTGAAAGGGGACTAGACAACAACAACAACAAATTTAAAAACCTATATTTCTGGCAATATCTTCCCGTCTTTGTAAATCTAGTGCTGCTGTAACAACAATAACATGCTGCATAGAGAAAACTTTTAAAAGAGAGAAATTTATATTCTGATAGCTGTGAAGATGAAAGTCCAAATCCAGGTCTCCACCCTAGCATTTCCTTCTCTGGGCCTCTCTCCTAGTTTCTTCTGGTGATTCCCAGCAATCTGTGGTAGCCTTTCACTTATTAGGCAATCTTCACATGGGTCAACCTTGTCCCTACGTTTAGGTTCTAGTAACTACCCTACTCTATTATTTAATGAGATACCACTTAGTAGTGAGGAGGTTGGGTACCAATCTTGCTCTCATGGCCTCATGGAAATAGCAAAAACAAAAACAAAACACTTCTATTTCCAAACAGGGCCATATTTTCAGGTTCAAGGGTTAAAACTTTAACATGTATCTGAGAGTATAATCAAATTCATACCTTCCTAGAAAAGCACCAAATAAAACTGTTCTTTTACTCCATGGTTTAAGTGGGGCTGAGTGAGGAGTTATCTTCTATGTCAATGCCCTGTCCTAAAGAGGCAGTAGCACCCCAAGGCCCCCAACCCTTAGTAGTGTTTGTGGCACTCAGCAAGAACCTAATATTCTATGTAAAGGTTTTTCCAGTCATCTCCTGCCTGGTAAAAGCAGACAGATTCTGCTTCCTCTGCTGGTTGATGTCAGCAAGCAGATGGAACTGCTGATCTATTCCCTTTAGTCCCAGCAGAACCAGGAGGCACTTCTATTCTCCTACTGGGATAACTACCAGCAGGGCCCAGCAGTGAGCCTAGTGAGCTGAGCCTACCCCACACTGGCATCAATGAAAATGAACAAGGCCATGCAAGTCAGGGCTAGTAAGCCTTTAATTTTATCCCCACTTTTTATGGAGGCTGGGCTCAGTGAAGGGCTGACTCTCCACTACCATCTGGCACCAGTGAGACAGGCTTCTCCCGCTCTATAATTCCTGCTGTCAGCAGGGTCCGGTGGGGAATAAGCTTCTGCTTCCACCTTGCAGGAAAATGATGGTGTCATTCCTCTCCTCCCCCATTTGCTGGTGTAAGCAGGACTCAGGGGAATCTGAATTTCCCCTCACTAGTCCCCAACAAGGTTCCCAGTGGGAAGTGGAGCAGGCACATTTAAACTGTCTGCTAAAAAGGAGGAGGTTGAAACAGGATCTAAAGTCTCTAATAGGATCTAATAGCCAATATGTCTAGAATACAGTAGAAAATGACATATTGTACAAAGAACCAGGAAAATTACAGCAGGGGGAAAAAAACCCAGATGCATGCCCATCTCTCTCTCTCTCTCTCTCAAGAGAGAGAGAGAGAGAGAGACATAAACATATAAACACATACACACACCAAAATAAATAAAAAGACACCAAGATGAATCAGATGTTACTCTGACAAGCATCTAATGGTATATGTTGTTGTTGTTGTTATGTGCTGTCGAGTCGCTTGTGACTCATACAACAGCCCTAGACTCTGCTCTATCCTGTGCCAATCGCACTGTCTATGATACACCCACCACGATTTCCCCAGTCACTTGATCAATCCACCTCATAGAGGGCCTTCCCCTCCTGCGCTGTCCCTCCACTCTCCCCAGCATGATGTCCTTCTCCAAGGACTGGTATCTCCTTACAACATGTCCAAAGTATATTAGATGGAGCCTCAGAATCCTTGCCACCTGGTTTAACCCTTGCCAGGATGAATCTGTTTGTTTTCCTAGCAGTCCATGGAACTCTCAATACTCTTCTCCAGCACCACAGCTCAAAGGCATCAATTCTCCTTGTTTCCTCCTTGGTCATTGTCCAACTCTCTGATGCATAACAAGTGATAGCAAAGACCATGGCCTGTATCAGACGCACCTTAGTCTCCAGAGAGACACCATTGCTCTTCAGTACTTTGGAGAGTTCCCTAACAGCCGACTTTCCCATAGCAATACGCCTTTTAGTTTCCTGGCTACTGGTGCCAAGAGTGTTGAGTGTGGAGCCAAACAAATTAAAGCTGTGAACAATCTCAATCTCTTCACCATCCACCCTGGTGCTGCCAATTGATCCAGTGGTGAGAATCTTTGTCTTCTTGACATTGAGCCTCAATCCATATTGGAGGCTGCAGTCCTTGACCCTCTGCAGCAAGCACTTCAGGTCCTCCTCAGTTTCAGCAAGCAGGGTTGTGCCATCTGCATAATACATATTGTTGATATATCTTCCACCAATCTTGACCCCACATTTCTCCTCATAGAGCCCAGCCTCCCGGATAATCTGTTCTGCATACAGGTTGAAAAGGTATGGAGACAGGACACATCCCTGGCATACACCCTTCCCAATTTTGAACCATGTAGTGTTGCCCTGCTCTGTTCTGACGACTGCCTCTTGGTCCAAGTATAGGTTTCGCATTAGCACGATCAAGTGTTCTGGGATTTCCATTCTTCTCAGAGCCAGCCACAGTTTGTTATGATCCACACAGTCAAACGCCTTTGCACAGTCAATGAAACACAGATAGACATTCCTCTGGTATTCCCTGCTTTCAGCTAAGATCCATCTAACATCAGCTACAATATCCCTAGTACCATGACCCCTTCTAAACCCAGCCTGGACTTCTGGCAGTTCTCTGCTGATGTGCAGCTCCAGTCGTTTACTACAATCAAAAAATAAAAATTTAATAATCATTCTATATGCTGGTAAGTTTGTAGAGAAATTCAATCACCACATATCCCTGGTAGGAGTGTAAATTGGTGAGGTCACTCGAAGAAACAGTGTGGCACATTTTTATTAAACTAAACATGAAATGACTCTATGTCCTATCATTTACACACTTGGGCTTTATCCCAGCATAATGAAAACTTAGGTTCACATAATAAGCTGTACGCATGGCCTAGAATATCTGTACATTTTCCAACTTTTCTACATATGGACCAGCTTTCTCATGCTTAACTAAGTACCATAAACAATGTGAGACATTTTAAAAAAATGCCATATTCGTATTTCATAGAGGCCTTATTAGGAATAGTAAGAAAGGGGAAATTATTCATGCATGTTATTCATTGAGTGAATAGTGAAATAAATTTTGATATTTTCACATCATGGAATACTACTAAGAAAAAGTAATAAAGTACTGATGCGGGAAACAATTTTTATCAATCTTGAGGGACTTATCCTTTGTGAAAACAAGAAATTACCAAAGATCAAATACTGTAAGGTTCTATTAATAAAACATTCTTGGAGTGTCAAATTTTAGAGGTGGCTATTAGCCATTTCGAAGGGTCAGGAATGAGTGTGCCAGTGGGTAAAAAGGAGGTAGTTTTGGCTATAACATGAAAACAAAAGGGATGTTTATGATGATGGAACATCGTAACTGTATTGATGATCAAAATTCTGTAGACGTCACTACTGGGTGTAACTAGGTAAAAGGTACATTCTCATTTCTCACTATTTATTTACACATGGATATAATTTTCCAGAGATCTCAAATTAAGTGGCTTTAAAAAAAAAAGACAAAATCAATCTAAATATAAGCAATTGCTTAGTGCTAGAAGGACAATGTTTCACTTTGTTGTTCATAGAGTTGATATGAGTCATAGATGAGAGTATCTAACGAGGACAACAGAGTAAAATAAAATGGGGTAGATGACAGGTAGTGGGTAGAAGATTTCTGTTTGGTATGATAGAAATGTTCTAAAAGTAGATTTTTATTATGTCTTCAAATATACTAAAAACAATAACATTTTAGACTTTAAATGGATTCTCTTTATGGCATATAAATTATATCTCAAAAATTCAACTCAAACAATTCAATGCCTTCAAGACAGAACTGACTCTCAGTTGACCTTCCAGCAGGTTCCTGATACAATAAACTGCACAGGAAGAGATTGCCTGCAGCTCTTTTTAAAAAGGAAATATACTTGTAATGTAGTAGACTAGATTAGGTCATTCGGAATGTCTGTATACCTTTTGTGCATGTATAGAAATGGTTGCTTAAAACAAAGAGATAACCAAATCCAATTTTGCTGAAGTCCTATCTTTTGTGACAAGTGCTGTGTTGGATTTGTTCTTGGGGACACAGAAATGAATCAGAAACTGATCTTAACGTCAAAGAGCTCTCAAGCAGCAAAGAGGTGTATATAAATAACTGTAATCCAAGATGCTCATTTTCTCATAATTGGCTCTATTTATTCAGATGCAGCACCAGTGCGCAAAAAAAATAAACCAGTTAATTATTAGAAACCTTACACAGATAACAACATTTTTCCATGTGAACCCTCCCACCTGTATCTTAAGTATTCACAGCACAAAGTTGAAGCTAGGCTTTTAAAATGTGAAACAGAACTTGGATCCAGTTAAGTATCATTCTTGTTTTATTCAGATCCTTATCCCTGATAACTTAAAAAACATTCCTTTGGGAAAATGTTTGTGAAATCAACCTACTTGGCTTTCATGCATTAAGTTAGAATGGTCACTATTTCTGCCTGTAATTCCTGACTAGGCTAATAATGTTTCAAAATAATTGACTAGCTTGCAAATGTGGAAGGATCTACTTGATGGTTCTGACTGGGCAATTTTCCATGAGGTGTGTTGGCTCACTTAAGATTCTGTAAGGAATATAATGATTGACAGAAAAGCTTCCCTAAAGCAGCATTTCTTTTGGAGATACATTACTTTTTGCTGGTGAACTTGGCAGTTGAACCTAATGTAAACTGATTGGAATTAACAATCACACAGCACGCTACTAATGTCCATATTGAGAGGACAGTATTTTTGTGCAATCAAATGCAGTTAATAATCTCTTGATAAATCACAAAGTTTGGACTGATCTTTATGTAATCTGAGTTGGAAGAAAATGAAACATACTCAGCAAATTGTTATCACGTCAGTAAAAGCCTAGCTTTGTGCATTTGTCCAAACATTTTACGCTTTCTCTTACTCCCCTCCACCCAGAATTGGAGGGGATGTGCCTGTTTCTCATCGGCAATGCAGCCAAGTAATAAATGAAGAGGAGTTACTAGAAGAAATCTGGTGGTGACACAGTGTGGAATATGCACCAGGGTTAGCTTGCTTGAGTTTGAAGCTTAATTCTACTATTTCATTGACTTTGGGGAAGTCTGGGTTCATATCTTAGTTATAGTTTCTTTATCTATTTAATGAAAATAGAAATAGAATTTAAGAGCTATTTTGGAGTTATAATGAGATAATACATGTGCTTAGCATATAGAAATACTCTATAGATAATTAATGTTCGGAATATTTCTCATTAATTCCTTCCTGAAACCCGGACAAACAGCTGGACTACACCGCCAATAAGAGGATGAGTGTGGATTACTGGTATTACATCAGAAAATGCGTTTTAAGGGGGCTTGGAAAAAAAAGGGGGGGGGACTTGCAAGACCAAGATAAAGAAAACAGGAAACCCATGGAGGTCTCACCAGAAACACAATTCTCTGAGGCACTGTCTTACAGATACAAAAGCAACAACAAAAACCCGTTATCAAGTTGACTCTGACTCTCAGAGATCTGATGTGTGTAAAGTAGAACTTTGCTCCACAGGGTTTTCAATGGCTGATGTTTTCCAAGTAGATCACCAAATCTTTTTTTCTGAAGCACCTCTGGATAGACTCAAAGAGCCAAACTTTCAGTCAGCAGCCAGTAAGATTAATGGTCTGTACCACCCAGAGACTCCAAGAGACAGCGAAAAAGGTATTAAAAATACCTAAAAGCAGAAGTGGTATCCACTTCCGAAATAGCTGTCCTTCAGAAACTATGAACGTGGAGAAATGATTAAAGTTACACAAGTGTTCAGGTCTTTCATTCATAAGGTCACTATGAGTCATCTACAACTCGAAGGCACCTAACAACAACAACAACAACAGCACTTAAATAGCACTTCAAGTAGAAGTGGTTAAATTCCCTTACTCACTGTCACTAGTCAATTCTGACTCATGGGACTCATGGGGACCTGCCACTGGATTTTCTAGGCTGTGAATCCTAAAAAAGCAACTTGGTTTCACCCTCTCCAGGATAGTTTCTCCTTGGAGGCAAGGATTGTGAAGCACCATCTCATATGCTTTGGGCATGTTGCCAGGAGAGACCAGTCCTTGGAGAAGGACATCACGCTTGGAAAACAGGAGGGACAGTGCAGGAGAGGAAGACCCCAGATGAGATCTATTGACTCAGTGACTGGGGCAGTGGGGGTAGGTGTGTCAGAGTGAGACTGCCTCAGGACAGGGCAGAGCCCTGTACAGAGCTTCTGTATATAGGGTTGCTATGAGTGGCAGTGGACTCAATTGGCAGCTAACAGCAACAATCTTAAAAGGGGTAAAACTGCTTCTTCTTTCTCCTTAGAAGTTGGTGGATTAGAGCTGCCAACCTTTCATTTAGCAGCCCAAGACATTCTGTTACTAAAGATTAAATTAGCTGTGCTCTCCATTGTATCTCTGCTAGCTGGCATAGTCTGTTGCAAGTCAGGCTGCTAATTCAAAGGCTGCACCTCTTTAGCACTTGAATCCAAGAGTGGTTCCAAGAGAGAAGGATGGGAAAAAAAAAAAGAGAGAAGGATGGGCAATTTCCCGTTCGATTCACAGACTCCCCAAAACCTGCTGGGTCAGTGCATGAGTTGATTTGGACTTGGTGACAATGAATTGACTTGGGAAACAACCAGAAAGAAGTTGAGCTTGTTTCATTCAATTCTATGTAACAAAGTACTCCCAAATTGAGTGGTTTAAAACAACTGTTTTATTTGTTCACAGTTTCGTAGGTCAGAGATTCAGGATGGAATTGGCTTGTGGATTCTGTCAGCTCTGTATGGTTTCTGCTGTGACTGTCTTTCCAAACTCAGGACACATTTGTCATTCGTCTACTTCAAGCCTTGGGGTTGCTGACCTCTCAATTTTGCCACAGGAATCATACTCTCTAGGATTCCACGTGGTTTGGGCTTTTTAAAATATGGCAGTTTCAGGGCAAGCGGACATCTTATATGGCATTTAGCTTCCCCCAGGGTGAGGTGCTAAGGGACCACAAGTAGACATTGAGCCAGGGTTTTAATGCCTAGATCTGAACTATTGAACAGTGTTGCTCCTACAATATCCTGTTCTTTCAGTTAGTCAAAAGCTCATCTGGATTCAAAGGAAGGAGACATAGACCCCCGCCCCCCACTGCTCAAGGGGAGGAAAAACCCTGAAGAATCTATAGTCAACTTTGATACGCTGCACAGCTGTGTACCTTTCTGAATACATTCCCCCCCCTCCAATATTATCATTTTTGTCTGGTTGGTTTTTAGTGAAGCATGTGCTGATGGAATGGGAAAATGAGTACCATGGAAATGCTATATTACATTAAAATTAACATCAAATGTCAACATTTAATTTTAGAAAAGTGGAAATTTTCCTGGGGTTTTTAGTTTCTTGAGTAAGTTTCTTCCTCTTTCCAAGTCCTGTATACATAGTTAAGATTTCTAGAAGGAAATAGAGACTTTTAGAGCGATTTGCAATTATAGTCTAAATAGACGCTTTCAATTCCATAAAAATAAAAAGATAGGTCAGGAATGAAAAAAGTAAATTCATTAAAACAGGAAAATTTGTTAAAGCTAAAGAAATTCTGTAGCTAAAACATAGGTTCCTAGTGAAGATCATTATCATAGGTTCATTATTTAAAAATAATTATTTGCATCCAGAGAGCTCTCTTTTTAAGTCACGGTGTTATTAACATAGAAATTGCTTATCTTCCTAATTTATTCCAGTTATATGGGATCTCTTTCCACTTGAATCAGAGAGTGTTCCATGTATTTGTTGCTAATAAGAATTGTTCTGAGTGGGAGAATATGTATTCAGGTTTATACTCAGTATTTCTGAGTTCTACAATGGTATCTGCCTGCTTTGTTTATTGCTATTTATGCATTTGGCTGAGAGGGAGCATCCCAATATTGCTGGCCTTGCAATGCAGGATACTGAAGCTTCATTCTGTCTCCATTCTGCTTACAAAAATTGTTGTTACTAGGTACCATCAATTCAGCTACCACCAAAGTGACCCTATGAACAACAGATACAAATCTTGCCCTATTCTGCACCATTCTCACCATCTCTGATACACTTGAGCCTATTGTTACAGTCACTGTGCCAATTAATTTTGTTGAGGGTCTTCTTCTCTTTTTCCATTGGTGATACATAGCCCAAGACATTTATTTAAACAATTTCATGCAGCTTCTCATAAGCTTTGGTCATGGTTGGGTACAGTAAGTAGTGATCAAAGGTGAATGACTAGGTTTTTACTGAGTTTGGGTATGCCAAACAGCAAGAGAAATAATGCAATGGGCCAGGGGAAGAGAGTGAGAATAACAACCAGGAAGTACTTCCTAATTTCATTGTATTTTGACGAATGTCTCACTTCCTCAAATGCTTTTGGAATGTACTGCATCTGCACTGCTTCTGCGAACTGTCCTTTGGAGGGATGGAGAGTGTGAAAATACAGTGGTTATTAATTGGGCTGAATAGCCTGGAAGAATGAGGAAGCATAGATTTTATCTCCAACTAGGAGAATTTGAGAGTCTTTGTGTGGTGCAAATTGTTTGACGCTTGATTACTAGATGAAAGGTTGGCAGTTCAAACTCAACGAGGGGCACCTCAGAAGAAAGCCCTGGTGATCTCATTCCCAAAGAGCACACCTTTGAAATCCCTATGGAATGGTCTTCCTTTGAACAAATGTTGTCTCAAGGAGCTGAAACTGACCAAGGGAAACTAAGAACAAAAGGAGAACTTGGATCAGAATTTACTCCATGTCCCTGGTGCCATGGCCTCTTCTAAACCCAGCCTGAATTTCTGACAGGTGTCTGTCAATGTATTGTCAATGTATAGCTGTTCGTGGATGATCGTCAGGAATATTTTGCTTGAATGTGATAATAATGCTATTGTTCAAATCCTGAAGTACAGTGTTGTGAGTGACAGGATACTACACGTACACAGATAAGGAAGATCTTTTACTAGGATTATTATTCAAGTATATGCAGTAATATTTAAAACCAAAGATGAGGAAATTGAGGATTTCTACTAACTTCTACAGTCTAAAATTGACCAAATATGCAAGCAAGATTCATTCATAATTATTGGTGGCTGGACTGCAAGAGTTAAAGCTGGAGACAATGAGGAAGGAATGGAAATTAGGAAGTATGAATTTGATGACAGAATCGGGGTGGAGAGTGAATGACTGAATTTTGTACACTTAATGACCTATTTATTGCAAATACCTTTTTTTAAAAATGCAAATGGTGGCTTCACACAGGGCCCTCACCTGATGGACTGCAGAGAAATAAGACTGACTACATCCTTAGAAAGAATTGCTGGAGAGGCACAATATCAGCAGTTAAAACAGGCCAGGTGCTGACTGTGAAACAGACCATCAATTACACATGTATAAATTCAAACTGAAGCTGAATAAAATTAAAACAAGTCCACAAGAACCAAAATATGATCTTGAGTCTATCCCACCTGAATTGGAAAATCATCTTAAGGGGTTTGAGGCATTGAACACCAATGATGAAAGACCAGATGAGTTGTGAGATAACATTAAGGATAACATCCATGACAAGAGCAAAACAAAGAGGGAAGAGAAAGAAAAAGTCAAAATGGACGTCAGAAAAGACTCTGAAAATTGCACTAGAGCAACAAGAGGCCAAAACAAAGGGAAGAGAAGTTGAAGTAAAACAGATGAACAGATGATTTAAAAAGCAGCTCAAGAAAATAAAGCAAAGGATTATAATGAACTGTGCAAAGAACTGGAGTTGGAAAATATAAAGCCGGCATTTCTTAAGCTGTTGTTGTTGCTGTTCTGTGCTGTTGAGTTGGAACCAACTCACAGCTGACCCTCCAGTGGGTTTTCAGAGGTAGGAAACTGAATGGGAGAAGACTGCTTATCCTTCTCCCATGAAGACAGTGGATTTGAACTGTGTGCCTTTGGGATTGCAGTACAGCTTCTTATCACACTAGGCTACCAGAGTTCCTGGAACAAATTCAAGCCTGAAAAGATTACAGTTTCAGAGAGAGTATGCTTTTGTTGCTGTTAGGAGTATGACGTATCACGACCCTCTGAACAACAGACAGAACCTGGTCCATGCTCGGACATACCTGAACCCATGATGCCTTCACTGTGTCAAGCCATCTTATTGAGGGTCTTCTCTTTTACTGACGCTCCACATTTCCAAGCATGATGTCCCTTTCTAAGGAATAGCGCTCTCTGACATGCCCCAATTATATGAAATGAAGCTTTGCCATCCTTGCCTCCAAGGAGTATTCTGGCCATATAAGTTAGTTCTGTTCTGTTAGACAGGGTTGCAATGAATCAGAATCAGCTTTAAGGCAATGGATTTGTGTGCTTGTTTTGGTTTCAATTTTGTCTATTTGTTTTGTTTTTAAAGGAGATTTCAACCTTGCCTCCAAGCTGTGATCACCTGGGGGACAATTTAGAAATTCTAATGCCTGGCTTTACTCCAGAACAATTAAACCATGATCTCTGAAGATAAGACTCCAGATATGATTATTTTTCAAAACTCCCTGCTTGGTTCCAATATTCAGAAAAAGATAGAGTCTTGACAGAGAGTTTGACAATACAAAATTCCATCTGTGGACAAGTAACAACTGCAATAACTGGAAGTTTCTCTCGATCAATGCAGAATCTCAGCCCTGTCCCAAGCCTAGTGAACAAGAATCTCCATTTTGATGATACTCCCAGTCATTTGGCTTTAAGCAGCACTGACTTAGAACAATGTTTGTCAATTCTGGCTGCACATTAGTGTTAGCTCTTATCACATGTCTCCATTTTGAGAAAATAGGGGAATATAGTAGGCTTTTGTTGTTTGTTTGTACATGCCAGTAAAGAGGGTTCAGAGGAAGTAGGATTTGGAGGGGAATGACTGATGCTAATAATCTGATGATATGCATATGTTAGATGATGTGAAGTCCCATGTTTAATAACACCTTGTCACTTTTTAGTCCATAGGGAATTGGGCTAATTTAAATGCGGCACCTTTCCAGAAGTTTAGATTCACCATCTGCTCTGCAAAGAAAGATGGGCAATCTCATCTTTGCAATTTATAGCCTCTGAAAACCTGCTGGAGAGTAGCTAAGACTTCGTTCGGACTCCATGACAATGAGGGGGTTTTGTTTCCTTGTCTTCCTGACATTCTGGCCTTTGTGCAGCCCATTCGCAAATGAATCACACCAAGTTGTTAAGTATGGCCAAAAGAATATGGTGAAAGTGATGAGGCTAGTTTCAGAGCTGGGTAATAAAAAGACATTACAAATGTTTTACTTGCCTTCTTGGATTACTTGTTCTGTTGAACTCTAGCCATTATCCTGTGGCAACACTCAACCAGACCAACAGAGAGGCTCAGGTGGAAAACACTAGGACCTCCATACAGTGCCAAATGAAAAACCAAACTAGAAGCCACATGAGAGAGCCAGCTTCAGTTGAGCCTTCAGGTGATGCAGCCCCATATATTATCTTCAACTGCATGAGACACCCTGAAAAAAATGTCAATTAGAACCCTGGCAAATTCCTGACATGGAAACATCATGAGAACAGTAAATGGTCATTTCTTGCCATTGGTTTTGGAGAAGGAGCTCAGGTGATGCATGGCCTGCCTAACAATCAAAATATTGGTACTTTAACTCATCAGCCACCTTGCAGAAGGACAAAGCAGTTTGCGTCTATAAAGATTTACAGTCCTGAAAACTCTCATGGGAAATTTCTACTCTGTTGTAGGGCCTCTATGAGGCATGGCTTACAACAACAATTTTTGGAAACATATATGTTGCATCATTCCATACCAATCATAATGCCACTGACTCCAACTCACAATGACTCTATGGTGGAAAGTAGAACTTTCCCATAGGATTTTCAAGGCTATAAATCAATACACTGTCATATTTTTCTCCAGTGGAACAGCTGGGGAGTTCAAACTGCCAACTTTGGCTTACAGTCAAGCACTTTAATCACTGTACCACCCAAGATCTCTTTCTGTGCTACTAGATAATTACAACAGGGGTTGGTACTCACAAATCAGTGCTGTCATAAAAAACTTCTAAAATTCATTCTCATAATGACTGGACTGCATGCAATCATTATTGTAAAAATAGAAGGATAATCAAGCAAGATGTGTATAAATGTTCAAAAAGGAAAGGTGAAAGGGAGAAAGGGGCATAAAAAGGGGACGGAGGGAAATCACAAAGGTAGCAGAGGTTAGTGGGCAGAGAGGGGTGAAGAAATATTCACTGTGGACCTGAAAAGAAGGGATGATCATAGGCATGGATCAACAGTAATTAATTATATAAAATACAATGTAGAAAAATGATTATTTAAAACAATGAGCATGAATGAAACACATTTTAAATAAAAGATTGCAAGCAATGCAATATATATACATGGAATAAAATGTACATCAATGATTGTACACAAACCAATAATATTTGGAGAAAAGCCCCTAAAATATGACAAAAAGGAAAGCTGAGAAAGCGAGAGAGTTTTGAACAAATTGTTATCAGAAATATGAAAAGAAAATAGATAAAGAGGATCATTGTTATACAAGATAGAAAACTTAGTAATCTTGTCACTCCAATACCATGAAAAATAGAAAATGCACCCAATAAGCTGGATTATCCAGCTAAAGACCTTTCCAAGAAGAATGTGGAAAGGTTTATCTCTACTTTTCAAAGTAGAAAATGGCTTATTTTATATATAGATTATAGGTGTAGCTTTTGTTAGAATAGATCACAAGTTTATTTTCAAGAAATCATAGTATTTCTAAAAATTATACCACCGTGTACTAAAGAGAACAGAGAAAATACAAAATGAAAATAGGCTCTTTGAGCCCCAAATACCTACAGGTAAAACAGGCTGAAAAAACTCAGCTGGAAAAACAAAACACATTTTCTTTAAAGAAAAGAAAATTCATAAGGTGAGACCAAGAATCCAGAAGTGAGATTTAAGAATCATTTCCAGATGGACACACACACACACACACACACACACACTCTTAGCCAAAGGTCCAGATATCCAACTGGGCCTTAATCAAGAAACTATATGCCTGCTTAGATTTTAGAATTTTATAGAACAGTGATAAGCCTACCCCTCAGTTCACCTCCTTTTTTAGCTGAAAAGTCTATAGTGGTTTCTACTGGGTGTATGGAGGGTGGTTAACTTGTATCTTTACTTCAAAGCTTCTTACACTGAGAAAAGCTATACTAGATGGATCTGTCCTCAAGAATCCCACCAGAGGAGCTCCATGCATGTGTGAACTTGATCTAGATGATGAATTTGGACATGAAACTCGAACAGGATTTCTTTGGTTAATATACGAAGGTATACTGCATGTAGAAAAGATATGAGCTGTTACAGTTAGAGAGTTCATGGTGGCAGATGAAATTTTCCACATATAGATGCATATGCGTGTACACACACACACACACACACACGAAGTTGTTGTGGTGTGCCTTTGAGTTGGAATTGATTCACATGACTCACAGTCCACCCTCCAGAGGATTTTTAGAGGCAGTTAATCACAGGGGAGGAGACTGCCTATCCTTCTCCAGTGGAGTAGCTGGTGGATTAGAACTGTGTGCCTTCAGGACTGCAGTGCAGCTTCTTATCACTAGCTACCAGAGCTCTCTCTGTCCCCGTTCCTCGTACACATACACTGTTTCACTTGAACGTATAATGTGATTTAAATTTCTCCCACAAAATAATGAAGTGCATACTCTTTCTTTCTTTTTTTAAAATCTGGGCAGCTGGAGTTTAAGAATGCTCCAGCCAATTGTTGGGTGCCACTGAGCTGTTAAGACACAGTGCAATCTTACACGGCAGGTAAGAAGTGTAGCATAGGGTTTCCTAGACGTTGTGTGATCTTATGGAAAGAGATCACAAAATCTTTTCTCTTGCAGAGAATTTGGCAGGACTGAACCTCTAACTTTCAATTAGCAGGTAAACATTTAATCACTGTAATAAGAGGGCTCCTTGCCCCAACACACAGAGTACGATAAAATAATACTGTGTAATTTACAAGCCTAGATCAGAAAATATTACAGCTTAATCTGCCTCTCTTTTATACTTACGATGTATAGCCTTGGATCTCAGCCTCCATGCTGCAAGAAAGTCCAAACTAGCTAATTTGGAGAAGTCACAAGAAGAGTCCATATAGAGAAGAAATGAGGGTCACCATCAATAGCAAAAACCACCCCACATATGAGTGACTTTAGATAAGACCAACCCTCAACCTTTAGTTTGTGTCTGATGAAAATTCCTGACCTACAGTATCCTTGAACATAATATTATTTTACTCATCTTATTGTGGAGTGGTTATACCCAACCATAATGAAATACAGCTCTTAGACATTAGTTTCTTTTGTGTGCTTGGAGGTGAAATGACAAGAAATGAAAATGTACTCTCTGTAGTTTTTAATTATAACTAAAAGTCCTATTATAGACATAACCCCTAAAATTCTCTACTAATCATGCAAATATTCACAACCATACAAGGAAAATAAAGTTACTTCAAAATGACTACTGATTAGAATAGTAGTCTTGAGTATATAAGTAATTAAAAATTTGGTTCAAATGACCTTGTCTTTCAGTTAATGTTAAGAATGGTGTAAATAAAGATATTGTATTTATAAAGAGAGCTTTAAGTAGAAGAGGTGACAATGTCAGAATATAAAAGCAAGATTTAGCATAGTGAAGCCTTCCTTCAGTAGCTTAGTGATGATTATATAGATGAAAGGAAATGTACAAGAAGCTTTTTTATTTGTTTCTGTTTCCACAGAGAGAAGGGCAGGAGGGGAATATGATGGAAACTAGAGCAGCAGAAATTTAGGTCATAAATTAGAAAGCATTTCTTGACTAAGAGAAATAAAACACTGAATCTGTTATGAAGATAAGTCGTGACATCTAATAAAATTTGAAGAAACGTTTATATAGCTTTCTATTTAACTGAAAAATAATTTCTTCATTCTACAAGTTTGGAATTTTGTCAAGTATATTCCATATAGAGAATTTTATGGATAAAAATAATTTTAGGTGAGGATGTTAGTTGCTACATTTTTTGTAGGGGATAATTTTTTAAGCAGTGATCATCCTAGTACATAATAAAAATCTAGCAGACACATCCTAGTACATTGTGGGGAATATGTTTTTAAGCAGCAGTCATCCTAGTGCATAATAAAAATCTTTAATTGATTTGGCAAAGTCCAGTATAGTGGAACACACAGTATGTACAGACCAGAAGTTCTGTTTTCTGATCCTATTCCTGTCATTGTGGAAGCAGGAGTGGCATCTATTTCCTAAACATGCCTCTGGAAACTCTATGTACTTTGATAAATGCTGATAGTTATAGAAAGGAGTTGTTCTCGACTCAAAGGCAATCAACAACAACAAGAAGATCCTTATCATTAACTTGCTCTGGGACCTTGAAAAAATCATTCAGCTTCTCACAATTTTGGTTTTGTTATGTATAAAACACTAACAATACCTTTCGCTTGCCTTGCAGAGTTACTGTAAAAATCAAAGAGAATAACGAATGCTCCATGCCTAACACGCAGTATACATATAGAGAGGATTGCTGGAACTGAATGACACTGGACGTGGCCTGAAAACGTAAGCATATTATCAGTAAATGAGTCTTAAGAAACTGTAGATGTTTTCATGTACAATCTCATGTTGTTTGTGAATCCTTAATAAAAATTTATATACTGAAAAAAGGGAGATTTCTGGACACTGAAATTATGGATTTTTATCAATGTGACCTGGGGCAAAGCAAACACTGTGAAAGCAAGGATAAGGTATGGTAATATATGGCTCACAGGGTTAATGAGAGGTTTTAGGTTATACAGTACATTTAAAAATTACTTTTGAGCTGAATGTTGTTATTGTTGTTGTGTGTCATCGAGTGGGAACTGATCCACAGCTGACCTTCCAGTGGGTTTTTAGAAAAAGTAAATCACATGGGAGAAGATTGTCCATCCATCTCCCACAGAGCAGTTGGTAGATTCAGAGTGCCTTTGTGATTACAGCACAGCTTCTCGTTACTAGGCTACCTGAGCTCCACTCCTCAATTCTATGGTGGATTGTACGATGCCATCAATGTTTCAAAGGAGCCCTGGCAGCATAGAGTGTAACAGGTCATCCTGCTAAGAGAATGTTTGACAGTTTGGATTCACTGAGTGCTCTGTGGACTGGACAGTCTTTTCTTGCAAAGATTTCTAGTCTCGAATATTTCAGAAAGACGGGGAGTTCAGTGCATGCTCAAGCAGCCTGCTCCATTAATGAACAGATGTCATTGTTGAGAGGGTCCTCATACCATAACAAAATTTACTTTTCCCAAATTTCCAAGTATTGGTCTTTCTTCAGCCTCCTGGAGTAACACTAACTAAAAATACTACTTCCTTCACAATTTCAAAATATTTGGAGACAGTTATCATGTCTCTTTAGGCTTTCCTCTCAAGATAAAAATATCCAGTTCTCTCAAAAGTTCCTTATGTAAATAAGCCTCTCTAGATTTTCCCCTGGATGTTCTCCAGATCCTTCTGAAGTATGGGACACTGCAGAATGGGAAACAATTCTCCAGATGTCTCCAGGCCAGTATATATAACCTCCCTTGAACTGAACTCTACATTTGGTGGTGTTTAGATTATCTTTTTCATATTAAAGCAGTAATTACAGTGCCATCAATGAATGTGTACTACTTGCCATGCAAACTACTAATTATAATCTTTACAAAATCTTGTGAAGTAGGAATTAGCTTCCTGTTATACAGATAACTTTTAGAGAGTTCAGAACTTGCCAAGCTCCCAAAGGTGTATAGGGGGAAAAACCCCAAAACTATTGGGATATAGTTCTACCTGCATTCATTTATACACTGCCTTATGCTGTTTGTTGTTATGTGCCATTGAGTTGTTTACAACTCATAGAGACCCTATGTACAGGAGCTCTGAATCCTGCTCTATCTTGAGCCAACTTCATTGTCTCTGACACATCTACCCTCATCACTTCGTCGATCTATCTCATCTCGGATATTCTTCTCTTGCGCTGTCTCTTTATACTTTCAAGCATGATGTTCCTCTCCTAGGACTGATCCCTGCTTGCAATATATTCAAAGAATATCAGCCAGAGCTTCAAAATCCTTGCCTCCAAGGAATAGTCTACTTTCACACTCCCCAGAACAAACCTGTTTGTTCGCCTAGCAGTCCATGGCATATTCAATAATCTTCTCCAGCACCACAGCTCAAAGGCTTCAATTCTTCTATCATCCTTAGTCATTGTCCAGCTTTCTGATTTCATAGCAAGTAATTGCAAAGACCATGGCCTGGAGCAGGTGCACCTGAGTCTCTAGACTGACGTTGTTTCTCTTCAGTATTCTGAAGAGATTCTGGACAGATTTTCCCAATGCAATTTGTCTTTCTATTTTCCTAGCTACCAGTACCAAAAGTGCAAGCTGAAGCTGTTAACAAACTCGGTCTCTTCACTGTCTATCATGATGCTGCCAATTAGCCCAGGGGTAAGAATCTTTGGTTTCTTGGTGTTGATCTTCAATACATATTGAAGACTGTAGTCCTTGACCATCTGCAGCAAATGCCTCAGATCCTGTTCAGTTCTGGAAAGCAAGGTTGTGTTATCTGTAAAATGCAGGTTTCTAAGGAGTCTTCCATCAGTGCTGAAGCCACATTCCTCCTCATAGATCCCAGACTTCCAAATAATCTGTTCCGTATATAGACTGAAAAAGTATGGAGATTGTATGTATCCCTGGCGTACATCTTTCCTGATGTTGAACCATGCAGTATCTCCTTGCTCTGTTCTGACTACTGCTTCCTGATCCAAGTATAGGTTCTGCATAAGTACAATCAAGTATTCTGGGATTCCCAATCTTCTCAGAGATAGCCATAGATTGTTGTGATCCACACAGTCAAATGCCATTACATAGTCAATGAAACAGATAAATATTCCTCTGGTACTCTCTGTTTTCAGCCAAGATCCATCTTATATTGGCTATAATATCCTCAGTGCCACAGCCTCTTTTAAACCCAGCCTGCACATCTGGCAGTTCTCTGTTGATGTGCTGTCCCAGTTGTTTGCAGCACAGATAATTTTCAATAGAATCTTGCTTGCATGTTGTATTAATGATACTGTTTAATAATTTCCACACTCTGTCAGGTCACGTTTTTTTTGAATGGGAACAAATATGAATCTCTCAGGTCAGTTGGCCAGGTGGTTGTCCTGCAGACTTTTTGGCACAACTTGGTGCGTGAGTTCAGGGAAAAGTCTGTTTGTTGAAATATGTCAACTGGTATGCCATCAATTCCTGGGGCCTTGGTTTTTTGCCAATTCCTTCATCCTTCATCACTATAGGCTCTTGATTGTATGTTGTTTCATGAAATTCTTCTGTATCAGCCAATTCTATTTTGGTATCAGCCAATTCTATTTTGGTATAGTGACTCTGTATACTCCTTCCATCTTCTTTTAATTCTTCCTGGATCATTTAATATCCTGCCCAGAGCACCCTTACATATTGCAACCCAAGGCCTGATGTTGTTCTTCAGTTCCTTCAGCTTAAGAAAGACCAAACAATTTTATACCTTTTGATTTTCTTTGCACATTTCATTGCTCTGTCTTCTCGAGCTGCCCTTTGAGATCTTCTGTTCAGCTCCTTAACTTCTTCTCCATGTTTTGGCTTCTCCCTGTTCTAATGCAATATTCAGAGTCTCTTCTGACATACAATAGGGATGTCATTATATTTCAGTTGAAATAATCTCAATTCTCTGTCCAAACTATCAAACCAGACTTCACAAGTTATGTGCAGTTAAAGCTTTCATCACCTTGATTTATGGTTATTTTCTAAGCATAATGAGGAACTTGGAGCATATCTTTCTTATATTAAAAATATTAGATTTTATATAATCTACAAAATTGTATACATCCCATCAATGTATCCACTGTCAGATGTTGCTGGAGTTGATTTGTCAGATAACTAAAGCTCTTTCTCCACAATGAGATCTATCTAGTTGTTCAGTCACTATAAATCCAATTTCACTATCTTTTTATCCAGCCTATATTTCTTCATCTTGCCTTGAATAATAGCATGAGGAATGTTGTGAAATACTAGACTAGAATAATAAATTTTATTTATTATGTATCTTTATTTCCAGGCTAATGACTCATATTGATTTATGGTCAGTTAGACAAAGGGTTTTTAAAGGGTAAACGGTATATATGAATCACCACTGTTGTATAAGGCCTCAGAAGAGCATTTAAATAATATTCAACTCTAGATAGGAAATGTATTTTATGATTAAAATGATATTTTAATTGTTATTCACTATAATCCAAATGCAGTGAAAATTTTGTTATTATAATTTTAATTATGTTTAGAAATCATAGGTGTGGGAGGCAATAAGAATTTTCATTTTGTGACATTTTCATAATGATACTAAAAATATTTTCAAAAAGTTAACAGCATTATAAAGATGTGAAAATTCATACAGTTATGAAAAAAAGTTACCAAAATTATTAAATACTGTTCTGATTTAAAAATGCTACATAGGTTAAAATTAAATATGAGAACATTCATCTTTCAGAATTTGGACTCATCTGATAGATTATGGACATGTCATTATTAGGTGCTAGTTCCTAAAGATATCATGCTTGGTAAAATAGTTGTTGTTGGCTGATGCCACGCACATGTGAGAGAGCTGCCTGCTGATGCAAGGTGCACACTGGGAAGCTGCTTGTTGATGCCACGTTCACACTGGGGAGCTGCTTGCTGATGTCATACACATGCCAGGAAGCTGCTGACACACGCGCCTGGAAACAACACACCAGGGAGCAACATGCTGGGGCAAGCAGGAAAGCTGGAAACTGAGTGAGTGTGAGCCCAGAACGCCATTCCCATTATCACTGGCCCACACTCAGAACTCAGGGCCCAATGCCACTGGTCCTCTCCCAAAACGCCACTGCAGATGCACACCAGGAACGATGCTGAAACTTTAGTGATGTACTTTAGGGGGGGGGGATATGTCACTGCTGTTTGGCTGGATCATGTGGGTCCCCTTAGGCTTAATCAGAAGGGAATGAGACACTGGAACTCTTTCTTGAAGGAAAAACCAAGGTTTCACGGTTTTCCTTTCAGGTCTCCATGCTCTGCCTTGCAACTCCTCATGTCCAGTCCATCAACTACATTTAGCTCAGAGAACCTTCAGCTACCCTAGCTGTGGCTGTTGTCTGACAAAGGAGGCTACTTCCATAGGCCTTTTCTCTATTGAACTGGGAGAAATCCAAGCAGGGTAGCTGCCCCACCCTCTTCTGAAGCAGTGACTTCAGATCAAGAACTTGCTATCCCCTCAGACATGAAAATCTCTACCACAGCAATGTCATGTAAGAAGCAGGCTACCTCACTCCCTACACAAGCCCAAAGCAAAATGTCACCCCCCCCAAAAGTGACAGAGTATTAATGGCTTTTCTGAAGCCAGAATGTCTGATGAAACTTTATAACACAGAATTTAAAAGAACAATGACTGAATATTTTTCTATGAGTGAAGATGAACTTGAAGGGTTACAGGACACTGCATAAGAAAACAATCCAAAAAAATGCAGATCAAACAAATGAGGCATTAGAGGTACTGGTAAAATAAGAAATCCAAGCTATGAGGACCAATGTTTCAGATGCTGTAAACATGATGGAGGGTCACATGAACAGGGTTGAAGAGATGGAACACAGAACCAGTGAAATAGAAGATAGAATTGTCACCACTGATCTGCTAGAACAAAAACCAGAATCAAAAAGAAAGGAAAAAGAAGAAAGCCTAAGAATAATGTGGGAAACCATCAAGAGAAATAACATGTGCATCATTGGAATCCCAGAACAGGAAGAAGCAAGTAAAAGCACTAAAAAGTTGTGGAAGAATTACTAGAAGAAAAATTTCCAGGCATAATGAAGAATGAGAGAATATATATTCAAGAAGTTGAGAGAGCAACATATAGAATAGACCCTAAAAGAAAAGCATTAAGGCATATTATAGTCTAATTTGCCAGAACCAAAGATAAGGAGAAAAATCTGAAAGCAGAGAGGAAGAAACAAAGAGTAACCTATAAGCGAGAGCAGATAAGACTCAGTACCAATTTCTCAGTAGAAACCATGCAAGTAAGAAGATAATGGAATGGCATATATCGACACTCAAAGAACATAACTGTCAACCAAGAATATTATACCCATCAAAATTGTCTATCAAATATGAAGGCGAGATCAAGATATTCCCCGAAAAACAGAACCTAAGGGACTTTGTAAAAGCAAGACCAGGACTGCAGAAAACACTGTAAGACATCCTTCTTACAGAGGTGCCATAGAAAACAGGATGGACCAAAGTAACTAAAAACAACACCAAAAAGAACTCAACAAAATAATAGCAACAAAACCTTGCCTCTCAATAATCACACTGAATGCAAATGGTTTACATGTACAGTGGTACATGTAAGAGAAAAACAG
>NW_006399790.1:7003819-7087422 GCF_000299155.1 Elephantulus edwardii | reverse complement strand
CTTGTGTAGATTATGTTTTACTTTCTGGCCTCCTTTTGCTGTTATCCGAGGTGACCCTGCCCAGTGCCGCCTTCTCCCTCCCTCTCTGGCCGGGTTTCGCTGTGTCTGACCTGGAAGACGCCTTCTTCTGCTGTTATTCGAGGTGACCCTGCCCAGTGCCGCCTTCTCCCTCCCTCTCTGGCCGGGCTTCGCTGTGTCTGACCTGGAAGACGCCTTCTTCTGCTGCTATCCGAGGTGACCTTGCCCAGCGCCGCCTTCTCCCTCCCTCTCTGGCCACAGCGAGAAAAACAGCAGCAGATTGGATAAAAAAAAAAATCAATATTCTGTCTACAAGAGACACATCTGAAAATGAAAATAAAGAAAGACTGAAAATAAAAGGATGTAGGAAAAAATAAACCAAGCAAATGGTAATCAGAAAAAAGCAGGAATAGCGATATTAATCTCCAATAAAATAAATTTCAATGAAAAAACCATCACAACAGACAAGGAAGTTTACTACATAATGCTTAGAATGTCAATAGAACAACAGGACATAGCAATAAGAAATATCTATGCACCAAATGAAAGACCTGCAAAATATAGAAAACAAATATTAACAAAACTGAAAAAGGAAATAGACAACTCTACTATAGCAGTTGGAGACTTTAATACACCATTCTCAAGAAAAGATAGAACTTCCAGAAAGAAACTCAACAAAGATGCCGAAGAATTAAACCACAAAATATGCCAACTCTATTTTCATAGATATTTATAGGTTAATGTACAAAAAACCCACAGTATACCTTCTTCTCCAATGTGCATAGAATGTTCTCCAGAATAGGTCAAATTTTAGGACACAAGGTAAGCATCAATAAATTAAAAAAACATAGAAATAATATAAAGCATCTTCTCAGATAACAATGCTACAAAATTAGAATAAAGAATAAAACACCATATATTTGGAAGCTGAACTACACCTTGCTTGAACATGAATGGATACTAGAAAAAATAAAAAATAAAATTGTTTCTTAAAAAATGAAAATTAAAAACTCAATGTAGCAAAAATTCTGGGCAACAGCCAAAGCAGTAATTAGAGATCAATTTATAGCAATAAGGAAACACATTGAAAGACAAGAAAAAAATTACCATTGGCTCTCCAACCCAAAGTCTCCAACAAATTGAAAAAGAACACCAAGAAATCCCGACACACTAAAAAACAAACAAACAAACAAAACCCCCCAAGAAACACCCCCCTAAAATTATAATAATTTGGGCAGAAATAAATGAAACAGAAACAGAAAAACAATTGAAACCATCAATAAATCCAGGAGTTGGTTCTTCAAAAAGGTCAATAAAATCAACAAACCACTAGCAAAAGTAACAAAAGAAAAGAAGGAAAAGACACAAATAATCTAACTAAGGGATGAAATAGGCAATGCCACAACAGAGCCAACTAAAATTAAAAGATTAACAATGGAATATTATTAAAAACCATACTCGAACAAACACAAAAACCTAGAGGAAATGGACAAATACCTAGAAAATCACACCCTACCTAAACTGACCCAAGTCAAAATTGAACACCTGAACAGATCCAATACAAAAGAAGAAAGTAAAAAGGTAATAAAGCAACTTCTAGCAAAAAAAAAAAAGTCCTGGACCAGATGGTTTTCCAAGTGAATTTTATCAAACATTCAGAGAGAACTGTTACCAATTGTACATAAACTATTTCCAAAAACAGAAAAATAAGGAATTCTCCTAGACTCATTCTATGAAGCACACATATTCTTGATACCAAAGCCAAGTAAAGACACCACCAAAATAGAAAATTATAGGCCAACATCTCTCATGAACACAGATGCAAAAATCCTGAATAAAACACTGGCCAACAGAATCCAATGATACATCAAAAAAATAAAACACCATGATCAAGTAAGATTCATAACAGGTATACAAGGATGAGTCAACATAAGAAAAACAAACAGTGTAATTCATAACATTAACAAAGCAAAGAACAAGGACCACATGATCCTGTCAATTAATGCAAAAATGGCCTTTGACAAAATACAACACCCTTTCCTGATTAAATCACTCAACAAAATAGGAATAGAAGGGAATTTCCTCAACATAGTAAAAAGTGTATGCACAAACCCAAGAGCCAACATTGTTCTCAATGGAGTGAGATTAAAGGCATTCCCCTTGAGAACATGAACTAGGCAAGGATGCCCACTATCACTTCTCTTATTCAATATTGTATTGGAAGTCTTAGTGATAGCAGTAAAACAAGAGAAGGAAAGAAGAGGTATCTAATTTGGCAAAGAAACAGGCATTGAAACAGATAACGGAAAGAATTGTCTAAAAGTAATATATGACTAGGTATTATTGGCATGACAAGAGTCCAGAATAAGAGTTACATAGTAAAGTGGTTGGGATGGTGGTGGTGGGGAGGTTCTTTCCAAAGAAAAAAGCAAACTCGGAGGGAGAGGGGACAGGGATGAAAATGTACAAGAATGAATGAATGGAAATCCAAGTTCTTTATGAACTTTCATTAAAACCTAAAAAATTAGTTGTTGTGTACTGTTGTTTTGGAACCAACCCATATCTGGCTCTCCAGTGGTTTTTTAGAGACAGTTAACTGTATATAAGGAGAGTGCCCATCTTTCTCTGTCCCCCTGACCTGCTAGCCCCAGCAGAGCAGCTGATGGATTTGAATTGTTTACATTTCAGATGACAGTCCAACTCATTATCACTAGGCCACCAGAGCTCTCTGGTAAAACAAAGGGTCAGAAACAGTGAAGAAGAATGGGATGGATTGACACAGCAGCTGCATTAGTGGGTTTAAGCACTGTGGAATTTGTGAGGATGGCCCAGGATTCAGTAGGGTTTCATTCTGTATAAGGTCATTATGATTTGGAACTTACCCAACACCACACTGCAACAACAATCAATGTCTCTCTTGGTAATTTATCTAACAAATAAATATTGCCAAATAATATTCACAGAATAATGTGTTTGTACTTGGAGGTCTCATAATATATTAGACCTGATCCTCCTCTCTATTGAGTGGCAAGAATATCCTGTAATTCAGTAGTGAGTAAAATGTGTATAAATTATTTAAAGTAAATTATGATAAAATGCTATAAAATAAATCAGATGGAAGGGAGAAAGATCCATTTTGGCAAAGATAATCAGCAATATTTCATGGAAAAGGTAGAATCTAAACTAAGCCGAGAAGTCTAGTGATATTTCAATATTTCAAGATGTGATGGATGGTGTCTAAGGCTGAGGAAGAATATCCCCATTCCAATCCATTTTAATTTTGACGGTGCTTATTTAAGGCTGAAAGTACCAGAGAGAAAATGCGAAGTCTTTCTAGGTCAGGTACAGAACAGGCTCTTAAAAAAAATCTAAGGAACACTAAGGCAATATCTTCTTTTTTCACTGGGGAGAAATTAACATAAAATTAACCATTTTAAAGTGTATTGAATGCCCTTAAAATATTGCACAACGAATAATCCTATCTCTAGTTTTGTGAAGTATCTTTTAAAACATCTAGTTTTGTTCCAGATACTAAACTAGAGATTGGCATATTACTAAAAAGAACATAAAAAGTAATTCCTGCTCTATAAGAATTTATGGTGTAATAACCAAAGTTTTAGGCCATCTTTAACAAAAAAACAGACCAGTTGCCATGGGTTTATTCTGACTCCTGACTACACGTGTGGACTGCAATTATTTGTTGAATAATGTCAATGTTCATGAGTGAAATGAAATTCCTTTAATTACTCTGTGATCATTCTGACAAAGTGGCATTTTCCCACAGATTTTCTTTTCTTTGGTCAAAATTTTTTTAAATTGCCCTCTCTTCCCAAAAAGAATGTTGTTTTTGTCACACAAACAATATTGAAAGTATCTCCTCTTCTTCCCAGCAAACTTATTACCGAGACAAATCATATTTCAATCAGGAAAGAAGAAAACAATTCTAATTAATAATAACTATATCATATATATGATAAAGTGGAACTGTCCAATAGGGTTTTGCTAAAAGAAAATCTTTAGAAATCCATTAGAGCTACCAGACTGGTTTAAACCACCAATGTTATATGTTATAGTTGGTGGCTGAGTGCTTAACCATTATACAATTAAGGTTCTGTGAAATCCTCCTAGGTATTTTAAATAGAGGATATTTCATACAGAGACTTACTAACACAGGTACTGATGAATGAGGAAAAGGGTGTTGGTCCAGAATCCTGCTTGCCCACATTCCACTGCACTGTGCTGACTTTGAAGACTATGACTCTGATTCATATCATGGTCTTTTCAATCACTTGCTAGGCATCCAAGAGCTAGACAATGAGTAAGAATGACAGAAGTGGAAATGATGCCTTCAAGTTGTGGTGTTGGATAAAAGTACTGACTATCCCATGGACTTACAAAAGAACAAACAGGTATGTTTTGTAAAAAGTGCAGCCAAAGTGCTCTATGGAGGCAAGAATGGTGAAGCTTTATCTCTCATATTTTGGACATATTGTTAGAAGAGGCTATTCCATGGAGTGGGATATCATACTGAAAACGTGGAGTGGCAGCAAAAGAGAGAATGAACTCCAAAGAGATGGACTGGCAGTGAACGTAGCAATGGGCTCAAGTATATCAGAAATGATGAGAATGGCTCAGAATAGAATAGAACAGGACTCATATCTGCTGTTCATAGGCTCAATGAGTCATACTCACATTGATGGAACCTAACATCACTGAGTAGGTTACTAGAATAACTCTTGTTTAATAGGATAACTATCATAGTAGTACAGAGAATGCAAATTATTGATTAACGAATTGGAAGATTCTTTTCCCCAAGAGCTCTGGTGACCCTAGTGTGGTAAGGAGTTGTTGCATTGCCAACCTGAATACAAGTTGTTCAAATCCACTAGCTATACCATAGGAGAAAGATGGTTACTTTTCATTTGATTGATTTAGACATCTGAAAACCCACTCTCAGTGCCCAATTTAGGCCTGGAATTCCCTGCTCCTTTCCTCTTGCCATGACAGCATGCTGTTTGAATTCACCAGCTGCTCCATAAGACAAAAATGGACAAATCTCCTTCCATTTACTGCCCCTGAAAATCTGCTAGAGGGTCTGCTATGGGTCAGTTCTGGCTTAAAGGTACATAACAACAATAAAAGCATAGCACATGTAAAATCACTCTAAAACTGAGATGCTTGGCATGACTGAAAAGGACTACCTTGATCTGAATCAAGGCTCTATTTGGGAGGTGTTAAACTTCAGCTTAACCTTTTTTCTGCCTTCCTAAGAAGTTTTTCTGCCTGTGATTTGGAGTCCTGCAAACTTCTCAAAAAACTTTCAACAACCCTTACCAAACAGTGGAGGATGCAAAGATGTGGTTTGTAAAGAAATGGTTACTAGACTGGCCTTGGTAGAATGCTTGCCTAGAATGTCCTAAGAACATCATGTTGTTGTTGTATACTGTTGAGTCAGAACCAACCCATAGCTAACCATCCAGCAAGTTTTCAGAGGCGGTAAACTGCACGGGAGGAGATTGCCCATCCTTCTCCCACAAGAACATATACGTAGCTATTTCATAAGTTTACTTCCTGGACTGGTTCCAGGAAGCCTTGTGTGATTGTTGTTATGTGTCATTGAGTTGCCTCATAGTGACCCTATGATATAATATATATATATAATAGCTCTGAATCCTGCCCTGTCCTGAGCCAATCTCAATGACTCCAACACAACTCTCCCATATACTCATCTCTGTGTCAGTTCATCTCTAATCCAGGGTCTTCCTTTCCTGTACTGTCCCTCCACCCTTCCAAGCATGATGCACTTCTCCAAGGGCTAACTGGTCCCTCCTGGCTACATGTCCAAAGTATTTGAGATGGAGCTTTAAAACCGTAGCCTCCAAAAAGAAACTTGGTTTCATACTCTCCAGGACAAACCTGTTTGTTTTCTTAGCGGTCCATGGTATGATCAAGACTCTTCTCTAGCACCACAACTCAAAGGCATCAGTTCTTCTTCTGTCAACCTTACTCACTGTCCAGCTGATGCACAGCAAGTAATTATGAAGACTATGGCGGGGATCCCAAGCACCTTAGTTACTAGAGTGATATCATTACTCTTTAGCACTTTGGAGAGATCCCTGATAGCAGAATTCTCCAAAGTAACTTGCCTTTTGATTTCCTGACTGCTGGTGCCAAGAGTGCTGACTATGGACCGGAGGAAACGGAAATCGTTAACATCCTTAATCTGTTAGAAAGTGGATTAGTCAATCTTGCAACATTTTAACTTGATACTGTTGTGTAGTCGAGCTCTGGTGGTCTAAGTCGCACTGCAATCCCAAAGGCATCAGAACGATGGGCAACCTCTTCCTGTGCAATTAAACTGCCTCTGAAAACCCACCAGAGGGTCAGGTATGGGTCGGTTCTGACTCAACGGTACAGAATAAAAACAATAACAACGACAATATTGTTTTATATCTGTTTGTGATCTCCTAGACCCCATGACTGTGGTTGTGTACTCTCATGCCCACTTTGTTGTATAAAGGCTCATCTCTCCTCAAATGTTGGAGTACTTAGTTTCACTGTGAGGACTCTGTCTTCCTGGTTTAAATTATGTCTATTCTTCGATATTCCTCTCTGCTTTATTTGAAAGAGCACTGGAATTTTCTGTTACTACAGGCATGTTTCTTCAATGAAGCCTTTTTTACTTATACATCTATCACTTCGTTGGGCCTAAAACCCCTCACACTTCCACTGAGTTGATTCCAACTTAGAGTAACATCACAGGATAGAGCAGAACTGTCCCCCAAAATTTCTAAAACTGTAAAATTTATGGAATCAGACTGCCATATATCTATCTCCTGCAGAGTGGCTAGTGGTTTGAGCCATGAACATTTCAGTTACCCATCGACCCCTTAACAATACACCACCAGGACTCAGTCCTTTGGGCTTCTGTACTTTTGTAATTAGCTTTTGTGTTCTTAATAATGAGTCTTTAGACCTTGAGCTACTTAATTTTAAGAGGGAATCCAGTTACTTCTAAATAGCTAAGTATCTCTATTGGGAGCTCTGGTTACATACTTCATAGTGAATTGTGCTGCTAACCAGCCAACTAGCTCGATGCTCCTTTGCATATGATATACATACTTTTGAATGTCCATGTTAACAAGTGATGTATATTTAAAACAACCTAAATAAAAGCAAGTTGCTTGCTATAATCAGTTCCTCTGCCTCTTGAAAAAGTAAAAAATATTTAGAATTAAGTTTTGGAGCTATCATGTCTAGAAACACATTTACAGGTTTGTGGAAAGACATTTCAGAATTTTTTTTCTTAAAGTGAAAAAAAAATCTTAGTTTTTGTTAAAATGGATTCATTTTTAATACCCATTTTGTCTTAATTGGGAAAAAAAATTAACACTGATAAAAATAGGGAGCTCTGGTGGTCTAGTGGTAAGAAGCTTCACTACAATGTCAAAGGCACACAGTTCAAATCCATCAGCTGCCCTGCAGAAGGATGGGCACTCTCATCCTGTAGCGTTTACTGCTTTTGAAAACTCACTGAAGGGTCTTCTATGGCTTGGTTCTGACCCAACAGCACACATCGACAACAATATAAATATGCATGAGGGAATATTTATCTACCAGTATAACCTGAAATAAAGGAAAAAAAGAAAGACACTTTAATATATAAAAACACCACCATAATAATGTGTCTGAGAAAATAGACAACTGTAAATCAGTGAAAAAACCAACAACCAAAAATCAGAAAAAAAAAACAGAGTGGAAAAAAGGTAACCAAAATACAGAACCAGAAAACCTTTCAGAGAAGAAGGACTATTTAAATTTACTAATACCGAATTCAAGATAATTATTATTAAGTGTCTTCTATGAATAAAAACTTAGAATAAATATACAAAAACTATGCAAGACCCAATAGATAAATCAAATGGAAAAGTTGATACAATATAAAAATTGCAAATCAAGATACAGACTATTAAGGTTAAGATCACAAAAACAGTTAATTGGATAGAGAAAGAGCAAAACTGATTAAATGGAAATTAAAGAGAAATTTTTCAGTATTAATCTGTTAGAAGAAAAATTCAGGGAGGACAAAAGACCCAAGAATTACATATATCATGGTGAATAACTAATGTCGTTGTTGTTGTTGTTGTTTATTGCTGTCAAGTCGAGCACGAATCATAGCAATCCTATGAACAAAGGACCTGAAGCCTTCCTATAACTATAGTTTCTCAAAGTACATAGAGTTTCCAGAGGCATGGATAACTCATAAATTATTGTCATTCCAGAACAGGAAGAGAACAAAAAAGTACACAGGAAATAATTGAAGATTTGCTGGGAATCTTCCCAAACATTATAGAAAATATACATCTAAGAAACTGAGCTAACCCTAAACAGGATAGGCCCTAGAAGAAAAACATCAAATCATAAAATTTTCCAAGATGAAATACAAAGAATACTGAAGCAGCTTGGGAAAAATGAAGAGTTACCTACAAAGGAGAGCCAATAACACTAAGCTCTGATTTCTCATTAGAAACCATGCAGACAAGAGGTCACAGTGTGAAATAAATGAAACTCTGAAGAAAAAAACATTCCTGCAAAGAATACTATACTCAGAGAAATTATTCATCAGATATGATAGGGATATTAGGATGTTTCCATTTAAACAGAAACTAAGTAAATTTGTGAAAAGTACTAATGGAGAAGGATATAATGCTCGGAAAGCTGAAAGGATGGTGAAGGAGCAGAAGACCCACAACTAGGTAGAGACTGCAGCAATAGGTTAGGTAGGATATGTTAGAGATTCTGAAGTTGGCACAGGTTATGAAAAGGTTCAGATCTGCTGTTCACAGGGTTGCTATAAATCGTACTCAATTCGAAGGCACCTAACAACAATAACACTAACTCTACAAGAAATCACTTGCCATGTGTCAGAGAGTTGGACAATGACTAGGGAGAATAGAAGGAGAACTGATACCTTTGAGCTGTGGTGTTGGAGAAGAGTATTGACTATACCATGGACTGCTAAGAGGATGAACAGGTTGGTCCTGGATAGGATTAAACCAGGCTGCTCCTTAGACGCAAGGATTCTGAAGCTTCATCTGACATACTTTGGACATGTTCCAAGGAAAGACCAGTCCCAAGGGACGTCATGCTTGGGAGAGTGGAGGGACACTGCAGGAGAAGAAGACCCTCGTTGAGATAGATTGATTCAGTTACTGGGATAATGGGGGTTGGTGTGTCAGAGACAGTGAGGTTGGCACAGGATAGAGCAGGGTTTAGGGCTCTTGTACATAGGGTCATTATGATTCCCAGATGATATGATGGCACACAACAAAAACAACACAAGAAATCCTAAAGGGTGCTCTATGCACTGAGACTATAAAGCCAAGGACTGTTAAAGGAAATTAATATAAACAGCAACATCACACAGAAACTGACCAAGACAACACAGAAATGCATAGAGTATGTGACACTGAAAACAGGGAGCCAGAGGTTGAACTGTTTCAGAGTTTGGAATGAAAGAGACATGTACAAGGTAATTGTCAAGAAAACTAGCAAATTTTCTCATCAACATAAATAAAGAGGAAACCCATACAGGCCAAGTGAACATCAAAGCAACAGCAATAAAGAATGATACAAGAAAAGTTCTAAGTAAAATTATCTTGGCACAGAAAAGCAGATGTAACAAACATATTATCAACATCACAAAAAAGAATGCAATAAAATGACAAAATAAAACTATTCCCATAGAGCTTTTGTGTTCCTAATGGGTGAGGAGTTGTGCTGCTAACCCAAAGACAGACAGTTGAAATCCACCAGCTGCTCCTCAGAAGGAAGACTCTCTCTTCTCATGCAACTTATAGCACCAGAAAATACACTGGACTGTCAGTTATGAGTCAGTTCCAACTCAAGGGAATACAAAACCAACACTGAATGTGAATGGACTAATCAAGAGAAAAAGAGTAGCAAAATTGTTAAGAAACCAGGACTAATCAATATGCTGTTTAATGAGACACACTTTAGACACAAAGGCAAAGATAGAAAAAAAAATGAAAAGGTAGGAAAAAATATACCAAGCAAATGACAATTAAAAAACAACAACCAAAATAAAGGAACAGCAATTTTAATTTCTATTAAAAGAGACTTCAAGGGAAAAGTACAGTATTACACACAAAAAAGGACATTATAAAATGATCAAAGGGTCAAATAAACAAGAAGTTAAAATTATATCTATGCACGCAGTGACAAAGCTGCAAGAAACAGAAATCAAACTTTAACCTATATGAGGAGATAAATAAATAACTCCACAATAATAGTAGGAGACTTTAACACACCACTTTCAATAAGGGACAGAATGAGTAGAATAAATACAGCAAAGATGCAGAAGAATTAAATGATACAATTAACCAACTGGATCTTAAAGACTTAAACAAAACACGCTTCACAAAAAGAGAACATTATGCATTCTTTTCTAGTGTAATGGAACATTCTCCAGAACAGACCCCAAAGTAAGCCCCAGTAAATTAAACAACATTGAAATATTACAAAGCATCTTCTCATATTATAATGATATAAAATTAGAAAACAACAAAGAGGAGGGGGAAGAGTAAAATCAAGTACATGGAAACAAAATCACACCTTACTTGAATAGTATGAGTAACAAAATAAATGAGAAAATTACTTTTTTTTTAGTAAATTAAAATAAGAAAAAAAAACATTTCATAATCTTTGAGACACAACAAAAGCAGTATTTGCAGGTTAATAAATAAGAATAAATGCACATGTCAAAAAGAGCAAAGAACCAACATCAACATCTTAACCCAACATCTCCAGCAATTAGATGAAGAACAACAGTTTACAACCTCAGAAGAAAGGAAATAATAAATATAAGAGGCAAAATAAATGACATAAAAAATAGTAGAAAGAATTAGAAAGAATGGAAGTTGATTCTTAAAACAGATTGATAAAATTGAGATGTATCTGGTTCGAATCCACCAGATGCTCTGCTGGAGAAGGAGGAACAATTTCCTCCTGTACCAGTCAGATCTTTGACGGTACATGCACAAAAAATGATAAAAAAATAAAGAAAAATTGAGAAGTATCTGGCAAATCAAACCAGAACAATTAAGAAGATGCAAAAAAATGAGTAAAGAATGAAATGTCACAACAGAACCAACTGAAATAAAGTTACAACAGCAGCGCGCAGATTCATATTCCAACAAATTTTAAAACCTAGAGAAAACACGAGCATTTTTAGAAACTCACTGTCTATCTACCTAAATTAACACAGAGGTAGAAAATTTGAACAGACTCATCACAAAAGAAGAAACTGAACATGTCATTAAAAAAAAAAACCATTTTAGTAAAAAAAAAAAAAGAAAGAAAAGAAAAAAGGTGCTGGTCCAGAAGATGACTGCACTAGTGAAATCTACCAAACATTCAGTGTGGAGCTGACATCAACTCTACTCAAACTACTTCTGAAGGAAGAGAAAGATGGAATACTCCTGAATCCATTCTATGAAGCAAGCATAACCCTTCTACAAAAGTCATGCAAAGGCATCACTACAAGAAAATAGACCAAAAGCACTCATGAACAATGAGGTGAAAATTCCCAACAAAATCCTATTTCACAAATCAATTGTTAAACGAGCAAGGGAAGAAAGGGGATGTCTAAGTCTGACCTCTCATAATTCCATAAGAGGGAACTGCTCCCATGCACAACACAAAACGTCTCATGAGGTTAGACATGTCCTCCCATGCTTTTATACCTACTTAATGGATCCAAGTTTGTTGCAATAATCACATAGATGTCACAGAACAATACTCACAGTCATAGAGTTTATATTAGGGAAGTCAACCGGGTACAATTCAGGTTAACACCAAGATATAACACCTCAGAGAATTTCCTCATTAACAGCAAGATACAATCCCCCAGTCCAGAGAATTTTTCAACACAGCAAGATACTATTCCTGCAACAAAAATCTTTGATCCTGAAAGACACGCACTGCATTCTCTGCTTCCTCTTCTATGCTGATGATGAAATTAGATTTTCTGCTACTGAGTTTGCTTAGCTTAATAGTGCAACTAGTCAATCCCCTCATGGACAACATGCCCTATTTACATAGAGAAGAAATGATGCATGCAGCTGTTGATGATACAGAGGGGCTACATATTTGCAGGGCAGACAGAGTTGAGGCAGCCTGATCAGTTTAGAAATACTGTCCTAGATGAGAGCAAACAGAATGATGTGAAACCAAAGACAATGGTCTAGAGGAAGCCAAAATTTGAACAACAGACCCACTACATCACACCAACAGACTCCAACATAAAAAAAAATCCTCATGATCAAGTGGGATTCATATCAGGTATACAAGGATAGTTTAGGATAAGACCAATCAGTATAATCTACCACATCAATAAAACAAAGGAAAATAAGCACATGATCATCTCAACTAACACAGTAAGGACACTGGGCAAAATTATAAATTTTTTCCTGAGAGAAACACTCAATAAAACAGAAACAGAAGGGAAATGTCTCTGTATTATTAAAAACAAATATACAAAACCAACTGTTGAACATTCTCAACAGAGAAAGACTGAAGTAATTTACCTTGTAAATGGGAATGAGTCTTAACCATAACAATAAGAATAGGAAATAAAAGGCACACAACTTGACAAAGAGGAAATAAACCTATCTCAATTTGTAGATGATTCAATCCAATATATAGAACCTTCTTGAAATGGTTTGGTGTTAGCCTATTGTTTTTTGGCACAGTGACTATGTATTCTCTTAAAAATGTTTTTTTCTGCTAAAACAGCAGAAGAAGATGGTTTATTGTGCATATTGCAATAAATTGTGTACATTACAATCCAACCACATCTAAGCAGAACTAGTCCAGAATACCATGGGTCCATGGCAACAGATCAAAAGGGACCTAGTTTTGAAGAAGGAAGATGGGCCTCTCAAAGGTGTTAATGAAAACTGAATGGTGATGGAAGTTCTAGATCCTTGTTCTAGAAGTTCTAGACAGGATCATGCAGTCAAATTTGTATTGGCATCCTCAACCTGTGGAATTCTCTACTTCTGCCACTGTGATGTCTGCAGGTGCACAAGCTAACGTTTACTTGGACTTCTGCCTCATCTTTTTCCTCTAATGTTTCAGCCTGTGCATTCACTTTTTCCTCCACTTGGTCTTCATGGTTTGAAGGTCTCAAACAATATGGCATTAAAGTCAAGAGAGCCTTAATCATCTTTTTTAAAATTTTATTTTATTAATTTCAATGAACATTTACAGCGATTTTGGATTTCCATTCATTCATTGTTGCACTTTTCTCCCTGCCCACCCTTCCCCCTTAGTTCGCTCTTCTCTTTGAAAAGTAAAAGAAAAATGCCTTCATTGGTATACAATCCCCCCACCCCGATTAGACTCCATTATGCAACCTTCATTCTGGACTCTTGTCATAACCATAATACTCTATCATATATCGCTTTTAAACTATTCTCTCCATCATCTCTTTCAATGCAGTATACATAATTTATCCAGTGTTTCTCAGTCTTACCCCAACCCTGATGTCAGTCCCATTCTACAACAGTGGCACTATACAATATCTGCTTTTTGTTACTAAGATATTTCACTCAGCATAATGTCCTCCAGGGTCATCCTTTTTGAATAATATTGCATGAGTTCCTTGTTTTTCAATGCAGCATAGTATTCCATTATGTGAATATACCACAGCTTCTCCATCCATTTGTTTGTTGATGGGCACTTAGGTTGCTTCCAAATTCTTGCTACTGTGAACAAAGTAGCGATAAACATGGGTGTGCATATATCTGCTTGGATGGTGGTTATGGTCTCTTTAGGGTATATTCCCAGTTGTGGAATTGCTGGGTCAAATGGTATCTCTATGTGCAACTTTGTGAGAAAGTGCCATACCACCTTCCACAGTGGTTGCACTATTTTACACTTCCACTAACAGTGAATAAGTGTTCCAGTTTCTCCACAACCTCGCCAGCATTTGTTCCTTGCTGTTCTGTTAAATTTTGCTATTTTGACTGGGCTGAGATGATATCTCATAGTTGTTTTGACTTGCATCTCTCTTAGGGCTCGGGATTTCGAACATTTCTTCATGTGCTCGTTGACCCCCGGAATGTTTTCTTTGGTGAAGTGTCTGTTCATACCCTGTGCCCCTTTTTCAATTGGATTATTTATTTTTATCTTCTTGTGATGCTCAAGGATTTTATAAATTCTAGATTTAAGTCCCTTATCAGACATGTCAATACCAAATACTTTTTCCCAGTCTGTAGCTTCCCTTATTACCCTGTTGGAGAAGTTTTTGGATGTGCACAGGGATGGGATTTGATTCTTAGAAGGATCCATTGATCTATTTTATCTTCTCCTGGTTGTAGATTTTTCAGGATACTTGGAAGGCTGTTTATGTTGTGGATTAGGACTACTAGAGTTCTTCCAAGCTTTTCTTGAATGAAATGTATAGTCCTTGGTTTTAGTCCCAGGTCCATGATCCACTTAGAGTTGGTTTTTGTATATGGAGTGAGGTGCTTGAGTCTTCTGCAGATATTTTTCCAATTTTGCCAACACCATTTGTTAAAAAGGCTGTTGTTTCCCCACTTAACTAATTTAATCTCCTTGTCAAAAATCAGTTGACCATAGGTAGATGGACTGATTTAGAGGTTCTCAATTCTATTCCATTGATTGATGTGTCTGTCATTGTACCAGTACCATGCTGTCTTAACCACCACACAGTGCAGTAGGATTTGAAATCAGGGAATGAGATGCCTCCTACCTTTTTTTTTCTTCTATTTTTAGGGAGTACTTTGCTTATTCGGGCTTCTTTCCATTCCAAATCAAACTGGAAATACCTTTTCCATCTTGTTGAAGAATGGAATTGGTATTTGTATTGGGATTGCATTGAACGTGTAAATTGCCTTTGGTAGTATTTCCATTTTCACAATATTGAGTCTTCTTATCCATGAGCCAGGGAAATTCTTCCACTTCTCCAGGGAGAGAGCCTCAATCATCTTTTGTTGCTTCCTGGATTGTTCAAGATTTTGCCCATAGCATCCTTCAGTATTGCAATTCAAGGCTTCAATTGCTTTTCAGTTCTTTCAGCCTGAGAAATGCTGAGCAAGTTCTTCCCCTTTAATTGTCCAACTCTAGTTCTTTCCACGTTTTGTTAAAACACTTTGTTTTGTCTTCTCACTGTGTCTTTTCAAATCTTCTGTTTAATAATATTACTTCACCATTCCTTACCTTCCCCACCCCCCCAACATCCTAGTACAATTTTCAGAGTCCTTTCTAACATCCATTTTTGGCTTTTTCTTACTTCCCGGTCTTTGCAATCTCCTGCTTACTTGCTGTATGTTATCTTTGATGTCATCCCATAAGTTATTCTGATCTTTGATCATCAGTGTTCAATATATAGGGAAAATTACAAAACATTACTATAAGAAACCCAAATAAAACCACATAAATGGAGAAATATATCATGTTCATGGATCAGAAAATGTACTATTATAAAAATGAACTCAGTATTATGGAAATAGCAATACTAGCAAAAGCAATCTAGAAATGTAATGTAATTCTTATCCATATCAAATCATCATTTTTCAGAATGATGGAAAAAGTAATCACCAACTTCATATGAAAAGAAAAGAAACTCCTAATAATAAGCAGAGAGCTACTAAAAAAGAAAAACAAAATAGTAAGCCTCATACTTTCTGATCTGAAAACCTTCTACACAGCCACAGTATTCAAAATAGATTGGTATAACCCAGAAATAAATCCATCAGTTGTCAGACAACTGATCTTTGACAAAGGGATAAAATTCATTAAGTATGGAAAAGATAACCTTTTTAACAAAATATATTGGGAAAAATGAATAGCTATTTGCAAAAAAAACTTGAACAAGATTCTTATCTCACACCATACACAAAAATGGATCAAGGATCTTGACATAAAACCTAAAAATATAAATATCATCAAAGACGAAATTGGGTTGAGTGGTGTTCCTCAGAGTCAGGGATGGTAACACTTCATCTCACAGACTTTGGGCATGTTGTCATGATGACCAGTCCTTAAAAAAAGACATCATACTGGGAAAGGGGAAGGGACAGAAAAAAGAGGAAGACTCTCAGCAAGACAGACTGACATAATGACTCTAACAGTGGTTAAGCATATCAGAGATGATGAGAATGGCAGAAGAATCAAATTTCAGACCTGTTATTCAGAAGATCACCATAAGCTGTGGTCAAATTGGCACCTAACAGCAACAATCTGTAACATCAATAGACTAACAACTGTAATAGATGCACAATTAATAGAGGATAAGATAAACAAGACTTCTTAAAAATTAAATACTTATAAAACATAAAAAACTTTTAAAAAATAAAGTTAGAACATACATATTGGGGAAAAAATACATGGCAACGTCACATCTGACAGGAGACTAGTTTCTAAAGTTTATTAAAAATTCCAACACAAGGAAAAGGCAAATTCCCTTTAGTGGTCCCTAACCACAATCAGAATTGCTTTAAACCCTCTCCACTGAAGATGATGTTAGCTCTTGGTTTAGCATATATTCTCTTAACTATGTTGAGGAAATTCCCCTCTATTCCTATTTTGTTGAGCACTCTGATTAGAAAAAGTTTGGACTTTGCCAAAAGCCTGTTCTGCCTCAACTTAGATGATTATGTGATTCTTATCCTTTGTATTATTCATGTGGAGAATTACACTTACTGTTTTTCTTATGTTAAAGCATCCTTCCAAGTCTGTTATAAACCTCACTTGATCATGATGAATTACGCTTTTGATACATTGTTAGATTCTACTGGCTAGGATTTTGTTGACTTTTGACTCCATGTGCATGAGGGATGCTGCTCTACAGTTTTCTTTTCTATTAGGTGTGTGTATGTGTTTTCCTTACCTGGCTTTGAGATAAGGGCTATGTTTGCTTCATAGAGAGTGATACCTCTCTATTTTCTGATATAATTTAAGTAGAACTGAAGATAGATCTTCTCTGAAAATTTGGTAGAACTTGTCTATGAAACTGTCTGGTTTAGGGCTCTTTTGTGTTGTTGGGGTTTTTTTTTAATGACCTGCTTGATTTTTAAAAAATTAATATGAAGGGTTTTTATTAATATGTTCAAATGTTATATTTCAGTCTCTGTGTGTTTATGTTGGGTGCAAATTTCTAGGAATTTGCCTCAGAAATAGATTCCAAAGAAAACAGAGATATGACACAAACAGATGTATGTACACCCATCTTTATTGCAGCACTATCACAATAGCAAAGAGATGAAAGCAACCCAAGTGCCTATCAACAAATGAATGGATAGAGAAACTGTCGTATATTCACAGAATGGAGTATTGTAGTTTTGAAAAACAATGTAGAACTCAAGAGACACTACACAACATGGATGAGCCTACAGGACATTATACACTGAAATAATTCAGTCACAAAAGGATAAACACTGTTTAAGGCCAATGTTACAAAAGTAAGAGGGTTATGGGAGGGGGAAGAGAAGGAAGGAAAAGAATGGCTATTTAAGGAACATTCCATTGAAATAGGCGAAAGGACAGTCAATCTGAAAAGTACAGAAAATTAAACATTGTGAGTGATGCTACAATCATCTTGGAACAGGAACCTTATGGAATGAAGAGGGAGGAAAGGGGAGGGTTAAATCTGTATTAATGAGTGAATGAAAACCAATAATAAAAAGACAAACAATCCAAGTAAAAATGAGCAAATGCAATGACTAGATTGCCAACAAAAAGTGCTCAAGATCATTAGTTATTAGAGAGATGCAAATCAAAATAGCAATGAGATACCATCTCACCCCTGTAAAAATAGAAATGTTCAATTAGACAACAAACAACAAATTCTGATGATGGTGTGGAGAGCTTGAAACTCTTATACACTGCTGGTGAGAATGTAAAATGGTATAAACACTATAGACAGTTTAGTGCTTCCTTGGAAAACTGAGAATAGAAATAACATTGATACACAATCCCACCACTAGGTATAAATCCCAAATACAAGATGCAACTCAAACTGACACATTCATATACACTGAAACATTATTTACAATACAAAGAATTGGAACCAATCCAAATGTCCATCAATAGATGTATGGCTAAAGAAACTGTGGTATTTTTATACATCACAGTCACTAAGCATGTCACTAAAAATGATGAAGAATTTGTGGGAAAACTATATAACATAAACGCATCTACGACAAATTCTGCTTAGTGACATAAGTAGTCACAAAAAGACAATTATGATTTAAGACTAGTAATAAAGAAATGTGGTTGTTATTGCACTAGAGCACTGAGAAGCCAAAGCAAAGGAGGGGGGGGGATGAAGTTAAGGAGCTGAACAGAAGATTTCAAAGGACAGCTTGAGAAGACAAAACAAAGTATTGTAATGAATGTGCAAAGATCTGGAGTTGAAAATCAAAAGGGTCAAACTTGCGCTGCATTTCTTAAACTGGAGGAACTAAAGAACAAATTTAAGCTTCCAGTTGCAATACTGAAGGATGCTGAGGGCAGAATATTGATTGAATGATCTATGAAGCATCAAAAGAAGGTGGAAGGAGTACACAGAGTCACTATATCAAAAAGAACTGGTCAACACAGAATACTCCTTGAAACAAATTATGTTCCAGAGGCAATGGTGATGAAGGAAGAAGTTCAAGCTGCTATTAAGGAATTGGCAAAAAACAAGGTCCCAGGAATTTAAGGAATACCAGTTGACACATTTCAACAAACAGATACAGTCCTGGAAGTACTCACCAGGCTGTGCCAAGAAATCTGGAGGACAATTACCTGGCCAGCTGACTGGAAGAGATCTATATGTATTTCCATTCCAAAAAAATGTGACTCGACAGAGTGTGGAAACTCTCAAATTATTACTAATACCCCCCCCCACACACACACACAATCTTGCCAAAGAGTATCCATTAACAAATGTATAGTACATCAGTAGAGAACTGCCAGATGTATAGGTTTTGCATAAGCACAATTAAATGTTCTGGGATCCCCACTCTTCTCAACGTTAGCCACAATTTGTTATGATCCACATAGTCAAATGCCTTTGCACAGTCAATGAAATACAGTTAAACATTCCTCTGGTATTTTCTGCTTTCAGCCAAGATCCACATAACACTGCCTATGATATCCCAAGTACCAGGGCTTCTTCTAAATCCAGTCTGCATTTCTGGCAGTACTGGCCACGTAGTTGTCCTCCAGAATTCTTAGCACAATCTGGTAAGTACATCCAGGGTGGCATCTGTTTGCTGAAATATGTCAAATGGTATTCCATCAATTCCTGGGGCCTTATTTTTTGCCAATCAAGCAGCTTGAACTTCCCCCTTTATCCCCATTGCCTCTTGATCATATGTTGTTTCATTAAATAATGTGTGTCTCACTACTTAACTTTGGAGGGATTGGAGAGCATTATGCTAAGTGACCTAATTCCGTCTCATAAGGACAAATACTTTATAAGACCATTATTATAAAATTAGGATAACTATTAAAATGGGTAGGAGGATCCAAGGGGACTAGGGTAGGAGCAGAAGGGTGAGGATGGACAGGGAGTAATCATACAGTTGCACAATTTGATGGGTAGAGGGAGGAGTGGGTAAAGGAAATAAGAAAGATCCAGTGTGAAAAATAATATATATGAGCTTTGTAAGTAAACAAGTATAAAAAATTTTATTGAAAAACTACTTAATCTGTGACTTTCAGCAGGCATGTATAGTAATACAGACTTTATTTTCTCCATAACCATAGTAATGCTACCACATCTGGAAAAATTAAGAATAATAAATTTCTATTCATTATAGTCATCAGATACCTAAGACTAAAAATATATTTTCCAGTATTAAATGTTTCTCTGTTTCCTCTCAATGAGACCTGCAGCCTTGGAATCCTGAGAGAGGGATGCTATAAGTTGATGGCAGAATAAATGACTTAAAAATTAGGAATTATATTTTTTATGATCTTAATCTTATTGTAGTAAAATATATATAACAAACATTTTTCCATTTAAAACATTTTCTACCACACAAATCACTGTCATTTTATGATATGAAATGGTATGTGATGCAACCATTATTGCTACTTTCCTTTTTTTAAGAATAGAAACGCAGCACCCCTTATGTAATAACTTCTCATTTCCCCGCTAAGGCCCTACTAAACACTAACGAAATTTTTCTCTGTGACCTTACCGATTCCAGATATTTTACATTCTAGATATTTTACATTTAAGTGGAATAAAATAGTATTTGTCTTTTTGTGTCTTAGTTCACTTAGCATACGCTTTCAAGACTGATCTTACAAATCACTTGTTCATTCCACTTCCTGTTAATAACTATCCTAATAGTTTTATGTTCATTTCCTTGATGGCTAATGAGTAGGAATCCTCAAATATGCATATTGTCCATTTGCATATATGCTATGCAGAAATGTCTATTCTTGCCTATTTTTTAAAAAATAAGGTGATCATCATTTTCAAGATTCCTAAGGAACTCTACAACAAAGACCTTGGCAACTACCAATAAAGGAACACAAGACAGAGAGAGGCTCAAGATAGGTGATTTATGGTCATTAATGTTATGCAAGGTAACACCATCCCATGGGAAAGGGAATACTAGTAAGTCTAATGTTCTAATGTCATCAGTTGGAGGCATTAATCAAAGAGTAGACCTTTCCTTAACTATAGAAAAAGCAACACGTCTGCTTGTTAATAAACTTGTACACACAACCAACATAGTATCAAAGTAGTAGGCAAAGAAATACATAGGTATCAAAGTTTAGTAGAGTACTCTGATGTTCACTGAACGACCAAAACGATTTTGGTCACACTTTTTTATTCTGCAAAGGTAAGCCTGAGAAAGAGGTTTTAAATCCTTCAGCTTGAGTACACAGAGAAAGAAGTAAGAGGTGAAAGTAAAGACTGGATGACTAGTTTTCAGAGTGCTGGGTAATTGGGTTAATTGCAAGTCGGGTTACAATTACTATGATAGGCATATTACAACCCCAGCACAAAGGCCCTCTAGTGGAAGTAAGTAGTAATACAGTCCCCAAGAAATTCGGTTTTGGTTTTGTTTTTTTTTTTTTTTTTCCTTTAATTATCTCTTTTTATTCTATGTGGGGTGGGGATTATTGGTCATACTGATCACAGAGAACTCCACCATGTTTCTTCAGAGGTTTCCAGAGAGGAATCTAAACAAATAATGAAATTTTTCTCTCGTGCTTTGTAGTCTTTGAGAAATATCAATGCCATCAAGAGTCCTTGGATGGCACCACTGTCAGAATGCACAGTCCCCGAGCTGAGGGTGGAACCCAGCCAGATGCTCCTCAGGAGACATAGTACTTCTGAGAGGTCACCGCTTTGAAAATCCTGTGGTGTGAAGTTCTACTCAGTGCACATGACTCAGAATTCACTCAAGGGCAACTGGTTGGTTGATTAGAAATGAGACGTAATATCTTTTTTTTTTAATTTAGGTTGTTTATTTTTCATTTCAATGAACATCTACAGAGATTTTGGGATTCCATTCATTCATTCGTTTTTAAATCTGCACAAAATATAATTGGAGAATGTTTCAAGCCATGTGTGCCTTGAGGTTCAAGTAATGTGCTTCACCTCTTTAGAATCTACGGGATAGCCATGATTTAGGGTAAGACCTTCATTCTCAGAGAACCTTAAGGTTGGACAAGGAGGGGAATTTACTTACCTTTAATAAGGTTTAGGAGCTACTAAAAAGGTTAACTGGACTGTGGAAATATCTTGTTTCAAAATGTCTTATGACCACAATTTTTTAAAAATTGTGATATAATTTTAAATTATATAAAGAATTTCAAAGTATTACAAATAACTTACTTATTCTTCACCCAGGTCAACCAAGCTGTTGTTGTTGTTGACCAAGAGTTGTTGTATTTTCTTTGTCGCCATGTCTTTTATACATACACAAGTTTTTCCTGAACAAGTTCTAAATTGCAGACATCAGTACTCATTCTTCCTTTTCCCTAAGCATTTCATTGTTTCATTGTATGATTCTTATGAACAAAGCATCCTTTCCTTTTCCTTTCTTTTTTTTTAAATTTTACATTGGTTTGCATACAAAGTTCATATACACTGTGCTTTACACGGTCCTTCATTCACACGGTGTTTCATACAGTCATTCTCACTCATTATGTGTTATAAAATCATTCACCATTAAACCATGGTAGTCATTACACTTACCAGATTCCTGCCAAATCTTTCCCATTTCCCTTACCCCCCACTCATCAAATTGTGTGACCCTTTAATTTACCCCACTGCCCATTTTCCCCTCTCTGTTCCCACCCCTTCCCTCCTTGGGTCCCCAAACATGTTTTATAAGACTTAGTTCAGTCAGTATAATGCCCTCTAGTCTCTCCCAAGTTATGTAGTAATTTTTGAAATCGTTCCTGAGTACTGCATAGTATTCCATTGTGCAAATGTACCACAATTTCTCAATCCATGTGATTGTGGTTGGACATTTGGGTTGTTTCCAAGTTCTTGTGATTATAAATAATACTGATATGAACACTGGTGTCCAAATGTCCATTTTTGTCTCCATTCTAAATTGTTTAGGGTATATTCCTAGGAGTGGAATAGCTGGATCATGTGGAATTTCAGGGGTTTGTTTCTTTTTTGTTTTGTTTTTTGAGGAAAACATCAAACTGTCTTCCAGAGAGTGATTGTATCATTTCACTCTCCTCCAGACAGTGTATCTATCTCTCTACATCCTTCCCAACATTTATTACTTGCTGTCCTTTTAAACTTTGCCACTGTTACTAGAGTGAGATGGGATCTCATTGTGGTTTTGATTTATATGTCTCTTATTGCCAGTGATTTTGAGCATTTCTTCATGTATTTTCCTGTGAAAATTCTTTCCATGTCTTTTGCTCATTTTGTAATTATGTTACCAGTCTTTTTCTTGTGGAGGACCTGTAGGATTCTCTAAATTTTTGTATGAGACCCTGGTCCAAAATGGTACTGTCAAACGTTTTTCCCAGTCAGTAGGTTTTCTTTTCACTCTTGGAAAATGTTTTAGATGCACACAGGGTTTTAATCTTTAGAAGGTCCCATTCATCAATTTTATCCTCTCCAGATTGTGCATTTCTGGCTGTATTTGATAGCCTCTTTATACTATAGGCAGGGCCTTCCAAACTTGGTTAAATTTATTTTACGATGTTTATGGTTTGGGGCTTTATGCCTAGGTCTCTGATCCATCTAGGGTTTATTTTTTAGTATGGTGATAGGTGTGCATCCTGCTTCAGCTTTCTGAAGACAGTCCAATTTTGCCAGCACCATTTATTCAAGAGGTTGTCACTTCCTCATTTGATAGATTTTATTTCCTTGTTGAGTATCAGTTGACCATAAACAGATGGGTATATTTTTGGGTTCTCAGTTCTGTTCCATCAGTCTATATGCCTGTCATTGTACTGTATCATGCTGTTTTGGTTATTACAGCTGTATAGTAGGTTTTGAGATTACGGAGTGCTATGCCTTCCACTTCATCCTTGTTTTACAAAAGTGTTTTGCTTATTTGTGTCTTTCTTCTCCAAATAAACTTGACAATTGCTTCTTAGATCTCTTTGAAAAAGTAATTTGTTATCTGTATTAGGATTGCATTAAACATGTAGATTGCTTTTGGTAGGAATGTCATTTTCTATACTATTTAGACTATACGAAGTCTGCCTATTCTGAACAAGGAACATTTTCCCAATTTATTTTAGTACTTTATTATTTTTTGCAGAAGTGTTTTCTAGTTTTCTTTGTAAAGGTCTTTTGTGTCTCTAGTTAGATGTATTCCTAAACTTCTCAGATTGTGCTTGGCTATTGTAAATGGTATTGCCTTCTTCTTTTCCTTCTCTGTCTTTTGTTACTGCAGAGTAATCCCACAGACCTGTGTATATTGATCTTATATCCTGCCACTCTGTACTAAACTGGTTTACTAACAGGTTTTATTGTTGAGTCCTTGGGACTGTCTGTGTGCACTATCATATCATCTGCATATAGTGACACTTTAACCTTCTCTTTGCTGATCTGAATGCCTCTTACTTCCTTCTCTTGCCATACTGCCCTAGCAAGTACTTTCAATATAATAGTGAATAGAAGTGGTGACAGTGGGCATGTTTATCTGACTCCTTTCTGTTTGCAAGGAGAATACAAAAAGTGTCCTCTCTTATAACAGGAAATTTTTTAAAAATAAAGATATTTATCACTGATGCTGTAGCATCATCCAAACTGCATTCTTATTCAAATTACTCCAACTGTCCTAATAATGTCCTTCATATCATCTTTTCTTTTTCCTGTCCAGGATCCAATGTGCTTATTATAGAGTAATCTGCCATGAACCAGGCATTTATTTATTCTTTTTATATGCAGGATGTTTAGAACCATGGAGAGATTCTGTATTCTATTGTTCTTAATATCCTGAGCATTCTATTAATTCTATTCTGAAGTGATTTTTTAGGTTCCATCTTTTATGCTGTAGGGGCTCAAGGCTATGGAACTAATTGGATGAAAGAAGATATCATATCATGAAGAAGAAAACAAAATATTTTTCCTGTGTAATGCAAATGATTGAACACTTGACTACTAGTCCAAAGACTAGAAGTTCCAACTCATCCAGAGGCACCTTAAAACACAGGCCTGGTGATCTGTTTTAGAAAGAACAGTCTTAAAAATCTTTTGGAGCTGTCTCTACTCTGCATACTGGGGGTCCCCATGAGTTGGAATCAACTTGATAGTAATCACAAACAACACTATTGCTAATGCTAGGTGTCACTGAGCTGGTTCTTACTCATACCAACCCTAGGTACCACAAGATGAAATCCTGCATGATCTTGTACCACCCTCACAATGTCTGCTGTGCTGAAAGCCACTGATTTAATCACTGTGTCAATCCATTTCATTGAAGGTCTTTTGTTTCACTGATAATATACTTTTCTAAGAGTGCTATCCTTCTCTGGTCCCTGTGGATAACGTTCCCAAAGTACATGACCCGAACTCTCAACATCCTTGATGCTAAGGATCACTCTTTACTCTGCCATTTCAAGTCACCCTATGAAATCTTTTATGCAATGGTCTCCATCATTTATTCCTTTTGCTGGTGGCTCCCTACATTTTAGAGCCAGTTTCAGGGTCTCTCCTCAAATCCATTTGGCCTTTTCTTTCTTGTCCTTTCAATAACTGTTTGTTTTCTTCATATATGATGTCTCTGATATCATCCCACAGCTCCTTAGTACTTAGGTCATCGTTTACAGTGTATCAAATTTATTCTTGAGATGATTTTTCATTTCAGGTGGGATATACTCCAGGTGGCATTTTGGTCCTCATGGAGTTGTTTTCATTTTCTTCAAATTCAATTTGGACTTTCATATAAGAAATGGATGGTATGTTCACAAATGAACCCTGACCATGTTCTAATTGATATTGAGCTTCCTCACCATTGATTTTCACAGAGGTAGTTAATTTGATTCCTGTGCATTTCATGAGAGAAGCTACATGATGATAGTCACCATTTATGCTTTCTTTTAAGGAGGTGTTTGCCATTGATCACACAAAATTCTTTCATATGATCTCTGACCTCATTTCTATCAATAAGGCCTTATCTTCCCAGTACAAACCCTTTTTCTTTGATTCTAACTTCTGCATTCCAGTCATCAGTTATTATTAATATATCTCAATTTATGTTTTATAAATGTCAAATTTCAGATAATGGTAGAAAACCTCAATTTCTTTATCTTTGGCTTTAGTGACGTGTGTAAATATGAGTAATAAGCATATTAATAGGTCTCACTTATAAGCAAGTGACTACTATCCTACCAGTGGCAACACTGCACTTCCGGAAAAATCTTGAAAGGCTCTTTTTGACAATAAACACCATTCTTCTTCAATTAGTCATTCCCAGTAGGCAATATAACTATCTGGTTCAAAATGTCCAATATTACTCCATTTCATCTTACTAATGCCAAAGATATCAATCTCATGCATTCCATTTCATTTTTTATAACCCTCAGTTTTTCTAGATTCATATTCTGTAAATTCCACCTTTCAATTATTAATGGATGTTTGCTATTGTTTCTCCTCATTTTCAGTTGTGCCACATCACTGGCTAAATGCTTAGCAAGAAGCTGCGCTGCAATCCCAAAGGCACACAATGTGGTTCAAGGCCACCAGGCGCTTCATGGGAGAAGAATGGCAATCACCTCCCAAGTGATTAACTATCTCTGAAAACCCACTGTAGGGTCAGCGATGGATTGGTTTCAACTCTATGGTACTTAACAACAACAACAACAACAACAACAACCATCTATCTCATTAAGGTAGATTCAACTCTGAGGAGGCAGCTCCTCCCTAACAATATTTTGAATGCTTTCAAACCTGAGAGCCTCATCTTCTGGCACTATAGCAAACAGTCTGTTCACAGCGTTTACAAGAGCTCATTAAGTCAGAAGTAGATGGACAGTCCTACTTTAGTCTAAGTTTATAATTTTAACATACTGTCGTCACGTGTGTGCTATTGTGATGCTCTAAGCTATGCCAGTGAGTGATATTTCTAATTTCACAAGGGTCACCCATGGTGGGAAGCTTTTAGTGGAGCTGAGGCAACAACATAAGCTTCTTTATTATACCAAGTGCAAGTAATTTTACACTTATGGTCAGCTTCTTTTATGGACAGATATCTAGATGATTTCCTATATTACATACATTAAAAATAACTTGGGGGGGAATCACAACATAAAAAATATCTAATTATAATAATATTCCCTAGTTACTCTTACCAAGTCTTTTATTGAATTCACTGATGAAAGTTTTATGAAACACACACACTGTTTATTTAAAATTGTTTGAGAAGAATGGCAATCCCAGAACAATTAATTGTGACTGTATGAAACCTACATATACATCTAAAAGCAACTATTTGAACAGAACAAGGGAATTTTGCATGGTTCAAACTCAAGAAAGGAATATATTAAGGTTGTAACCTTTCTCCATACCTATCCAATCTGTTTACTGAGCAAACAATTCAAGACATAGGACTAAATGAAGAGAAATGTACCATCAATACTCGAGGAAAATTGATCAACAGCCTGTTCTACAAACAGAACAAAGGAACAATACACGGTTTAAGATCAGGGAAAGTGTGCATCCAGGATGTGTATACTCTCCATTCCCATTTAATCTGTATGCTGAGAAAATCATTTGAGATGCTGGACTCTGAAAAGAATGTGACATAAGGATCAGAGGAAGAATCAACAACTTGCGTTATGCAGATGACACAGCTTTGCTTTTTAAAAGCGTGAACGACTTGAAGTACCTGTTGCAGAAGATCAAAGAGTACAGCGTTTAATACAGATTAGAGGCCAACATCAAGAAAACAAAAATTCTCACCACTGGACCGATAGACAACATCATGGTAAATGGAAAAAGGTTGAAATTGTCAACAATTTCATCTTACTTGGGTCCACAATCAACACACTTGGTCAGGACATCAGAAGACATACTGCATTGGGAAGTCAGCACTCAAGGACCTCTCCAAATTACTGAGGTGCAACAATGTCATTTTGAGGACTAAGGTGCTCCTGATTCAGGCCATGGGCTTTTCAATCACTTGCTATGTATCTGAGATCTGGATAATGAATGAGGATGACAGAAGAATAATTTATGCTTTTGAGCCTTGGTGTTATAGAAGAGTCTGGGACATCTATCCCATGGGCTGTCAAAAGAACAAATAGCTATGTCTTCAAGAAAGTGCAGTCAGAGTACTCCTTGGAGACAAAGATTACAAACCTCTGCCTCACATACTGTGGGCATGTTGTTATGAGAGGTTATTCCTTGGAAAGGACATCATGCCTGGAAACGTGGTGGGCCAGCAAAAGGAGAGGAAGACCCTCAACCAGATGGACTGACACATAGACTGCTACAGTGGGCTCAATTATGTGAGAGATGATGAGGATGGCACAGGATAGGACAGGGTTCAGATCTGTTATTCATATGGTCACCATGACTCGTACTTGACTCAAGGGCACCTAACAACATCTTAGTCATAGCCTAAGGAACTAAGAAAATCTCACAGCCAAAATGTATTAATTAATCAATTAATAATTATGAATGATTATTTTAAATAATTATGTAGGTTTATCTTGATGTATTCACATATGTACTTGTGTATTTTGAGTTTCAGTTCACAATCTTATTTATTCTTCATAAGATAGAGACAACTGAGTTAAGAATCTGTTTGTTGACTAAAAATTTAGTCTTCCAGTTGTTCCTTTTTTTCTTCTGCTGGATTAAGTATCACCTTTTCTCTAGAGATTTTACAAATGTCTTAAATATTAAAAATTATAATCTTTTTATGGAACTTCACTGATAAAGGCCATGCACAAGTACATTAATTTATTTATTTGTTCTTCAAATATTTAACAGGTAAAGTAATTATTAGTTACTTCTGAGGTCCTGTCACTTTTGCCACACATCTTTGCCACAACATAGAAGAATCCTTTTTTTATTTTTCTTTTGAGTTACTGTTAAGGAATAAAGGAACCAGCATATCCTAGATACATAATTCAGGCCAGTCACCATGTTATTGAATTCCACGGAATTCTTAAGATAATCTTGTGAGACAGCATTTTCATCTCCATTTTAAAGATGATTAGGTTGGTAATCAGAGAACTTAGAGACTATGTGAGATTAGGTATTTTTTATCATTTATTATGCTTTGTTATATTGTGCTTCATTTCTTAATTAAGAAGATACTCAATAGCTATAGATTTGCTTACATCTAAACTAATGTCTGTGCACATAGATATGTAAATAATGGTATGATTAAGAATTTTCATTGTATAAGCTTTCATGTTCATTTCAAACAAACAAATGTTCTTTATTTCCCAGCCACGGAATTTTCAATTACTTCCTAGGCATCTAAAAGTTGGACAATGAATAAAGATGACAGAAAGAATCAAAGCTGTTGACTTGTGGTGTTGGAAAAGAGTATTGACTATATGACAGAGTGACAAAAGAACACACAAATCTGTCTTGAAGAAAATGTAACCATAGTGCTCTTAAGAAGCAAGGATGGTGAAACTTCCATCTCACTTACTGTGTATTTTCAAGAGGAACCAGGTCTTGGAAAGAGTAGCATAATGCTAGAAAAGGTCAGCAAAAGAAAGGGTGACCCTAAACAAGATGGATTGACACAGTGACTACCACAATGGACTTTAGAATGAGAGATCATCAAAATGGCACAGGATGGGGCAAGGTTCAGATGTGTTGTTCAAAGGGATGCTGTAAGTTATAGTCAATCTGTTGACACCTAACAGTACAATAACCTATTCCTTAGGCCTAATGAAGAAAATGTCAGAAAGGAAGTATTTGCCTGATTTTCCTTGAGGGTACTAGAAATTCCCTATATAGTGATAATTCAACTTTGAACAACATCACACAGATCATACCCCTCCTGCTTAAACACAAAACAAGATATTTTTAAATGTTTTATGGGAAACAAAACTAGAAACATAGTAGGTTATAATTTCACCAATACAGTAATCATAATTTTTCACCAAGTCTTTTTAATAGAGCACTAAATATGGCTTTAGCTTTAAGTGGGCCAACAGTAACAAACTCAAAAGATAGACTGCTGAAATAGGACAGAACAAGCAAGAATCATATATTTTAGTGGAGAACTGATTTACTTATTCCGGGTTCGCCTTTTCAAACATAAAGAAATCCCAAATCATAAATGATTAAAGGATAATAAAATGAAAAATCTTTATTCTAATTAAATTCTTGAATTATTTCAGTACTAAGTATTACTGTTTAAATATTCTTTATGGTTCACATTTCCCTCTTTTATGTGGCCGTCTTCTAAGACCGATAAATAATGGCAAGGTTTATTTGTTAATTTGTTTAGGTAGTTTGGATATTCCCCCCCCACCCCTTTCTATGCACAGATGTATAGTAACTATAGAGGGAAAACAAATGAAGGCTCTTTTCCTTTAGGATTTTGTAGTCATGGGACAAAAAAGGTTACTATGTAGAGGTCATGTAAAATGATGAGCTGAATAAAAATTAATTGCTACATAAATCTAGAAGCAGGAGGACATAAAGTGAACTAGAAAGTGAGTGTTGGAGTTAGTGGAAGACCTCAGAAATGACATATAATGTAGTGATGAAGATTATGAACTCTTGTGTCAAAGACCTACCCTTGCCTCTTGACTCTATTGCTTGTTAGGTGAGCAACTGTGGTAAACTTTTCAAATTTGGTAAATTTTCACTCTCATTATGCACAAGAGATTTTTAATAGCAATTACCTTACAAAGTTAAGAATAAGTGAGATAATTATATATAACTGTCCATTAAATATTTTGATTATGGCACATAGTAAGCTTTTACTTTGGATATATGTTATTGTTACTATTGGGTAGATAATACTTACAATATGTTTTGAAGTTGTCCTTAGATTTTCATTAGTTACATTAGATTTGGTGGAAGAAAAAAAATAGGCATTTATGAAATACTTTAACTCCAGTGTTAATAGGGAACATCATATACAGACTTGGCTTACTGTAATAGATTACCTAGACTATTAAAGTAACTATGTTGCTTTAAAATTTTCAACATAATTCATTGATACAATGGTATTTCAAATATTTTGTGAAGAAAGAATTACCTCCATTTTATTCTCATGCCAAACAACCTTCAATTGAACTAGAATTTGTTCAATAAAAATATGAAGGTTAATATTTGGAGGTAAGGGGTAAAAGATACATTATGGTTTTTATTTAAAGTGTTTATATGTCCTTTAAAACTCAGTCTTGCATGGAACAACAGAACAAATCTGGAACAGGAAGAGGACATGGACTGCACGGCTAACAGTCTTTCTGAATGACTGCTTACTTTTCCTTGAAACCAGAAGTTGACTATATCAAACTGCCTTATTGAATATTTTTATCAAAGAATCTATGGAAAAATTACAATCAGAAAGCAAAATATATGGGGGAGAGTTGCAAATTCTGATTCTAGGCTTTCTGAAGCCATAGAGGCTGGACAAAACCTTGAAACCATTGCTCTGAGGTAATCGTTAAACCTTAATTTAAAAAAAATATTCCCTGAGGTCTTAAAATCAAATAATAATCTAGATAAACTACTAGAAAAAGTCTGCCCTGAGTATTAAGTTCTTTCAAAGTGACAAGAGTAACCTGAAAGATTAGATAAGAACCTTAGGAGGCAATGAGTGAGGAGGAGGAACTTAGAAAAGGAAGATGAGATTGGTTGTGCAACTGAACAAATGTAACAATGGCAGTGAATGATACATGTAGAAATAAATGGTTGAAATGGTTTCTGATCTGCTATGACAGTTACAAAATAAAATTTTCATAAATAAAAGTTTCACAAAATCAGTGCACAGTTAATGGAATTTTTAACTATAGCACCAAAAGAAAAAGGGTGACATAATAACGTTGGATTAATAATATTGTCATATCTGCAAGGATGACTAGAAGAATATTTATGTGCTATACTGAAGGATCTCCAGAGTAAGAGCTCAAAAATGCCTGTTGGTACACGAAGAAATGCTCAAAATCACTGGCAATAAATAAGTGAGATAGATGCAAATAAAAACCACAATGAGATACCATCTTACCCCAGTAACAGTGGAAAATTTAGCAGGGCAGTAAGCAATAAATGTTGCAGAGGATGTGGAGAGGTGGGAACTCTCATACACTGTTGGTGCGATTTTAAAATGGTAACAACCACTCTGGAAATTAGTTCGGCATTTTCTCAAAAAGTTAAACATAGAAGTGTCACATGACCCAGCTACTACTACTAGAAATATACCCCACGGAAATTAGAACTGAACACCAATGTTCATAGTAGCATTTTTCGCCATCTCAAGATCATGGAAACTGCCCAAATATCCAACTACAAATGAATGAGCTGAGAAATTGTGGTGAATTTGCACAATGGAATACTATGCAGCAATCAGGAGCCACAATTTCAAAAAATAATGCATCGTTTGGAAGAGACTTGAAAGCATTATGCTGAGTGAACTAAATCATCTCATAAGAACAAATACTGCATAAGAGCATTATTGTAAAAATAGGAGGAGAACTAGCAAAACATGTATGAAAACACAAGGGTGGAAGGGAGCATAGGGGCTAGAATAGGTAGGTGTGAAAACAGATGGTTTCACAGTTTGTTGGGTGGAGGGAGGAGGTGAAGAAAATGGGAAGGATCCAGCAGGGACCTGAAAAGACAGGGTAATGATGAGCAAGGTCCAATGGTTATTGACTATATAAAACATAATACATGGGAATGATTGTATTAAACGCAATCTGAATGAAGAATAGTGTGAATACAGTGTATATGAACCTTGTGAGCAAACCAATATGAATTTTTTTTTTAAATGAGAGCCCCCCCTAAAAAATTGAAAAACCACTAGAAAAGCTAAAACAGCAAAAGAAAGAAAAGATACAGAAAATCAGAATAAGAGATGAAAACAGAGAGGACTGAATGTATGGGAGAAGTTGTACTGTTGCCTCAGGTTGGTGATACCAACTTTCACTGGCAAGGCCAAATACTTCCCTAAGCTGTATGAGGTTGCTCCAGACCCACAGTTCAGGACTCAGAACTCACTTTGGCCTTATAAAAGGGAGTTGGAACTCACCTCTCAATGTCCGTCTTATTCAGTCTCCATTCACACTCTTTCACACAATCCCACCCTACTTCTTGCCTTTAGCAATTTCACTTTCCTATTCTCTTCTGTTGTGAGTGGTACTAAGGAGGTGCTTAGGAGGGGACCAATCTCCCCTTCTTTTTTTTTTTTAAATTTATTCATCCATTTGTTGCACATTTTCCTCCCTCTCCCTTCCCCTTTCCCAATCCAGCTTACAATGCATTTCTTATTCCAGATTGTTTTTATACATAAAATAGATGCCTAATCACATATTCCTTTTAAACAGTTTTTCTCCTTTATGTGTTCCAATTCAGTATTCATTATCTAGGCACTCTTTTCCTATTTTCTCCCTAACCCTTCACGTCAGTCCTGTTTTATAACAGCAGCATTATGCAGTATTTGTCCTTCTGTGACAGATATTTCACTCAGCATAATGTCCTCCAGACTTACTCATGTTTTTAATTTTTATGATTTCACTGTATAGTTTTTCTATCCATTCATTTGTTGATGGACACTTAAATTGCTTCCATATATTTGCTATGAATAACATAGCAATAAACATGAGTATGTATTTTAAAAATGTTTGTTGATAACAATAAAAGGATTACATTAAAAAAGAAAGATCAACATTTAGCTTAATGGAAAGAGACTGAAAGCATTTCCGTTGTAAATGAAAACCAGATAGGAATATTTTTATCACCACTCCTAGTCAATATTGAGAGAGCTCTGATGATCTATTGTATCAGAAATTTCAGTCAGAACAATAAAGCAAGAAAGGGAAATAATAGGCATCCAAACTGACAAAGAAGAAATAAAAGACTCCCTATCTGCAGATAATATGATTCAAAACATAGAAAATCCCATGGTAAAACTAATTAAAAATTTGGCAAAGTGGGAGGGTACAACACCAACACATAAAATATACCTAGATTCCTTTACACAGAGGACACTAAAAGGAAATAAGAAAAACAATGCCATTTACAATGATGTTGTGTCTGTAGAGTTGGATCCAATCCGTATGTGACCGTCTGGAGGGTTTTCAGAGGCAGTTAATTGCATGGGCCATCCTTCTCCCATGGAGCAGCTGGTAGATTCAAACTGTGTGCCTTTGGGATGGCAGAACAACTTCTTGTAAAGGCCATAAATAAACAAACAAACAAACAAACAAAAAACCACACACTCCACCCAAATACTTGAAAAGAGATCTAACCTGAGAGACAAAAGAGCTACACAAAAACCCTACAAAAACTATACCACAAGAAATCGAAGTTGTTGTTGCTACTGTTGTTAGGTGCCGTCAAAAATAGAAAATTATATAATACGAGAAAAAAAAAAGGTTGAACATTTGGAAAATGCCAATCTTAGAAAAACCATTCTACAGATATAATACTATCATAATCCAGATCCCATTATCATTCTTCAAAGACATGGAAAAAGTAATTACCAACCTTATATAAGAAGGAAAGAGATCCAAGATAAGCAAAGCACTAGTGAAGAACCCAATACAAGGCATCACATTCCCCAATATTTAAACCTACTAGCAGGAGTGGCATCCACTTCCTAAACAACACGCCTTTGGAAACTCTATGAACTTTGATAAATATTGATAGTTGTAGGAGGCTTCAGGCCTTTTGTTCATAGGGTCACTATGAGTCGTGCTTGACTTGAAGGCAATCAACACCACCACTAGAGTCAAGATAGTCAAAATAGATTGGTACTGGTACAGTGACAGATAAACAGGCCAAGAGAGTAGGACTGAAGCCAAAAGTAAACTTAGCTATGGATTTTCTTATGATCAGCTGATCTTTGACACAGTCAAAATCATTATGTGGCAAAAGGGCAGTGTCTTTAACAAATGGTGTTAGCAAAACTGGATACCTCTTTGTAGGAAAACGGAGTATATTCCATGCCTCATATCATATGTAAAAGGTAATTCAAGGTCTTTAATTGTTTAAAGACCTAAATGTAAAAGTTAAACTACAAAGATCATGAAAGAAAAAAGGTGGACAAATTTAGGGACCCTAGGTGCTCCACACTTTTGTCCTTAAACTGACATCATTGCTCCTCAGTAATTTGTTTTAATTTTTAAAATTTTATTATATTTGTGTGTGTACCATCAAATCAGGTCTGACTGGTACAGGAGGAGATTGCCCCTCCTTTTCCAGCAGAGCATCTGGTGGATTTGAACTTTGTGCCTCTAGGATTGCAGTGCAGGTTCTTGCTCCTCAGTAATTTTGAGATGTCCCTGACTATAGACCTTCCCAATGCAATACATCTCCTGATCTCCTGATTCCTAGTAAAAGTGATGCGAGCTTGAGGACTAAGATGTGCTTGATTCAGGTCATAGTCTTTTCATTCACTTATTATGCATCTGATAGCTGAACAATGAATAAGGATGACAGAAGAAAAACGGATTCCTTTGAGCTGTGGTGTTGGAAAAGAGTGCTGAACATCCCATGGACTGCCTAAAAAACAAATATGTCTTGGAGAGGGTGCAGCCAAAGTGCTCCTTGGAGGGAAGGATGAAAAAGCTTTGCCTCACTTACTTTGAACCTGATGCTAGGAGGGGTTATTGCTTGAACAGGAAGAGGGTTGGCAAAGGAGATGAAGACCCTCAATCAGTAATGTCTTGATTCTTGAAACTTGGGGGTTTTTTTTGGTTGCTGTTCTTAAAAAGTTGTATGACAACAGTTCAGAATAAGAGATGCATAGCAAAGTGGACTGGGGGAGGGAGGAAATTATGCAACAATGAATTAATATTTTTTTTAAAAAAGTGAACTGGGGGTTAGGGAAGAAAATGTACAAAGAATGAATGAAAATCCAACTTTTTTGTAAACTTTGTTAAAATCACAATTTTAAAAAAGGAAAAAGATTGTGAATTTAAGGTTCAACTATTGATCTCTCCTCACATATCAATAAAAAACAAGGAAATAATATTTAACAATTACAAAGAAGGCAGAATGAAAAAAAAAAAAAACAACCAAAAACACCCACATGCAAACAATTGGTCAAAGGGACAAACTCACCAGGCAAACCCTAGCTTCTATGGCTCTGAGACTAGGAGAACTAGATGATGCTAGAAACACTCTAAAAGGATCCATTATATCTTGGATAGAGTAAGAGTTTATTAAGTCTTCATCCATTAAGTCTTGGACAAAATAAGAGAAAACTGTGCACCAAAACTAACAATAATAAAAATTTCCAGGTTTATAGAATGGAATAAACCATAATCTTATGGTCCTTAGCCACAATGCAGACCTAGAACTGAACTCACCCTCGTGGCTCAATTTTCAGTGAAACAATAGACAGGTCTAAAAGGTAAACAACACAAGATAAGTATGCATTCCCTTGAATAGTCACTCAACCATTGAAGATCAAAAACAAAGTTCAGAAGGTAGGAAGGATTAATGAAAAAGGATAAATAGAAATACAAACAAGGCAGAAAGAGAATGAGCGATGTTGTAATCAATGCCATAAAAACGTACGTGAATAGAAACCCAAATTTGCTCTATGAACTTACACCCCAAATATGTAGAATTCCTCAATAGAAAACTGATCTACTGTGCAAATCTTCACCCAATTAATAATAAAGAGGAAACGTTGAGTAATTGCATGTCGCTATCAATAAAGGGATATGGTTGTTGTCTGCTGTCAAATGAGAACTGACCCATAGCTGACCGGCCCTCCAGGGAATTTTCAGAGGCCGTAAATCACACAAGAAAAGAATGCCTATCCTTCTCACATGGAGCAGCTGGGTTTCGTGGGTCTCAGACTGGCCCCTCTCCAGGCATTCCTAACTCAGCCTCAAGGAGAAGGACGACAGGATTATTAGATGATAAGTAAGAACTTTTAGAGTGAGTTGTATTCCCAAATTCCAAGTAATAGATAGAGTACGTTTTATTTTGAAGGACCAGATTGTTTGAAAAAAAAAATACATGTTTCAGTATTTTGGGGTTTGTAATTTTGGGTTTTGTTTTTTTTTAACTCATCTGTGTTCTCCAGTGAGGGAAACTAGACTGAAGAAGTGACTCTCATACTGATTGTACTCAGGTACACTCACTCCTAAATGTGGGGATCTTCAGCTCCATATTACTGTTGACTCATTGGGCAGTCCAGACTCCACTTGTCCCCACCTGTCACCTTCCTCCATTTATGTGGGTGATCTAAATGAAGTGGGGCAGATAAGCAATGAACTGACTCAGGGAAACAGATGAAAACTTAGAGGAATGAAAAAAGCACCTTCAGCTCTCCAGGATAGAAGAGCTGTGCCCACTCAAATAGAGATCAGGTCAGCCTGGAAATAACTAAATGAATTGGTGGCTACTTACTCAAGTTTTCTAAGGGAGCTCAGGCTATCATATGAAGTTGTGTGCTGCTGACCCGAAGTTGAGGCTTTGTTGGCAGTTCAAATCCATCAGCTGCTCCACGGGAGAAAGATGGGCAATCTTCCCTAAAGCAATTTACTGCCTCTGAGAACCCTATGGAAGGAAGATAAATTAAGTGTCAGCTCTAACTTGATAGCAATGATTTGGCAGTATGGGGTTTTGTTTGTTTGCATGCTTGCTCAGGTTCTCTGATACTAGTGCAAATAGAACCCAATTTACAAGAGGTCTGGTGGTTAGCAAAATTTGGCTCTGACCTTAGTCTTCTGTTGTGGGTTCCAGGTAACCTCTTTCCCTTCTTAAAACTTTCTTCCCTTCCTCATTTTCTCCAATAGGCTCTTACAAGGGCACCTTGAGAAACCAGTGAATCTGGGAGGAAATTTTTACTCTCCTTCATCATGATTTTTATTATTTCAGGTCATTTATAGCAGTCTGAATCAAGCATATTCTCTAGAAGTCTTGGTTTAAAAATACTGAAAGGAAAATGCTTTCAAATGGGGAAATGTCAGACTTATGATTACATAGGGAATATTATTTCTCACAAATGTTAGGGAAATATATAATCATAGGGGCTACAACACTTTATTACAAGAAATATAATTAAAACTATCTTGTGCAATTGTTGTCCTTTTTCATATGTGTGAAGGGAGTTGCTGATTTGAAAATAAAACTGACATCAAGCATTTCCCTATGCTTGCTTTATATAACACTGAGGTTTTAAATAATACATCACTTTATTTAAAATCTATTTACATGGTAATTGCCACTGTATAATGTATGAAAGATCACTTCACTGAGTTTAAATCTGGTTTGCAATGTGGGACTGACATATATTTTATTATTTTTTAAAAAGCCTCTTTAAATTACCCTTTGTATATTTTTAAAATACAAGTACCTATTTTTAGGAAAGTAATCATGAACTCTTAGCTCCTTCTAACCTGTTTTGTGATCTTTTGCTTTCTAGATCCAGTTTCTTTTCTGAAACGCCATTTGGCTTTTTAGGAGGAAAAAAAAGTAGGCAGGAACAGAAGATTTAAATACCACCTAAGACAATTTCTTAAGGCCAATTTTGAGGTCTTTTGTATCATAAAGGAGTCTTTAAAGAGTCTTTATTTTATACAGTTTATTACATGTGAAGGAAGCCAATTACTCTGCAGAATTTTTCCGAACACTGCTACCTGGCTCTTCACTATTGGAATCTGAGTACTCTGAAAACAAGGGACTCTGCAGAGTCGCTCAGGGGATCTGCTTCTTGGTGCTGTTGCCTGACTCTCTCTTCCTTGCTCCTTTGGAGATAGTCCTCTCCTGTGTGGTAGGATTCTTTTTAATATCTTTGTTTCTATCACCTATGCACTCAACTACCAATGAAAGATTGCTTGGTTTGAACCCACTCAGAAGCACCTAGGAAGAGAAACATGGTCATCTGAGCCAGAAAGAAAGCCCCTGAAAGCCCTCTGGAGCATATGCAGTTCTCCTCTGCACTCATGGGTCACTGTGGGTTAGAATGAATGGCCAGTAACAACGTCACCTGTGCTAGCTCTCAAATGTCCTATGACTCTCACAGAAAGCATGCACATTATTAAGGACGAAATATACATCCACTCAGTAATTTCACCCCAAGAATAGCAATCAGAAAGACTGCTTATTACCCTTGATTATGTTAAAATTAAAATGGGAAAATATTTGTTATGTGGAGGACTTCGTGATTAACACTGCTCAATCAATGATGATATCATTTTCCTCTGTAAAGGTTTCCAGATTCTCTCAAGCAGTGACGTGTTACTTCCAATTTCCATCCGTAATCATGTCTTGAGACTAATGACTTTAAATACTGTCCATATGAGGATGATTCCCAAGTGACTATGTCTTGATCACAGTTGTCTCTGGACATTAGTGACATGCCTGACAGTCAGTTCTCCAAGAAAAGACATCGGGATATCTAAAAAAATATTGACAGGGAATTCATGACACAAAGGAAATATGAATATAAAAGCCATAATCATAAATGAAAACGTAACACAGGTAGAAAACAACTGATCTATCACTGAATTATTATTTTGGGAGTAGGCAGAGTGGTGAGAATTAAATGTCTGAAAACACGAGGAAACTAAATTTTGAAGTGCTTCAGAAGTCGTAATTTGTATACGGTCACATAACTGGAATGCAGAAGTTGCATGTATTTACTGACAGAAAAGAACAATGTTCTTGATCTAAGAGATCAACATTTCTTTTAGCTTTGCCTTTCTCTAGATAAGAGACTGTTGGCGCAACCTATCATTTCAAAAGGAAAGATTTATGTTCCACACTTTATAGGGGAAATGATCTTTCCAGTGCCTGGAAGTGAACAAGAAGCATGTCATCCTATTTGACTGTTGGTGGTCACTCTCTGATCAGGAGGCAGGCTGACCCATTGGTATGATGTTGCTAAGAGATTAGCTGGGAAATTTTCTCAGAGACTGGCACCAATCCAGGTTTTGTAGGACCTGAAATGAAATACTTTAGAGGTTCTCATCAAGAAAACTAATGCAAAAAAAGGGTATAAAAATTTAGATGAAGGAGTTTAGAAGGAGTCTATGCAAATGTCTGTTTATAAAGCTTAAACTTTCTTAACTTTTCAGTGGGTCCATTTCTGATGACAACACTGCTGTAGACCTTACCTTCTACTTTGTTAGCTCCGGACTTCCAGGTAAAAAATGAAATAAATTCCATTAGGTTAAAGCTAAATAATCTCAACTGATGTTGAGTTATCTGTGAGAATATCTTGCTGCTGGAGAAGAGCAGTATACTGTACCTATTCTTCTTTCTGAGAAACTCATAAATATAAATTTTCATATCTTGAAAGTAATTAACTTTTAGCAGTAAAGTCCTACAGTATCATTAAAATACATTAATAGAATACCAGTTTCGTATTTTGAACAAGTGTAGCGTGGACAATTTGAAGTTAGAATTTCTACCCAAACTCCCTTTCAATTCATAAGGGTATTCTGGGCAACCCTAAATTCTCCTTGAGCATAGACTGCAAAACACTACCATTGTCCTATGCCTTCACAGTGAAAGCAAGGAAACAAAAGCCTAGGGATGTGAGCAGATTTGTCCCAAAACTGCTTAGCAGTATGTCCACAACGAAATGAAACTATGATTCATCAATGCTCCTTTCATTTTCCAGCGCTTCACTTTTGATATAGTTATCTTAAATTCTTCAGTATTAAAAAAGGGTAGTTGCTTTTCATCACATAATTTTAAATAATATATAACAAGTCCTTTAATAAGTCAAATGTACAAGAATAATCTGACTTTGGTGTGCTCAATGATTGTTTTTCAATGAAAAATACTTTGGTACTAACAGCAACTTATTCTAATGTACCAAAATCATCACTGCAAATATCTAGAATTTGCTCTATCATATGTAATTCATATACTTCAAAGTTAGGATATAGTTTTCATGGCGGGAGGGAATTACTGTCTTATGAGGAAATGGCATTCATTTAAGCTATCTTTGCTCTTACATCTGACAGAATCAAAGTGAGAAATTCTTACTTCTATTAAGTAAATCTTGACTTTCAGTAACTGCCTGGTCCAAACCATAGTATTTTCATTTATCTCATATGCATTTTCTGCAGCCTTCAATATGGATTGACACTCAACATCAAGAAAATAAAGATTCTCAACATAGGGCTGATTGGCAGTGTCATGATAGATGATGAAGAGCTTGAGATTGTTGACAGCTTCAGTTTGTTTGGCTCTACAATCAACACTCTTGGTATCAGCAGCCATGAAATTAAAAGACAAATTGCATTGCAGAAGTTTTCTGTCAGAGACTTCTCCAAAATACTGAAGAGCAATAACGTCAATCTGGAGACTAAGGTGTGCCTGATATCGGCCATGGTCTTTGCAATTACTTGCTATGCATCAGAGAGCTGGACAATGACTAGGGATGATAGGAGAGTTGATGCTTTTGACCTGTGGTGTTGGAGAAGAGTGTTGGATATATCATGGACTGCTAGGGGAATGAACAGGTTTGTCCTAGAGAGGGTGAGAACAAGCTGCTCCTTGGAAGCAAGAATTTTGAAGCTTCATCTGACATACTTTGGACATGTTGGGACATCATGCTTGTGGGGGGGGGAGGTGGAGGGAAAGCGGAGGAGGGGAAAACCCTCGATGAGATGGATTGATTCCATCACTGGGGTAATGGGAATAGGTGTGTCAGAGACAATAAGATTGGCAAGGGATAGAGCAGGGTTTAGGGCTGTTGTACATAGGGTCGTTATGAGTCGCAGGTGACTCGACACCACATAACAACAACAACAACAACATATGCACTATAACGTGAAGGATGGAGAATGAACATTAACAAGAACAGATGTATTTGTAAGACAACAATCTGGAACAAGAGGTGCATTGCTGGGTGGGCTGGGGGAAGAGAAAGCGGAGGGAAAGAAGAAAATGTGCAAAGAAGTATAATTTTTTAAGGAAAAAAAAGTTAACTGGGAGAGGGGGAAGTAAGGGAGAGGGAGGAAAATATGCAACAATGAATAAATGAAAATCCAACTTTCCTGTAAACTTGTGTTAAATCACAGTAAAATAAACTTTAAAAAAAGAATTAGTATATCTGAATTATGGTATTGGCAAAGAACATAAAATATACCATGAACTACAAGATTAAAAAACTCAACAAATATTTCTTTGAAGAAATACAACCAGAATGCTCTTTCTGGAACAAAGGTGGTGAAACTTTGCTCCACGTACATTTGACAGGTTATAAAGAGGGATTGGTCCCTGAAGGAGGATATACTATCCGATAGTCAGTGAAAGAGATAACAATTTCAACAAGATGAAATGACACAGTGGATGCAAGAATGGCGTCAAATGATTATGGAGATTGGTTATGAAGACGAGTAAATTTTTTGATGCCTAACCACAACAGCCAGTTTGTCTAACTATTTTTGTATTCTCTCAACAAATAAATACTAATAATGATTCTGGTAGGAAGCAACTCACACACAATTCCAGTTCTCAAGTATCTTAAGTTTACTTACAAAGGCACAACATTACAAAATGGACATCTATTTCAAAAGCTGGATTTTATGAAGAATAATGTGGCATCAAGATTAGAGGAAGACTCATCAACAATGTGTTATGAAAATGACATGTTCTTGCTAGCCAAAACTGAGGACTTTAAATGCTTGCTGCAGAAGATCAAGGGCTATAATTTTGATTACATCTAAACATAAAAAACCCAAAATTGCAAGAAAATGGAAACAGCCCAGATGTCCAAACACAATCAAATGGATTGAGAAATTAAGGTACACTTATGCAATGGAATACTGTACGGCTTTCAGGAACAATGATTTTGTTAATTATTACCCAGCGTGGGTGGGACTGAGTGAACTGACTCAGTCCCACAAGGACAAATATTGTAAAAAGAGTATGAGGATACAAGGAGTGGGGAGTTGGAAGCAAAGGGTTGGGTGGGGGTTGGGTTAAATGAGATTGTACCATTTGATGGGGGGATGAGGGCAGATGGAAAACTCTGGTCTGAAAAACAATGTATTTGAATTTTGCAAATAAACTTGTATAATAAAAAAATTGACATAACAGCAATGATTTCCTGAAGCCAGAAAGTCTGATGGAACTTCCTGACACAGAATTTAAAAGAACAATGACTGAATTTAAAAAAAATAATCATCATCATCAATGGACCAATAAGCAACACCAAGAGAAATAGGGAAAAGACTGAAACTGTCAGTGATTTCATCTTACTTGGATACACAATCACCAGCAGTCAAGAGATCAATCAGAAATATGCTGTCACGGATCTCTGCAAAGTCCCAAATAGCAATGATGTCCGTTTGAAGACTAAGGTGTGCCCGATTCTCGCCATGGTCTTTTCAATCACTTGCTATGCATCTGTGCTTTGAGTTGTAGTGTATTAAGTAAAAAATACTGAATATGCTTCGAATTACCGAGAGAACAGAAATGTCCTAGAGAAAGTACAATCGTTAGAGGCAAGGTATGTTGTTAGGAGGGCTATTCCCTGGAAAGAGACATCATTTCCTGGAAAGCTGAAGGGTCAGAAAATGAGGAAAACTCTCAATAAGATGAACTGATACCGTGACTGCAGCAATAGGCTCAAGTGTGTCGGGGATGACAAGGATGGCAGGCACAGGGTGGGGCAGGGTTCAGATATGTTACTCATAGGGATGCTATGAGCCGTACACAAGTCAATGGCATCTAACAACATATACACTAATAAGGAAAGAGATGCTGTGGTAAAATACATGAAAAGTTATTTTTAGAGTTGTGAAAGAAACTTTTCGGAAAATTCAAGCTAAAATATCTAAACCAAAGATAAGGGATGTCACTCATGCCACTAGCTGGAGAAGAATATTCTAAGAATGGCTGGGGGTGGTGGGGGGAGGGGACAGTGTTCTTAACAACCTAAAGGAGAGAAAAAACTTGGAAAAATCTTTGAATTGAAAGGAAGCCAATGTTCCCAAATTATAGTGAGAAAATAAAGAAAGAAGCTTAAGAGAGTTTTTGTTTAAATGTGGAGGCATGAATCAAGTTATGCCTAATCTTTTAGATCACAGGAAATGTGGTAGATTTTATCCTCCAAAGATGGCTGCAACAATATATTTTATCCCACTCACTCTTCTTTAATAAGACCTGGCAATTTCAAACCTCCCTGTATATCTAGGTAGGCTCTGGATTATTTTTACCAATATAATAAAGTGGAAGTAACAATGAACCTATTCCAGGAAAGACATTTACATAGCCTAACAGCTTCTGCTTCTTCTCTTTTGAAAGTCATGTGATGAGTAAGAAATTTGACTACCCTGAAATCACTATGGAAGTGACGTTCAGGGCACTGAAAATGTTTCAGATAATGGGAGAACACACAGGGAGGAACACAAGGCCGATGAGCACATGTTGTTGTTGTGCTGTCAAGTCGTTTGCAACTCATAGCGATCCTATGTACAACAGCCCTAAACCGTGCTCTATCCTACGCCAATCGCATTACCTCTGACACACCCATCCCGATTACCCTAGTCACTGAATCAATCCACTTCATAGAGGGTCTTCCCCTCCTGCGCTGTCCCTTCACCCTCCCAAGCATGATGTCCCTCTCCAAGGACCTGTCCCTCCTTTACATGTCCAAAGTATGTCAGACGAAGCCCCAGAATCCTTACCTCCAAGGAGCAGCCTGGTTGAACCCTCTCCAGGATGAATCTCTTTGATTTCTTGGCATTCCAGGGTACATTCAACACTCTTCTCCAGTATCACAGCTCAAAGGCATCACTTCTCCTTCTATCCTCCCTAGTCATTGTCCAACTCTCTGATGCATAACAAGTGAATGCAAAGACCATGGCCTGTATCAGGCGCACCTTAGTCTCCAGAGAGACACTGTTGCTCTTGAGTACTTTAGAGAGGTCCCTAACAGCAGACTTTCCCATTGCGATACGTCTTTTGATTTCCTGGCTGCTGGTGCGAAGAGCGTTGACCGTGGAGTCAAGCAAACTGAAGCTCTGAACAATCTCAATCTCTTCGCCATCCATCCTGATGCTACCAATTGGTCCAGTGGTGAGAATCTTTGTCTTCTTGACATTGAGCCTCAGTCCGTATTGAAGGCTGCAGTCCTTGACCCTCTGCAGCATGTGGATGAGGTCCTCCTCAGTTTCAGCGAGCAGGGTTGTGCCATCTGCATAATGTAGATTGTTAATAGATCTTCCACCAAACCTGACACCACACTTCTCCTCATAGAGCCCAGCCTCTCAGACAATCTGCTCTGCATACAGGTTGAAAAGGTATGGAGATAGGACACATTTCTGGCGTACACCCTTCCCAATTTTGAACCATGCGGTGGTACCCTGCTCTGTTCTGACGACTGCCTCTTGGTCCAAGTATAGGTTTCGCATTAGCATGATTAAATATTCTGGGATTCCCATTCTTCTCAGAGTCAGCCACAGTTTGTTATGATCCACACAGTCAAATGCCTTTGCGTAATCAATGAAACACAGATAGACAATCTTCTGGTATTCTCTGCTTTCAGCTAAGATCCATCTAAGATCAGCTACAACATCCCTAGTACCACGACCCCTTCTAAACCCAGCCTGGACTTCTGGCAGTTCTCTAGAAAAGTGAGTGAAACAGCATTTAAGGAGCAAATTCCCCTTTAGCCTCTCAGGTGAAGCCCCATGTATCTGAGACAAATCTACCCAGGCACTTAGTGAATTTCTAGTGCTCAACATTATAAGCAATGTAAAAATGGATATTTTAATCCAAGAAACCTTCTGAGAATTAATGTAACAAAAGCTAACCACATCATTAAGAAATTTTTATTTTATTCCAAATACAGTGAGCAGTCAATGAAGAGTTTTATTCTTTGTAGGTGATATTATCTTAATTATGAAAACTGTTACATTGAAAAAAGATAAAGAGGGCTGGACAAAGAGAAAGAAAAATGTATTCAGGAGGCTAGTGGTACCTCAGAGGATGATACTCAATATACTTGCTCTCCCCTAGAGACCTCTGCTTAGGAGGTTAGGCTATATGTCTGCATTTTAATGGTAAAGTACTTAGAGACAGTTAAGGCTCATGTAACTTTGAAGGCTACCGTTTTTTCCCATTAAGTGCATATTTTTCTAATAACTGTATACGTTTCCCCTCAGACCTAGTTCTTTCATTAAAACCTGTTGATCATTCTCATTTGAGCTAGTCTCTGTCACAATTTAAAATTTTTACTTTATGGAACATCAAGTCATCCACATGACAAAACAATGTTTAATTAAAAAAAACCCAACCCCCCCATACATCTATACATTTCAAGGACGACAACAAAGAAAAATTTAGGATAATTCTATTTTCATGTCTTTCAAAGAGTTAGATAGAATATTCAAGTGTAGACATCACAATTGTCAATGTCACCTGAATTCCATTTGTGCTGTTTTTTCTTAGACTGTTATTTCCTCAATTTTGTTCTGTATTTACAATTATGAATATGTCATATCTGAATTTGACTGAAATATAGGCATTATGAGGAAACTCTCATGGCCCAGTGGGTAGAGAATTGTGCTGTAAGATCAAAGGTGTGTGATTAGAATGCACCAGCTGCTCCATGGGGGGAAAAAATGGACATTCATCTCCTATGCAGCTTATAGCCTCTGAAAATCAACTGGAGGGTCAGCTATGAGTCAGCTAATGAGAAATTAAAAAAAATTAATTGAGCTGAAATGTCCTTATGAATTATCCAAGTGGACTGTTTTACATGACTCTTCTCACATTAATATGATGAGTGCTTTAGAGTTTTCAAAGTGTTTCTGCTTTGAAATATGAAGTACCATATTGGATCCACATATCAGTATATCAAACAAATGAATAAATATTTTATATCCATTTTAGCAATAAAGAAAATGAATTTTCATGGGTGTGGCTAAGTTTTCTCAAGAAAAAGCCTGATAAACTCACAACTGCACGGAATTTTATCTATCTGTGAATTAAAGAGAGGAGCCCTAGTTACCCATAGCTACAAACTGACAAGCTGATGGTCTGAATTCATCAACCATTCAGCAGGAGAAAGACGTCTCTTTCAATAAAGATTAAAACCATCATACAGGGTCAAAATGAGTTTAAATTCCACTCAATGGTATTGCATTAGTTTGATAAACTAATTTAATGTTTCCCCAGTGATTACCAAGAGTACTTGGTAAACAGTTGTTGTGTACCATGGAGTTGGAACCGATGCATAGCTGACACTCCAGGGGTTTTCGGAGGCAGTTAATTGCATAGAAGGAGACTGCCCATCTATCTCCCGCTGTTTTACAAGGATATGTTTAGTGGAACTAAATTTAGTTCGTGTATCTTAGAATAGCAGAATAACGGGAAGAGCTTGAAGTCAATGACATCTTGATACAGTTCCTCACTGTTTCATGTTCCATAACTTTGGGCAAGTTGTTGAGCCTCTCTGATTTTCAGGTGACTAGGCTGAAAGTGAATTCCTATAACATGTTCTTGTTAGGTGTTGTCGACTTGACTACAACTCTTAGCGACCCAATGGACAACAAATCTGAACACTACCCTACCCTGTACCATCTTCACCAACTCTCCTGTGCTCCTGACATGTCCAAAGTATGAAATGACGTTTAATATGACACAGGATTGTTATATGAATTAAAGGCTGTTATATGTAAAAAGTATCTTTCATAAGTAACATTAAATAAAAGCCAAATTTCTTAATGAAAGTTTGCTTCCATTATATACATAAGCACCCAAGTTGACATAAATTTGAACAGCATTTAGTAGTGTGTGTGTAAGATAGTGATAAAAAAATAATGAAATTTGATAGAACTAAATACATGACTAAACCCAGAACTAAAGACAGGGCTCGGTGGCTTAAGAAAAGGAGTTGTACTGCCAATCTAACGGCTCACAGGTGGAATCTACCAGCTGCTCCAGGAGAGAAAAACAGGCAACCTCCTCCCGTGCAATTTACTCACAAGGTCAGCTATAAGTTGATTCTGACTCAAGAATACATAACAACAAAAACAAAGAAAGGATAATTTTACTTAAATATAAGCCTGTGTAGATTGCCCTGGCATTCTCAGAAGTTGGATAAAAATTAACACAATCTCTCTTCATCTATTGTATAACTTCAACGCTGATACTGTCTTCTACCTTCTACTTTCTAGTTGCCCCCAACATCATGGTGGCCTTTTATGTGTCACAGTAGAACTGGGCTTTATAGGATTCTCAATGGCCAAATTTCTTTTTTGGAAGTAGATCACCAGGCTTTTCTGCCTCTGGGTAGACTACAGCTGCTGATCTTTCAGTTAGCAGCTTAGCTACTTAATTGTTTGTACTACACAGAGACTTCAACATAAATACATTTCCTAGCTGGATAACTACTACTTGTAAACTTGTGTGCCAATCAGTTCTATGCCCTAAAATGAAATACACAGTCCAAGACATTCATAATTAGCTTGTTCATAATGTTCCCCATCTTTATTTGGAGAGGATGAGTTTTGTTTCTGAATTAATTCCTAAATTTGCTTCCTGGGATGATATTCGGCACTTAGTGGGTAAAGAGGAGGCGTGAAAGGATGGCCTATAAGAATGCCGAAAAGTATAGCTTTTTATAGATGAGTAATTGAGGCAAAAAGAAGCAAAATGACTTACTTGCCTGAGATAAAACAATGACTCAGGTTCATAGCAGGAATAGAACATGAGCTCTGGATTCAAAGATGCTCAATTATTCTCCATGAGTTTTCTTTTCCCTACACTTCTTAAAGATTAATATGCAATATACACTGACATTTGAGTGAGAGATTTTATTTTTTATTTTGTTCCTCTTCTTTATGTGTTCCCTGCCTCATTATCATGTAAGGATTGCACTTTAAAATTCTACCAACCTTCACTTCTGTCTTAGAGCTGCTAATTTCCTGTTTTGCTTTGACATATGAGAAGTTTCCATTGCATTTTGTGGCTGCAACCGCTTTTCTGTGTCAGTCTTAAGATCTTATATATAAATGAACGTCAATGTGAACCATAACTGCAAACTGAGGGCTTGATCTCTCCCCTTCCTTTCTCATAATTCATTCCTGCTTTTTAAAATACTTAAGTATAAGCTCTATTTCTTTTTGTTGGGTTATTGATCTTGTTTTCCATTCACTTAGACAAAAACAATTAGAGGGTTTAGAAAGGAAAATTATATTTGACAGTTACATTCATGTCTCTTAAAACGTATTTTAAAACTTCCATTTTAGGGGCTATGACTATACCTTTCCGTGACTCACAGAAACAACAGTCCTACATGGAAAGAAATGCAAACAGGAAACAAAACTTGTAAAATTATCATTATCTGAATAACTTTGTTTCTCAAACACAGTTTTAAAAAGTCATTAGGTTTTTTAAAATTTTGTGGGTGAAAGACAAAGTACATACTTAGGGTAAAAAGCCTCCAAACTCTACAAAGCTGTAGCTTAATGATACCTATTTCCTAGTGTTTGTGTACAGTGACTCTGTATACTCCTTCCATCTTCTTTTAATGCTTCCTGAATCATTCAATATTCTGTCCATAGCACCCTTAACTGTTTTTCAATTCATAGCTTGAATTTGTTCGTTAGTTCTTTTAGTTTAAGTGATACTAAGCAAGTTTGGGCCTTTTGATTTTCTGACTCCAGCTCCTTGCACATTTCATTATAATACTTTGCTTTGTCTTCCCAAGCTGCTCTTTGAAGTCTTCTATTCAGCTCCTTAACGTCTTGATTTCTTCCCTTTGCTTTTGCTTCTCGGTGCTCTAGTGCAATATTCTGTCACCTATGACATCCATTTTTGTCTTTTCTTCTTCTTTTTAATGGATCTTTGCATTCTTTGTGGATGATATTCTTGGTATCCTCCTACAGCTCATCTGGTCTTCATTCATTAGTGTTCAATTCCTTGAACCTGTTCCTGAGTTAGTTTTTAAATTCAGGTGGGACAGACTCAAAATCAAATTTTGATTCCTGTGGATTTCATTTGAACTTCTTTAGCTTTAATTTGAATTTACATATAAGTAGTTGATGGTTTGTTCCTCAATCAGCACCTGGTCTAGTTTTCACTGCTGATATTGAACTTCTCCAAAGATCCTTCCACGGATGTAATCCATCTCATTCCTATGCATACCATCAGGAGAAATTCATATGTAAAGCCACAATCTTGCTTGCTGAAACTGAGGACGTGAGACATTTGCTGCAGAAGGTAACGGACTGTAGTCTTCAATATGGATTGAAATTCTACACCAAAAAGACAAAGATTCTCACCAGTGGGTCAATTGGCAGCACTATGACAGATTGAGAGATTGAGGTTAACAATTATAGCTTGCTCAGGCCCACAATCACCAAACACTCTTGGCACTAGCAGCCACGAAATCAAAAGACGAATTGCACTGGGAAAATCTGTCAGGGACCTCGCCAGATTACTGAGAAGGAATTATATCCGTGAGAGACTAAGGTGCACCTGATCAAGGCTATGGTCATTGCAGACCCTGGTGATGGTGCTGAAGAGACTATGGCATTGCTGTGGAGAAACTGTGGCATAGTGTAAACAGAGAAGCTCTGGGATAAAGGCCACAGTCAAAGATGCTTGCTGTTTTTCCTGGATGCTTGAAAGAGAAGCTGATTTATCACTGCTCTGAGATAAGCCTTACTGGATGACATGCATCTGACCACTGACCTAAAACCAGATCCTAGACTAATTGAGGAATTGGGCCTTGGAATTGGGCTAAAACCTGTATTTGTATTGTGAAATATTCTTTCCCTTTCCTACTCTCCAACTTTCTTCCCTAATAAATCCCACTGTGGGTGCCAAACTGTGATTCTGAGTCAGTAATGAGTAAATAAACTTACTGCTGGTACAGCTCTAGAGCCACCTTGGGGCTGGGCTACAGGCTCTTTATCGGGTTTCAGCTCTGGAGCAGTGGAGGGCTGTGCTATTCTCATTCCTTCTGGCCCTTCCAGAGAGACTTCCATGGCACTGTGTCTCTCTGTCTCATTTTCTGATCTTTAGACAATAATACAACGCAATTATCTGAGCAATGAAAATAGTCAACCTAGACAACATATATAATTTGATGTTTCTAATCAAAAGCAAAAATGTAGGGATGGATATAGATATATACAGATAGAGAGATAGAGATATAAATATGTATGTGTATATTTTAAGGGAGCTCCGGTGGCCTAGTCAGTAAGCAAGTTGCATTCCCATCCCAAAAGCAGATTTTACTGAAGATTATCCAAAAACGACTGGAACAGCACATCAGCAGAGAACTGCCAGAAGTCCAGGCTGGGTTTAAAAGGGGTTGTGGCACTAGGGATATTGTAGCTGATGTTAGATGGATCTTAGCTGAAAGCAGAGAATGCCAGAAAAATGTCTATCTGTGTTTCATTGCTTAAGCAAAGGCATTTGGCTGTGCGGATCATAACAAACTGTGGCTGACTCTGAGAAGAATGGGAATCCCAGAACACCTGATCATGCTAATGCGAAACCTATACTTGGACCAAGAGGCAGTCGTCAGAACAGAGCAGGGTACCACCGCATGGTTCAAAATTGGGAAGGGTGTACGCCAGAAATGTGTCCTATCTCCACACCTTTTGAACCTGTATGCAGAACAGATTATCAGAGAGGCTGGGCTCTATGAGGAGAAGTGTGGCGTCAGGATTGGTGAAAATCTATCAACAATCTGGGTTATGCAGATGACACAACCCTGCTTGCCGAAACTGAGGAGGACCTGAAGCATTTGCTGCATAGGGTCAAGGACTGCAGCCTTCAATATTGATTGAGGCTCAATGTCAAGAAGACAATGATTCTCACCACTGGGCCTATTGGCAGCATCAGGATGGATGGTGAAGAGATTGAGATTGTTAACAACTTTAGTCAGCTTGGCTCCACAGTCAACACTCTTGGCACCAGTAGCCAGGAAATTAAAAGACATATTGCCATGGGAAAGTCAGCTGTTAGGGACCTCTCCAAACTACTGAAGGGCAATGGTGTAACTCTGGAGACTAAGGTGCATCTGATACAGTCCATGGTCTTTGCAATCACTTGTTATGCACCAGAGAGTTGGACAATGACTAGGGAGGATAGAAGGAGAAATAATGCCTCTGAGCTGTGGTGCTGGTGAAGACTATTGAATGTACCCTGGACTGCCAAGAAAACAAACAGATTCATCCTAGAGAGGGTTAAACCAGGCTACTCCTTGGAGGCAAGGATTCTGGGGCTTTGTCTTACATACTTTGGACATGTTGTAAGGAGGGACTGGTCCTTGGAGAGGGACATCATGCTTGAGAGGGTAGAGGGACAGCGCAGGAGGGGAAGACTCTCTATGAGGTGGATTGACTCGGTGACTGGGGTAATCGGGATGGGTGTGTGAGAGGCAATGCGATTGGCACAGGATAGAGCAGGGTTTAGGTCTGTTGTACATAGGGTTGCTATGAGTAGCAAGCGACTCCACCATACATAACAACATTGAAAAGCAAAAAAGGAGGGAAGTGTGTGTGTGTATTTTTATTTTTATTTTTTTGTATTTTTTTTGTATTTTTTTAAGGGCGCTCCAGTGGCCTAGTCAGTAAGCAAGTTGCACTCCCATCCCAAAAGCAGGTGGTTTGAATCCATCAGCTGCTCCTTAGGAGAAAGATGGGCAATTTCCTCCTGTGCAATTTCCATCCTCAAAAATCTGCCAACACAATGGCAATGAGTGTTGATGCGTGATATATTTTTAGGTGATTACAAATTACAAATGTAAAATAAGCTATATAAATTTATTCTTTTATTAAAAATATTACAACAAATACAGAAGTGTTGAATTCACATACAAAACAAACAAAAAAAAAAAATCCCGGAGTGGCTTAAAGGAAGCAAACAAACAAACTTGCACAGAGTCATTAACATAAAAGTTGTGTTGTCCAAAAGGACAAATACTGCATGGTGTCACTGTTATAGAAAGTGACTGACTTCAGGGTTGGGGGAAAACTGGATCGATTATGTATAGTGAATTGAAACAGATGAGCGAGAGAACAGTTTAAAAGTGATATATGAAAAAAAGTGATATATGATAGCATATTATTATTATCACAGGAATCCAGAATTAAGTTTGCATAGTGGAGTGCATTTGGGGTAGAGTGGGGGAGGGGAGCAGGGTTGGGGTCAGGGGGCATTGTATACCATCGAAGAAGTTTATCTTTTGCTTTTCAAAGAGAGGAGCGAACTGGGGGGAGGGGGTAAAGAATAAAGTACAACAATGAATGAATAAAAATCCAAAATCTCTGTAAATGTTCATTAAAATGAATAAAATAAATATTTTTTTAAAGTTGTGCTGTCATTGTTGCTGTTATTGTTAGGTGTTGCCAAGTACAACTTACAGCGACCCTATGAACAAAAGATATAAACTCCGTAATGGAATAGACAAATAGGAACAAAGTCAAGCTTTGTAGGAAATTTTTAAGCAGAGAAAAAGATTTTATGTTGGAGTGTATGTTATAAAAAGATACCTAATATAAGTATATATAAGAGTCTTGGAACATCTTTACATTGACAATAACCTCAAGATATGTAAATGTACAACTGATAGAACTAATACATAATTAAGTTTTAGATTCCATATTATATTTTATTATATTTTTAAGTGGGAATATTGTGGTTATATTTTGTAATCAATTTCTAAATAAGTTGGGGGGGGTTGTGCTAGTGTTTGATTTTTCTCTTCTCTCCCTCCCTACTCATCTCTGTTAACCCTCCAGGACTGATTTTGTGTATGAACCTTCCCTCAGATCTTATACCATAATTTTTCTTTTTCTCACAGAAATGGATAGAAAAAGCAATAAAAAACTCAGCCAAAAAAGGCTAACTGAATATGATCATTAAATGTGAACTAAACAACCACAAATATAAATCTCTCTCTGTATTTATTTGATTTTACTCCTGAAAAAGAAAAAAAAATATTTTCCAAATAAACACATTAAACTGTGTTGAAAACTTCAAGGAAAGTGTCCATTAATTTCTAAGAATTAATATAGCCAGAAACAATATTCTACAACTATAATGCAAGAAAACAAAGAATATATGATAATATTACAACTATAACACATTGCCACAAATGACGGCAAATGTGTTTCTAAGCATGGTCGTCGTCAATTTAAAAAGTGTGTGGCAACGTGTTAAGTAGTACACACATTTGTAATCTTAGTTTTGAAACTAATATATATCTCTAGTAAATAAAATGATAAATTACAAAATACACATAGCTAAAAGAATATGATGACATGAAATTTATAAGAGAAAGCATTTGGAATGTACTACATAAAAGAGCTTTTATGCACTAACCTCAGTAACAATAGCAAAGTTCAACAAGACATTAAATATCAAATTCTGCTGTAAGTGTGGTGAGAATGGAACTTACACACCCTACTAGTGGAAATGTAAAATGGTACAACCATTATGGAAGCAATATGAAAAAAGTTGGAAGTAGAAATACAATTCAATCCAGCAGTATTACTATGAGGTGTATATCCTAAAGAACTCCCTAAAGAGATACAGCCATGAAAATCTGATGGATTATTGTTATAATAATAACTATTATTAAGAGTTAGCAAACTACGATCCAAAAGCCAAATCTCTCCTTTAACTCTAATCTGGGTAAATTCCAACTTGATGGCAAATAACAACTCTAATTTTGGGTTTGTATTTGTGTGTTTCATTGCAGAGAGTATAAAAACATAAACCAACCACTCTTTCTATGTGTGCAGTGACACTGGGTGCAATCTTTAAGCTGCACAACCAATTGCGCCCTTTTCTGGCTTGTTCTTCTGTTAAGATAAACTCACTTATATCTAAGGTTCCTCTTTTTTTCCAGGAAGTTTGGAATCCATGAGAATTTAAAAAATCAGCTCTTCACTTTCCCCCCTTCGAATCAGAATTCTATTTACATTTAGTCTATGGTAGTGGTCCACAACAAACTAGCTAACTCTGAGAAGAATGGGAATCCCAGAACACTTGATCGTGCTTATGCAAAAAGCATAAGCCTGGACCAGGAGGCATTTGTCAGAACAGAGCAAGGAAACACTGCATGGTTCAAAACTAGGAAGGGTGTACACCAGGGATGTGTCCTATCTCCATACCTTTTCAATCTATATACAGAACAGATTATCTGGGAGGTTGGGCTCTAGGAAGAGAAATGTGGCATCAGGATTGGAGGTAGACTCATCAATCAATAACTTGCATCATGTTGTTGTTGTTATGTGCCGTCGAGTCGCCTGTGACTCATAGCGACCCTATGTACAATAGCCCTAAACTCCGCTCTGTCCTGTGCCAATCGCACTGTCTCTGACACTCCCATCCCAATTATCCCAGTCACTGAATCAATCCACCTCATAGAGGGCCTTCCTCTCCTGCGCTGTCCCCCTCTAAGGACCGGTCTCTCCTCACAACATGTCCAAAGTAAGTTAGAAGGAGCCTCAGAATCCTTGCCTCCAAGGAGCCACCCGGTTTAACCCTTTCCAGGACAAATCTGTTTGTTTTCCTAGCAGTCCATGGTATTCTCAATACTCTTCTCCAGCACCACAGCTCAAAGGCATCAATTCTCCTTCTATCCTCCTTGGTCATTGCCCAACTCTCTGACGCATAACAGGTGATTGCGAAGACCATGGCCTGTATCAGATGCACCTTAGTCTCCAGAGAGACACCACTGCTCTTCAGCACTTTGGAGAGGTCCCTAACAGCAGACTTTCCCATGGAAATGCGCCTTTTAATTTCCTGGCTGCTGGTGCCAAGACTGTTGACTATGGAGCCAAGCAAACTAAAGCTGTGTACAGTCTCAATCTCTTCACCATCCATCCTGATGCTGCCAATTGGTCCAGTGGTGAGAATCTTTGTCTTCTTGACATTGAGCCTCAATCCATATTGTAGGCTGCAGTCCTTGACACTCTGCAGCAGGCGCTTCAGGTCCTCCTCAGTTTCAGCAAGCAGGGTTGTGTCATCCGCATAACGCAGATTGTTGATAATTCGTCCACCAATCTTGACCCCACATTTCTCCTCATAGAGCCCAGCCTCCCGGCAAAACCCTGCTTGCTGAAACTGAGGAAGTCCTGAAGCTTCAGAAGGTCAATGACTGCAGCCTTTATTATGGATTGAAGCTCAAAATCAAGAAAACAAAGATTCTCACCACAGGGTCAATCAGCAGCATCGTGATGGATGGTGTAGAGATTGAGATCATAAACAGCTTTAGTTTGCTTGGCTCCACAATCAACACTCTTGGCACCAGCACCCAGGAAGTTAAAAGAAGTATTGCATTGGGAAACTAAGCTGTCAGAAACCTCTCCTGAGTACTGAAGAGCAATGACCTCAGTCTGGAGATTTTAGATGATCTTTAGATGCACATGAATTGACAAACTTTCAAGGTATAGAGAATCTTATTCTATAAATAACAAATAGAAAGCAAGAAGAATCTCCAGTTCACAGAAAAACACAATACAAGAGAAGAAAAATATTGGCTGATTGCAGTTTGGATGTGTTTTTTAAAATTCTTAATATTATATTGGCATCGTAGTCCAACACTAATCAGAATAAACATATCTCATAATTTCAGGGACTGTGTCCACAACAAAATATGGTTCAACATAAGGAACAAAGCTCTCAAAGAAATAAAACTGTCTGTTAGCTAAAGGAGAAAAGTTACAGAATTATTTCAATATATGCAGGCAAAGCTTTTGATGAATCAATTATGGTTTTTATTTATAAGTAACAGAATGAAAAAACAGAGTATTTATTAACTATTGTTAAGTACCATTTGAGTCCATTTCAGCTTATACTAATCCAATGTAATGGATTAATCAAATTCATTCATACTAAGAAAATAAAATGTTGTTAGGTCTTGTATCACCACAATTATTGTTATATTTAAGGACAGTGTTTCAGCCACTTTGTCAATTTATCTCACTGAGGGTATTACTCTGTGCTCAAACCAATTACTTTACCTAACACAATAGCCTCTTCCATAAATAACATTTCCAAAGAACAAGATAACATGTTTTCCATAGATAACACGTCCAAAGTACATGATGTTTCCATATATATCCAAAGTACCTATTTGAGTTTTTCTTTCAAAACAGATCAGTTCATTTTCCTTGAAGTTCATTATAACTCAATATATCTTAAAATCACCACAATTAAAATGCGTTAATTCTTTTAAGTTAAAGAATTCATGAACAATATCAATAAATTAGTTGTTTTATAGTCTTTTTAAAGTTGGGGAAAAAAAATTTCAGAAGACATTCTGATACCCCTATTAGAATACTGAGAGGATAAAGGGGGAAAATACTGAAGTAAGAGATCAGAACAGAAGCTTTTAAAGGGTGGTTTGAGAAGACAAAACAAGTATTATAATAAAATGAACATAGGATTGAAGTCATAAAATGAAAAAGGAAGGACACTTAGCAATTCTTAAGCTGAAAGAACTGAAGAGCAAATTTAAGTCTTGAGCTTCAATACTGAAGGATTCTATGGGGGAATCTTGAGTGATGCAGGAAGCATCAACGAAAGGTGGAAGAAATCACAATTAAAAAATAAAGGAAGGAAAACACAGAGTCATTGTACCAAAAATTGGTTAAGAGAAAACAGCATATGATCAAGAACCAATGGTAATGAAGGAAGAAGTGTAAGCTGCAGTAAAAGCACTAGCAAAAATCAAGTCCTAGCAATTGCTGTGATAGGACTTGAGGTATTTCAACAAACAGATGCAGCCTTGGATGCAGACACCAGTTTAATGCCAAGAAATCTGGAAGATAACTACATAGCCAAATGACTAGAAGAGTTTCATATTTGTTCCCTTTTCAAACAGAAGTAATCCAATGTTGTTTTTGCTAAGTGTCATCAGGTATGACTCATAGCTAACCTATGAACAACAGATTTTTATCCTGTCCTATTGCTGTGTCATCCTTATCATTCCCAATACATTTGAGCTCATTACTGAAAACACTATCAATCCATCTCATTGAGGGTCTTCCTCTTCCTCACTGGCTCTCCATCTTTCCAAGGAATAATCTCTCCTATCAACATGTCCAAAGTATGTGAGATGATGCTTCAAGCCTTCAAGCACTTGGGTCACATTTTCTCCAAGACATACATGTTTGTTCAGGTGCTCCAATAGAATATGGAAATCATCAAGCAGTATCATTAGTATATGCAAGAAAAATGGCTGTGAACATCAATAGGGAACTTGGCAGCAATTCAAGCTGGATTCAGAAGATGGTGTGGATTTGAACTGTGTTTGGGTTGACAGTGCAACTTCTTACCAATTAGGACACCAGAGCTCCCATTATGCATTGTTGTTTGCTGTTCAATAGCAGCCATTCTGAACTAACTCACAGCTGACCCTCTAGAAGGTTTTCAGAGGAAATAAATCACATGGGATGAAACTGTCCATCTTTCTCCTGCAGAGCAGTTGGTGGATTTGAGCCACATGCCTTTGGCTGGAAGTGCAACTCCTTACTACTAAGCTACCATAGTGCCCTCATTACCCATTAGAGATATAAGGCAAAACAATAATGTGGTATTGCCTCACTTCAACAACAGCAACGGGAACAACATTCAATAAGACATAAAGAACAAATGCTTGGAAAGATGTAGAGAAATTGTCATGCCCATACACTGCTAATGTGACTGCAAAATAACGCAGTAGCTATGAAAAAGATTTTAGTACTCCCTTAAAAAGTCAGAAATAGAAATAGCATTTGGTACAGGAAACCTACTACTAAGTGCTTGTCCTCAAGATATAAGAGTTGTAACACATAATCATAGCTAACCCTCTATTGGGTTTTTGAAGGTGTAACAAATTGCTTGGGAGATGACTCATCTGCAGAGTGGTCGGTGGATTTGAACCACCAGAAAGCTGTGGTCTTTGAGTCAGCAGGGCAACTCCCTATGGACTACAACATCAGATCTCTCTCATTAGTCATTAGATACTAATCAAAACAACAGTGAGATATATTACTCCAGAAGTGTTGTTGTTGTTGTTGTTATGTACCATCGAGTCGCTTGCGATTCATAGCGACCCTATGTACAACAGCCCTAAACTCCGCTCTGTCCTGTGCCAATCACACTGTCTCTGACACTCCCATCCCAATTACCCCAGTCACTGAATCAATCCACCTCATAGAGGGCCTTCCTCTCCTGCCCATCCCTCAACCCTCCCAAGCATGATGTCCCTCTCCAAGGACCTCTCCCTCCTTACAACATGACCAAAGTATGTCAGATGAAGCCCCAGAATCCTTGCCTCAAAGGAGCAGCCTGGTTTAACCCTCTCAAGGATGAATCTGTTTGTTTTCTTGGTGGTCCATGGTACATTCAATACTCTTCTCCAGCACCACAGCTCAAAGGCTTCAATTCTCCTTCTATCCTCCTTAGTCATTGTCCAACTCTCTGATGCATAACAAGTGATTGTGAAGACCATGGCCTGTATCAGACACACCTTAGTCTCCAGAGAGACACCATTGCTCTTCAGTACTTTGGCGAGGTCCCTAACAGCAGACTTTCCCATGGCAATGCGCCTTTTAATTTCCTGGCTGTTGGTGCCAAGACTGTTGACTGTGGAGCCAGAAGTGATAGCAAAGTTTAAAATTTAAAAAAAAAAACCAAAAAAAACCCCCAAAAACCAGCACCCCAACAACACACCCAAACACCAGAGAACAGCAAATTCTTGCAAATGTTGTAAAAAGGCTAGAACCTTAATGTATTGTTGAAAGGCATGAAAACTCTTTCAACAACCACACAACGCCAAACAGCACATATTTAAAAAGTTGAAAATAGAAATATTGAGTGAGCCGGCAATCTCACTGATAAGAGAAATAAGAAGCACAGAAATAAGAACTTTGACATGAGCAGATAAATGAACACCCATTTTCAGAGCAGCAGCATTCACAGTGATCAAAAAAAGAAGCAACCTCAGTCCTCGGCAACGGGCAAATGGATAAACAATGGTGCATGCACACAGTGAAATTCTAGGCAGCATTAAAGAATTTGTGAAACACATCGTAACATGAATGAACCTGATTTTGCTCTTTAAAAAAGCACAAATATTGTATGACACAATTACAATTAAAAATTAAGAGAAAGTTTACTATCAGCAGGAACACATTTTTTTAGGTTACCAGATGTGGGAGGAGAAGAAAGGTAAGTCATTAGCTAGACAGTTGTTGTTATTTTTGTTGTGTACCATCGAGTCAGAACCTAGGTAGGTTCTAGGTGACCCTCTGGTGGGTTTTCAGAGACAGTTAAAATCACATGGAGAAGACTGCCCATCTTGCTCCTGCAGAACAACTGGTGGATCTGAACTGCATGGCCATAGACAAAACAATCGAAAACACTAGAAGGAGCACAAGGGTGAGGCACGTAAGAAAAAATACTGTATAAGACCATTACTGCCAAAATAGAAGACCAACCAGTGAGATATGTATGAATACACAAAGAGGTAAAGGGGAGGAGGGGAAGTGGGAATCATGAGATAGAAGAGTTTGGTGGGAGGAGGCAGAAAGTAGAGGGGGGAAAAGTACATTAGTGAAACACAATTAAAAAGGAAAAAAATACACAGAACATGTTAAGTTTTTAGAATTACGGGATGTATCTTATTTACCTATCTGTGCTTTATGTAACCTAACAGATAGCCAAGGAATATCTACCATCTCTTCAGAATTTCCATTTCTGGCTTTCTATGACTAGTCCCCATAGCTGTATATGAGTGATATCCTCTGGCATATAAGTATCGGAGGATCAAGCATCACTAAAGCTTCCATGAAATGGAACAATGAAAATTGTTTTTGCACTTCTATATTTAAATCTATAAACTCAAATAAATAAATGGATCTATTCAATATTCATCCTAAAAAAAAGTTATAGAAAACAAAGGCAAATACTACAGCAGACACAAGCCAGTAATAACACTTATTTGAAAATGGATTAATACATAAACATGCAAGCTGTATATGGATGGATCAGCAGGGAAATATGACTACACCCATGAGCAGATGTTGGATAGATAGATACATACATGTTTTATTGATAATATTTGTACACATAGATTTTATATGTGCTGTACATATATTCATAAATGTAGTTGGGGCAAAGAAATGAAAAATTTATCAGGTATATAACCATATACCATGAGGAAATGAGTTGTTAAATCCAGAAACTCAGGGTCAAAGTCCCTAGAGATATTAAGGTCAACTGTAAAAACAGAATACACAAATATAATGATCTACATCCTATTTTAGTGTACACAAATATAATGATCTACATCCTATTTTAGTGAGTAGCAACTAAGGTCTTAAAAACTCATGAGAAGCCATCTACGGTGCAACTATTTGTATCTCCCCATACAGAGCAAAGAAATATCAAAGATGCAAGGAAACAATTAGTCCAAAGTACCATGTGAACGCAGATCACCTTGATCCTGAGGCCAGATGATATCTGGCTAGCTACTATAGCTGGTCACCTTGAAAAAGATTCTAATAGGCGATCCTAGATAGAGTAGGAGAAAAATGTGAAGTGAAAATCAAAAATAATGAAAGAAAATCAGGTTTGATAGAGACTGGTGAAATCCTCCTTTAATCCCGTGGCTCAACTTTCTGTCAAAAGTAGACTGACCTATGAGATCAACAGTAACACCAGGGAAGTAGGAAGTACTAGAAAGACGAACTGCACACAATTCAAGAGCAGTGCTTGCCCAGGAATAAAGTTCAGAAAGCAGGAAGAGATCAGAAAGTAAGAAGAATGAAATGTCAGAGAGAGGAAGTGCTATTACATTGTGAAGATTGCAATCAATGTCATGAATCAAGACATGCATGGATTGTTAAATCAAAATAAATTTGCTTTCACCTAAATCACAATAAAAAGGTTTTGTTTTTTAAAAAAGGATTTGGGGAACATAAAGTGATAGGGCATAAGTGTTGGGCACAATAAGACTATTTAGGAAATAGTGACCTTTTCAAACAAACTCTCCTTAATTTTTCATGTGGAGAAGAGTATTGAATATACTCTGGACTGCTAGGAGAACAAACAAGTTCATCCTGGAGAGGGTGAAGCCAGGCTGCTTCTTGGAGGCAAGGATTATGACATACTTGGACATGTTACAAGGCGGCTCAGTCTTTGGAGAGGGACATAATGCTTGGGAGTGTGGAAGGACAGCGCAGGAAAGGAAGACCCTTGATGAGGTGGACTGATTCAGTCACTGGGGTAACTGGGCTAGGTGTTTCCGAGACAGTGAGATTGGCATAGGATAGAGCAGGGTTTAGGGTCGCTATGAGTCGCAGGCAACTCGATGGCACATAACAACAAACAGCCTTAAGCATAGTTAGCATTATTGGGGAGGACATGTTACAGGGCTTAGTGAAGAAGATCCAAAGATCACTTCTCTTCCACCAAAAGGAGTGTCATGCAATTTCTTCAGCCACCAGAAACAAATGGGAGCCCTGGTGGCTTAGTACATTACGATTCGCTAACCCAAAGGTCATCTGTATCCAGTGGTTCAAAATCCAACATCACCTCTGTGGGAGAAATACGGGAAGGCTCTTTCCATGATTTATACCCTCAGAAACTCGATGGAAGGTCATAGTGAGTCTAAAATAACTTGATGGCAGTGAGGTTTTTTGTATATCACTGAGTCTTCGAGCCATTAATGTATTTTCTTAAAATTCAGAACATGCCACCAATTGCCTATACACCTACATGCACATCAATTCAGACTGTTTCTGTCACATTTCTTTAGAAGTCTTTTCCTTGATTCCTAAGAAAAATATATTCATACATGGTTTTAATCATAGGACATCAAAATGGGGGTGGAAAAAACTAGTTTGTTACATTCCATCTAGAGTTTGAACATCTACCACAGCAACAATTGCTTCTGGATTGTTTTGATTATATACACTTTTCATCGTAGCAATCAAATTGGTCATTGTTCCCTATGTAAGGTAGAGGTGGCTTAAGGATTTGATTGTTGATTAAATAACTGAAGGCAATCCAGAATTTTTACAGTTTAAATGCTGAGAATTACTATTCTACAGAGGGAGTTATGGTGGTGTAGTCTGTAAGGAATTTGCAGCTAACCCAAAGGCAGCACCTATGTGGTGGTTCAAGTCCATCAGTGGCTCTTTAGGAGAAAGACAGACAGGCTGCTAATGCACAACTTACAGGCTCAGAAAGCTACTGGAGGGTCAGTTATGAGTTGGTTCCAAGTCAAAGGGAATGAGAATGAGAGTGTGAGAATATTCTAGTATATTCAAGTATATATTTATCAGGGGAAAGGAAGTAAAGTGATGAATAAAAAAAATTATCTGAACAACTTTGTCCTCTAAAATTTTCCTCCTTGGCAAGAGATGTATATCCAGGTAAATAAAACGAAATCAAACTCATTGTCATAAGGTTGATTATGATTCATGGCAACTTCACATGCTGATTGGAACTGGTTCACAGATAATCTATACACACAGCTAGCCAGCACTTTCTTCCATAGGGTTACTGAGTAAGATCAACCTTCACCCAGGGCTTCACCTCAATCTGTGAATTAACAGTGAAGTTCAAACTGTTTGTGCCATCAGGGAACCTGTATTCACTCACAAGTAGGGTGGCTGAAGCTCAATATCATCATTTTCTTACATATGAAGGACTGGATGAAACTATATGAATCATCAAATGAAGGACCAATGGGATTTTAAAACTCACTCAAATGAAAAGAAGAGACAACACTATTGTATCTGCAGGAAAGACAATATAGATAAAGATTAAAATAACCTCTTCCCCAAATATTACCCGATTATTTCCTGAAAAATTGGCTCACAAGATGATTTAACATATTAAACAACAACAACAACAACAGTGGCATATGTGCAAAGTGATGAAACATGCATGTGCTCACATGCATGCATGCATGTACCAGTACACATACACACATAAATGCACACACATGCACACACACATTCCATATCCATATGAGAAAAAGGATTGAAATTCTTAGTCTCCTGACCTTATAGAGACTCAGCACGCTGTCCTCAAGTCACTTCAGTGAAAGAAGGCTTTACAAAGTTGTTAATTAATCTAGGGCTGGCACCCTTTGGGAAGAATACCAGAAAATTGGAACAAAAAAGAGGTGCAGCTTACCTCACAGCAGGAAAGAATGGGCCTTTTAATTGGATTAAATCACATCACCACAAAATTTATGGATCCTGGCCACTATGCCAAAGAGGTGAGAAAATTTTAAATTAACTCATTAAGTTAGATGGGGAGGGGCAAAACTTATCATTTGCTCAGGAATTTTCAATGCAAAATTTTATTAATGTAAAGGTTTAACAGAATCAGGAAAAAAGTTAGTTCTGGGACTTAGGGACTTCCAAATGGACCATTATATTCTGAACACATCCACAAAAGTACCATAAGTTTATAATACATCATCTAAATGGTGAATGTTAATATGAGTTCAAAATAAGTGGTGGTGGGGTTTTGTGTGTATATATGTTTAAGCACATACATACACACATATAGATATACACACATATATAGATATACACACACACATATATTTGTGTATGTGATTTTGCATGACCACAATATGGTGTTCTGGGATTCTCATTCTTCTCAAGGTTAGCCACAATTTGTTGCAATCCACACAGTCAATGCCTTTGCATAGTCATTGAAACAAAGATAGACACTGTTGTGGAAATCTCTACTTTCAGCCAGGATCCATCCAACATTGGCCTCTTCTAAATCCAGCTTGTATTTCTGGTAGTTTTCTGTCAATGTACTGTTCTAGTCATTTCTGGGTAATTTTCAGCAAGATTTTGTTCATGTGATATTAATGATACTATTTGATAATTTCCACATTGTTGGATCGCAATATAGGAATAAATATGGATCTCTTTTAATCAGTTGGCAAGGTAATTGTCTATACAGAGTTGCATCTGTTTGTTGAAATACACCAATTGTGCTCATGTAAAACCTATACTTGAAACAGGAAGCAGTCAGAACAGAGCAAGGAAACCCTGCATGGTTCAAAATTTAAAAAGGAGTGCATCAGGGATGCACTCCTTTTTACACTGTATTTTCAATCTGTATGTGGAAACAATCATTTGGGAGGCTGGACTTTATGAGAATGTGGCATAAAGATTGGAGTAAGACTCATCAACAACCAGGGATATATCGATAACACTACCCTTGCTTGCTGAAACTGAAGCAGATTTGAGGTGTTTGCTGCAGAAGGTCGACTGTAGTCTTCAATATGGACTGAAACTCAACATCAAGAAAACAAAGATTCTCACCACTGGGCCAACTGGAAGCACCACAGAAAGCAGATTGAGAATGTTAACAATTTCAGCTGCTTTGTTCCACACTCGACACTCTTGGCAACAGTAGTCAGAAAATTAAAAGATGAACTGCATTGGGGAAATGTCCTGTTAGGGACCTCCCCAGAGTGCTGAAGAGCAACAGTGTCAGTCTAGGGTCTAAGTTGCTGATCCAGGACATGGTAATCACAATTGCTTACTACACATAAGAGAGCTAGATAATGACTAAAGATGACAGAAGAAGAATAAATCAATGCCATTGACTTGTGGAGATGGAGAAGAATACTGCCAAGTGAACAAATAGGTTTGTCCTAGAGAGAGTGAAACCAGGTTGTTTCTTGGAGGCAAGAACTTTGCAGCTCCTGACATACTCTGGCATGTTGATAAGAGAGATCAGTCCTTGGAGGACATCATGCCACTGTGCTTGGTAGAATGGAGAGGGACAGCAGAAAGCTAGGAAGATTCTGGAGGAGACGGATTGACACAGTAACTGGGGTAATGGGGGTTGGTAGGTGTGTCAGAGTCAGTATGACTTGATACAAGAGGACAGGGTTCAGAGCTATTCTGCAAAGGGTCACTGTGAGTCGCAGTCAACTTGATGGCACATAACAACAATGTATGTATATGAAAAATAAATTATTGTATGTATACATAGAAAAATATTTAGCATTTGCATATTTATTTCTATGCACGTACATATAAAAGTATATGTGTTTATATATAATGTTTTGTGTGTGTATATATGTATAACGAATATACCATGGACTGCTAGGAGAACAAATAAGTTTGTCCCAGAGGTTGCTCCTTGGAAGCAAGGATTCTGAAGCTCTGTCTGACATGCTTTGAACATGTTGCAAGGTGAGATCAGTCCTTGGAGGGGGATGCCATGCTTGGGAGGGTGAAAGGATAGTGCAGGAGAGAAAGACCCTCGATGAGATGCATTGATTCAGTCACCTGGGTAATGAGGATGGACGTGTTGGAGAGAATAAGATTGGCAAGGGATAGAGCAGGGTTTAGGGCTGTTGTGCAGAGGGTTGCTATGAGTCACAGGCGACTCACTTGATGGCAGATAACAACAACATATGTATAAGTGTATGTATATGTATATGTATATGTATATGTATATGTATATGTATATGTATATATTTCCAGGCTGGGAAGATAAGTGGAACGGCTAGATTCTACAAAGGTGTGTTTTTCTGTTTTGAGGTTGAGACTTGGGTGCGGCTGTTGCTAGCAACGGGGTGTGAGCAGACTGGACTTGGCTTTGAATTTAAAACAGGCTTGGAAACAGGAGTGGCATCCACTTCCAAAAAAACACTTGCCTCCAGAAACTCTAAGAACTTGGAGAAAAGATGAAAGTTTCATGTTCTAGACTTCCGTTCATAGGGTCGCTATGGGTCGTCTACAACTCAATGGCACTTAATACAACAACAACAATGTATATATTAAATGGGGTTATGTCTCCCTCTATATTCTAAAATGTGAATGTGTACACACTTTAAAATACACACAAACACACACAGAGAGTCACAGAAGTGAGCTTTTTGGTTTGTTGGGTTTTTTTAAATAAAAATTTTATTGTATACTGTTTCACTTACAAAGTTCATATACACTGTTTTTCATACTGGATCTTTCACATTTCCTTTATTCATCCCTCCCTCTACCCATCAATTTGTGTGACACTATGATTACCCACCCTGCTCATCTTTTTACTCTGTTGGAAAAATGGTGTTTTTTTTTTATGCACACAGGGATTTAATCTTTGGAAGGTTCCATCCATCAATTTAATCCTCCTGAGATTGTGCATTTATGGCTGTATTTGAGAGTCTCTTGATACCAGTTTGTCTCTGATGAATACTGTGACTTTGGGCTTTAGTCCCAGATCTCTGATCCACGTTAAGTTGTTTTTTGTGTATGGTGTGAGATGTGGATCCTGTTTCAGCTTTCTGAAGGTAGAAGTCCAGTTTTGCCCATTGGATCGGTTTTATTCTTTGTCAAAGATCAGCTAAACATGAATAGATGGGTACATTTCTGGGTTCTCAATTCTGTTCCATTGGTCCATGTGGCTGTTATTGTACGAACGTAAGTGCTGTTTTGGTTACCACCACTGTGTAGTAGGTTTTGAGGTCAGGGAGTGCTATGTCTCTTATTTTTTATTTTCAGAAGTGCTTTGCTTTTTGGGGTCTCTTTCCTCTCCAAATAAACTTGACAATTTCCCTTTTGATCTCTTTGAAAAGTGAATTTGGTGTCTGGATTGGGATTGCATTGAACATGTTGATTACTTTCGGTAGGACTGTCATTTCCACAATATTGAATCTTCCTATCTGAACAGAGAACAGTTTCTTCTTATTTGGGTCTTATATTTTGTCTCACAGAAATGTTCTGTAGTTTTCCTAGTATAGGTCTTTTGTGTTTCTAATTAAGTTCACTCCCAAATACTCAATTTGTAGTTGGCTACTTTAAATGGTATTGCTTTCTTGATTTCCTTCTCTGAATTATCTTTGTTACAGTAGAGGAATGCCACTGATTTTAGGATATTGATCTTATAGCCTGCCACTCTACTAAACTGGTCTACTAGCTTTAACAGGTTGTTGTTGTTGTTGTTGTTGTTGTTGTTGAGTCCTTGGTGTTTTCTATGTACACTCTCATATCATCTGCATATAGTGACAGTTTAACCATCTTTTGCCAATTGGGATGCCTTTTATTTCCTTCTCTAGTCGTATTGTAATAGCAAGTACAGAAGTGAATTTTATATTTCAATGGTTGTTAAAGATGTTAAAAAGTCTTGTAAAAGCTAGAGATTTTTATTATTAATCTTTATAAAAATTTGAAACATTTATGTTAAAATCTAATATTGAAAATTTTTAATGAAATGATTTCTAAAACAACTTGAGAAACAAAAACCAATTACTGACTTTTCTGCAATCAAGAGAGTTAAAAATGGAATGAATTAATTAACTCACATATGTTGTTGTGTACCATCAAGTCAGGACTGACTCTCAACTGACCCTTTGGTATACAAAAACAAGATGTGTATAAATTGCTATTTTTTGTTGTTATTGTTATGTGCCATCAAGTTGCTTGCAACTCATAGGGACCCAATGTACAACAGCCCTAAACCCTGCTCTATCCTGTGCCAATCACACTGTCTCTGACACTCCCATCCAGATTACCCCAGTCACTGAATCAATCCACCTCACAGAGGGTCTTCCCCTCCTGCACTGTCCCTCCACCCTCCCAAGCATGATGTCCTTCTCCAAGGACCAGTCCTTCCTTATAACACATCCAAAGTACATTAGATGGAGCTTCAGAATCCTTGCCTCCAAAGAGCCTCCAGGTTTGACCCTTTCCAGGATGAATCTGTTTGCTTTCCTAGCAGTCCATGGTACCCTCAATACTCTTCTCCAGCACCACAGCTCAAAGGCATCAATTCTCCTTCTATGCTCCTTAGTCACTGTCGAACTCTCTGCTGCATAACAAGTGATAGCAAAGACCATGGCCTGTATCATATGCACCTTACTCTCCAGAGAGATACCGTTGCTCTTCATTATTTTGGAGACGTCCCTAACAGCAGACTTTCCCATCACAATATGTCTTTTAATTTCCTGGCTACTGGTGCCAAGAGTGCTGACCGTGGAGCCAAGCAGACTAAAGTTGTTAACAATCTCAATCTTTTCACCATCCATCCTGGTCCAGTGGTGAAAATCTCTGTCTTCTTGACATTGAGCCTCGGTCCATATGAAGGCTGCAGTCCTTGGCCCTCTGTAGCAATCATTTCAGGTCCTCCTCAGTTTCAGCAACCAGGGTTGTGTCATCTGCATAACACAGATTGTTAATAGATCTTCCACCAATCCTGACACCATACTTCTCCTCATAGAGCCCAGCGTCTCAGATAATCTGCTCTGCATACAGGTTAAAAAGGTATGGAGATAGGACACATCCCTGGCGTACACCCTTCCCAATTTTGAACCATGCGGTGTTACCCTGCTCTGTTCTGATGACTGCCTCTTGGTCCAAGTATAGGTTTCGCATTAGCATGATTAAATGTTCTGGGATTCCCATTCTTCTCAGAGTCAGCCATAGTTTGTTATGATCCACACAGTCAAACGCTTTTGCATAATCAATGAAAAACAGATAGACATTCTTCTGGTATTCCCTGCTTTCAGCTAAGATCCATCTAACATCAGCTACAAAATCCCTAGTACCACGACCCCTTCTAAACTCAGCCTAGACTTCCGGCAGTTCTCTGCTGATGTGCTGTTCCAGTCGTTTTTGGATAATCTTCTGTAGAATCTTGCTTGCATGTGGAATCAGTGATATTGTTCTGTAGTTTCCGCACTCAGTTGGGTCACCCTTCTTTGGAATGGGGACAAATATAGATCTCTTCCAGTCAGTTGGCCAAGTGGTTGTGCTCCAGATTTCTTGGCTGAATAGAAGATTCCAAAAGGCAGCATGAGATGACAAAGCAAAATATTACAATGAAATTTGCAAGGAGCTGGAGTCAGAAAATCAAAAGGGCTGAACTCATTCAGCATTTCTTAAGCTCAAGGAACTGAAGAACAAATTCAAACTCGAGTTGCTATAATTAAGGATGCTTTAGGCAGAATATTAAATGATCCAGGAAGTATTAAAAGAAGATGGAAAGAATATACTGAGTCACTGTATCAAAAGGAATTGGCAGACACAGAAGAATTTAATGAAATAACATATAAGCAAGAGCCTATGGTGGTGAAGGAAAAAGTTCAAGCTGCTTTGAAGGAAATAGCAAAAAATAAGGTCCCAAGAATAGATAGTATACCAATTGACATATTTCAGCTAATAGATGTTGCACTGGATGTGCTCACCAAGTTGTGCCAAGAAATCTGGAGAACAGCTACTTGGCCAACTGACGGGAAGAGATCTATATTTATTCCCATTCCAAAGAGGGGTGACCCAACATAGTGTGGAAACTACAGAACAGTATCATTGATTTCCCGCACAAACAAGATTCTACTGAAGATTATCCAAAAACGAGTGGAACAGCACATCAGCAGAGAACTGCCGGAAGTCCAGGCTGGGTTTAAAAGGGGTCATGGTACTAGGGATATTGTAGCTTATGTTAGACGGATCTTAGTTGAAAGCAGGGAAGACCAGAAGAATGTCTATCTATGTTTCGTTGATTATGCAAAGGCATTTGACTGTGTGGATCATAACAAACTGTGGAAGACTCTGAGAAGAATGGGAATTCCAAAACACATGATCGTTTGAATGCAGAACCTATATATACTTGGACCAAGAGGCAGTCGTTAGAACAGAGCTAGAGGAAATGAACAAATTTTGTAAAGTCATTGCCTACCTAAACTAACATAAGAACACTCCTCATACTATCCAAAAAATAAAATCTGGCAAAGAAGATTCCACCAGTGGATCTGAAATCAATTCTATTCAAAATCATTAAAAATACAGAAAAAAGATGGAATACTTCTGGACTGACACTCTGAAGCAAGCATAACCCTGACTTCAAAGCCAGGCAAAGACACCACTAAAAAAGGAAATGATGGATAAATATCACTCGTGAACATGGATTCAAAAATTCTCAACAAAATCCTAACCAACAGAATCCACTATTATAAAAATAAATCATTCACATTAGGTATACAAGGATGATGGGGCAACATAAGAAAAACAATCAGTGTAATCTACCACACATCAATAAAACAAAGACCGACATGATCATTTCAACCAATACAGAAATTGCAAAAGATTCAACACTCTTTCCTGTTAACAATGCTCTCAATAAAATTAGAAGGGAAATGTCTCAGTATAATTAAAAACATATAAATAAACCCAACAGTCAACATTATTCCTAGTAGAGGGAGGACCATTTTTATTTTGATCTTCTATATCTTGTTCTTAATTTTCTTTCCTTGATGGCATAATTCAGACTGTTACTCTAATCCAAAGTGTGGAGTGCCTCCCCGGCAGTTCAAATTCACCAGTGGCTCAAAGGGAAGAAAAGATAGGCAATCTCCTCCTGTGATTTTCAGTCTGAAAATTCGTTGGAGGGTCAGCTATGAATCATCATTTACTTGATTGCACTGAGTTTTGAGTGAGTCCACAGACAGTGGTGTTTTAATATCTCATTACTTTAGAGTTGTCTAATGATCTTTTCAACTGTGTAATTTGCATTGTGTATTTTGGGATTATTTCATTGGGTGTGTAAGTACTTATTTTGATTACATCCTTTTTGCAGGACTGATTCTTTAATTACTTGTAAAATATTGGCATCACTTTTGCCTTGAAATCTCTTTTGGCTTTCTTACCCTTTTTTTCACTATTGTTGTTAGGTGCTGTTCAGCTGAGTATGACTCATAACAAGCTTACAGAAAGTTGACCTAAACCCTGCCATTCTCATCATCTCTGACACACTAGTATTCATTGCTGATGTCATCATGTCAATCTACTTTATTGGGGGTCTTCCTCTTTTCCCTCTTTCGCTGACCCTCCACCTTTCCGAACATACACGATGCCCCTTTCCAAGGAACAGCTCTGCCTAGCAACATGTCCAAAGTATGAGAGATAAAGTTTAGTCATCTTTGCCTATAGGAAGCATTCTGGCTGCAGTTTTTCCATGACACATCTGTTTGCCCTTTTGGCTGTCCATGGGATATTCAGTACTCTTCTCCAGAAGCACAATTCAAACACATTTATTATTATTCTCTCATCCTTATTCCTTGTCCAGCTCTCTGATACATAGCAAGAAATTGAGAAGACAATAGCCTGAATCAGGTGCATGTTAGTCTTCAACCTGACATCAGTGTTCTTCAGCATTTTGAGAGGTTCCTCACAGTCGACTTGCCCAATGTAATACATCTCCTGATTACCTGACTACTGGTAATTTTTCCCATTGTTTTGATTGCAAAATCCTTTTTATCTTTGTGTCTAAAATGTATTTCATGTAGATAGAAAATTGATAGGTCCTGTTTTCTTAACCACGCTGCTAATCTCTTTCTCTTGATTGAGGCATTTAATCAATTTATATTCAGTGTAATTAATGACAGGTATGAATTTATTGCTGACATTTGTGTTTTTTATAGTTGTGGTGATGATTTTTTTTCCCCAACGTTTTTTATTCTGGGCTGAGTACATTTGTTATTGTATTTTAATTTTCCTTCATTGTTGATTTTGTGCTTAATTAGTACTCATGATTTTCTTTTTTATTTTGGCTAAAAAGTTTATTCATTTTCTTTGTGATTATCCTATCTAAAATTTACTTTTATTTTCCCAAGTTTATAAATGGCTATCTTTTGTCATTTCTTTGGTTTACATTATATAGCTGTCATTATTTACAAATTTAGATCTGTTTTCAGTCTTATAATCTTATTTTTGAACATTTTTATGATTTTTCTTTTGTTTCAAAGTGATTATTTCATGTGTTTCAATCTCAGGTTGCTGTCTGACATTTCTGGTTCTCTGATCAGTTATCCCTTCAGAATTTCTTGTACGGTTGGTCTGGCTCCACAAATTCTATTAATGTTTGTTTATTCGGGAATGTATATTTTAGGGAAAGCTTTTCAGGATGTATAATTCTTCACTGGCATTTTTCTTTCAGTCTTCTTGGCTTCAAACTCTTTTGGTAAAGAAGAGTTTAATCCTACAAGTAAAACGTATTATAGGTAACATTTCATTGTTTTTTTCTGGTCTTGGCTCAAGATTCATTCTTTTTCTCTAGTTTTGGAAATTGTAATTCTGTGGTGTGTGTGTGTGTGTGTGTGTGTGTGTGTGTGTGTGTGTTTGTCGTATATGAAGTTCATTGAGCTTTGAAATTCTTGGATCTCTCTCTTTTCCACTTTCATGATGTTAAGGAAGTTCTAAGATAACAAATCTTCAACTCTCTCTTTCTCTTTGTATATTTGTGTGTGTGTTTGCTGTCTACTTGTCCTGGAATTTTGATCACAAATGTATTTTTCCTCTTTATAGTCTCCCATGTAATACTTAATCTTTCTTAATTTTTCTTCTTTTTCCTCATATAAATTATGTCAAGGGATTTGTCTTATAATTTGCCAACTGGTTGAATTCTACTCTTTTCCCATTCCAATGTGCTATCTATATCTAAAATTTTTGTATAACCTTGTAGATTTCCAAATACTGCTTTTATATGGCTTCCAACTGTATATTTTAAATTTGATCATATAGTGTTTATATACATTTTATTTTATATAACTACCCTCCATTTATATCTATTATTATACCATCCTTTCAAGTTCCCACTGAATCCTTCCTATTTCTTCACTCCGTTTCCCCCAATATACCCACTAAACTCAGCTGTCCTGGTGATAGCCCTTCTCTCTTTTTCTTTCCCCTTTTAGACATTTATACACATCTAATTTTTTTTTACTTATCCTATTTTTACAATAATGGTATTATGCAGTATTTGTCCTTGTGAAACTGAGTTAGTTCACTCAGCATAATGCTCTGAACTCTCCCATGTTATATACTATTTTATTAAATCACTGCTTCTTAGTATAGTAATTAACTGTGTGAATTTACCATGACTTCTCAACCCATTTGTTTGTTGATGGGCATTTGTGTTGTTTACAATTTCTTTGTGTTGTGAATAATGTTTTGATCCCTGTCTCAGCTCTAAATTCCTTGGGTAGACTCTTAGCAGTGCAACAGCTGGGTCATATGGGATATTTATGCTCAGTTTTTTTAGAAAATGCCAAACTGCATTCCAGAGTGGTTGTACCATTTTACAATCCCATCAACATTCCCTCTCTCAAGTGTATGAAAGTTGCAATCTCTCTACATCCGCGCCAACATTTATTGCTTGCTGTCCTGTTAAACTATGCTACTGCTACTAGAGTGAAATGGTATCACATTACTGTCAATATGCATCTCTCTCAGAAATTTCGAGCATTTCATATGCATGTGAAGGCTTGATAATGAATAAAGAATTAAGAATAGTTTCCTTTGAATTGTGCTGTTGGCAAAGAGTGTTGAATAGCTTATGGATTATCAAAAGAATAAATATATTTTGGAGGATTTACAACCAAGGTGCTCCTTAAAGACAAGGGTAATGAAGTCAGGAAGGCTAGTAAAAGGAAAAAAAATAATACTGAGAAAAATGGAGGGTCAGAAAACAGAAGATGACTCTAAGATGGACTGACATCATGACTGTAGTAATGTGCTTCAGCATGAGGTAGATCATGAGGATGAGGCAGGACAGGGTAGGGTTCATTCTGTTCAAAGCATCGCTGAGTCATAATCACTCAATGGCATCTAACAACATCAACAACATCTGTATTGTGATGAACTATCTGATCCTTCAATGATCATTATAAATCAAATTATGAGTTGTCACAGATTGATTTTTGTCTCCCAGAAATAAATATTTGCTTGGCTGGGCCAGGCTTCTCAATGTTTTATGTCATGTGCCAGTTATTCCCCAGGATCAGACAAACCTCAGCTATAAAAGGATCAAAGATAGAATTCCTTCATTTCATCACAGTCCCAACCCATAGAGATCCCAAGGAGAACTTCCCTGGGTTGTGACCCGCAACACTTTTCCTCTTAGGAGATAGGAACTAAAGAAGTGATTGGAGGGGGAACTTTAGTTCCCCCAAGAAAGAGAAGCCAAAAATGGGATTCTTCTCAGGTTTAGGGGGGAAAAAAGATCCCAAGACATATGGAGATCTCCAAGAAATATGAACAATACAGATATATAGCTGTTGAAAAGGCACTTTCCTCTAAAACCTACACAGAAGAAAGCAATCTTAGGAGTCAGCACTCCACATGATGAGAGGATAGATAAATTTGTTAAAGTCAAATACTTGCATTTATGTTTTAGCGCAAGATTAATTACTACGACACAAGTTAAACATATTCAAGATCTATCTATATGACTTGATTTAAATAGTAAGAAATAATTTAGCAATGTTAAACTTCTGTTAAAGTCCTGTGCTTCCAAAAGTGCAGTGATGGATGAGAAATCCCACCTTTCTGTGTTCTGGGAAACAGCTAATATCAAGGGATCATCTTGATCTTTAATATTCTGAGATAAAACTTACTTCATTCCTTCAGTGACTCATATGAGAGCCTGATCTATCCCTCTTCATGACTCCCACAATGTTTGCTGATGATTCATTCTCTTGTTTACTTGCATCTACAGAACCCCAGGTACTCTTTTCTTTGTGACAATGCTCATCAACAGTCTTTCTAGAGCAGGGTTCAGAGCCATTGCTCATAAGGTCCTTATGATTTGTAGTCATTTCTTAAGCACTTAACATCAACAACATTGTAGTCTCACTCTCACTGCCACCCAGTCAACACCACAAGACTCATATCATAGCTGACCCTCCATTAGGCTTACTAGGCTGTAAATCACACAGGGGAAGATTGCCAATCTTTCTCCCAAGGAGATGGATGAATCAAACCACTGGAGACACAAAACATTATGGGTTAGCAGTGCAACTCATTCCGGACTACACCAACAGAACTCCCTCTTATTGTATTAGCTCAAAGAAAAGAGCCACATTAATTTTCCAGTATATTTTGCTTTCTACAGTTTGGGAACTCTGATCCAGCTGCAATTGGTTCCAGTTTTTGGGTTCTAATTTATTCCATTCAGGTAACAAGGCCTCTCCAGTCCTTTGTGTTTTGTCTCTGAATACAGCAGCCTAGATTTCTATTTTGATTCTGACTCTTGGTTCTATGAGTCAAACTTTTCCATTTGTAGCAGGGTAATGGGATTGATTTTTATTCCTTTTAAATATTCATATAATTTTTTTTCCCTGACACTATTTTGGAGGTTTTAACGTATGATAATTTGATGAACTCTGTAAAAAGGGTTAAATATATTACACAGACTCTGATTTTGTTGAGTGGGAGATGACAGAGAACCTGGTTTGTCAGTCCTTTCTGTTTGCTTGTTTAATTTTAGCTCAAACAAATATTTCATGTCCACAGGGAACTGGATATTTGGACTAGGGTTTTTTTTTCCTTATATTTGATCATGTCTGAAATTTTACACTTGAAACTATGAGCTCTGTCTGTAAAACTGAGAAATCATTTTAATCCTACAGGAATCAAGATTTCTGGATCCACAGAGTTGGGATGTGTCATTCAATCCAGTGCTCTGAGATGATCTTTTGAACCTTGAGCAGCATGGAATTCTTAAAAATTATCTCAAGCTCACTGTTGTCAAGTAGCATGTGACTCATATATGATCCTCCATTGGGTTTACAAGGCTGTAAATCATAATGCAGGAGACTACCTATCTGCTGTTGGTGGGTTGAAACCACTAGAGAAGCTCAACTCTATGCATACTACACGAACAGAGCTACCTGGTCTTTTTTAAGTAATTTAAAAAATACTTTTATTGGTATTCATATAATAATTGTTCCTTCAAATTATAATTCATTCATATACACTGTGTTTTATATGACCTTTCATTTATATTGTGTTTCACTTTCAAATCAAATAGTACTCCTGATAATTAGTACATGTGGCTCCATGAGTTCAGTGAATTTATTTCGTTCTGGTTAGTGTATTCTTTTGAAGAATTCTATCCCTTTCAAAATAGAAACTTCAGGGTCAAACTAGAACCTGTGCTTTTGGATAAACTGTTATTAGAAAAACACTGTTCTGGCCGCTTTTCCATGGCAATGGCAGTATGATGAAAGTGGAACACTTAGACTTTGTAATCAAAAGTGTCGTCTTATTTGCAAATCATATAAACTCTGTTGCTGTTATTGCTTTTGAGTCAGAACCAACTGATAGCTGACCTTCCAGCAAGTTTTCAGAAGCTGTAATTCACCCAAGAGGAGACTGTCAAGTCTTTCTTCCATGGAGCTACTGGTGGATTTGAATCATATGCCTTCACACTGGCAGCACAACTCTTTAACCACTAGGCAATCAGTATATATTATTACAGGTTTAGTATTAATTGTTTTAACATGTCTATATGTCTATAATTGAACCATGTATTGTTCCCTTGCTCTGTTCTGACGACTGCCTCTTGGTCCAAGTATAGGTTTCACATTAGCATGATTAAATGTTCTGGGATTCCCATTCTCAGAGTCAGTCACAGTTTGTTGTGATCCACACAGTCAAACGTCTTTGCATAATCAATAAAACACAGATATACATTCTTCTGGTATTCCCTGCTTTCAGCTAAGATCCATCTAACATCAGCTACAATATCCCTAGTACCACGACCCCTTCCAAGCCCAGCCTGGACTTCTGGCCTCTATGAGGAGAATTGTGGCGTCAGAATTGGTGGAAGATCTATTAACAATCTGCATTGTGCAGATGACACAACCCTGCTTGCTGAAACTGAGGAGGACCTCATCCACATGCTGCAGAGGGTCAAGGACTGCAGCCTTCAATATGGACTGAGGCTCCATGTCAAGAAGACAAAAATTGTCACCACTGGACCAATCGGTAGCATCAGGATGGATGGCGAAGAGATTGAGATTGTTCACAGCTTCAGTTTGCTCGGCTCCACGGTCAACATTCTTGGCACCAGTAGCCAGGAAATAAAAAAACGTATTGCTTATCGTGATGGGAAAGTCTGCTGTTAGGGACCTCTCCAAAGTACTGAAGAGCAATGGTGTGTCTCTGGAGACTAAGGTGCATCTGATACAGGCCATGGTCTTTGCTATCACTGGTTATGCATCAGAGAGTTGGACAATGACTAGGGAGGATAGAAGGAGAATTGATGCCTTTGAGCTGTGGTGCTGGAGAAGAGAATTGAAAGTATCATGGACTGCTTGGAAAACAAACAGATTCATCCTAGAGAGGGTTAAACCAAGCTATTCCTTGGAGACAAGGATTCTGGGTCTTCGTCTGACATACTTTGGACATGTTGCCAGGAGGGATGGGTCCTTGGAGAGGGACATCATGCTTGGGAGGGTGGAGGGACGGTGCAGGAGGGGAAGACCCTCTATGAGGTGGATTGATTCAGTGACTGGGGTAATTGGGATGGGTGTGTCAGAGGCAGTGCAATTGGCACAGGATAGAGCAGGGTTTAGGGCTGCTGTACATAGGGTCGCTATGAGTCGCAAGCGACTCACTGGACATAACAACAGTTAAACTACTTTTGGCCTGAGGCCATATGCATATTAATTAAGGGTGGAAAATAAACCTGAAACTATTTATGTGTTTAAGTTTAGGTTTATGTGTTAAAGTTTTTGTTTATTTAACTTAGTGAATATGGCTGTTTCTGGTTTGGGTTTTATATAGTCATGACATGCCTTTGTATTTAGGGCCCTTGTCTCCAGTTGGAGGCTGATGCGTGAAATGGTTAGACTCTGAAAGGTGGGCTCAGTGTTATTATATTTTGGATAAACATTCTTCTAAGTGGTACGGCACTGCCCTGTCAATTTTCCGTACTTCAGTAACATGCACTTGCTGTGATGTTGAACCCTGTGTCATTGGTGTGTCAAATGCCATAATGGTTACTTATGGTGGACAAGTTTGAAAGCAGGAGTAGCATCAACTTTCTAAATAACATGCTTCTGGAAACTCTATGAACTTAGAGAAACGACAATAGCTATAGAACAGGGTTCAGATCTTTTGCTCATAGGGTCACAATGAGTCGTGCTCAACTCGAAGGCAATCAACAACATGTCTATAATAATATAACTCATTGTATGAGTATGTAATATTTTTCTACATGTTGATGCTATTAATAATTGATGTTGTTGGTATGTGCCATCGAGTTGCCTATGACTTAGAGCGACCCTATGTATAACAGCTCTGAACTCCACCCTATCCTGAGCCATGCTCACTGACTCTGACACACTTACTCTCACTGCCCCAGTTACCATGTTAGTCCATCGCATCTGGGGTCTTCCTCTCCTGTGCTGTCCCTCCACTCTTCCAAGTATGAAGCCCTTCTCCAGGGACTAGTCCCTCCTGGTCATGTGCCCAAAGTATGTGAGATGGAGCTTCAAAATCCTTGCCTCCAAGGAGAAACTTTGTTTCACCTTCTCCAAGAAGGTGTTTGTTGTCTTGGCAGCCCATTATGTTCAATACTCTTCTTCAGCACCACAACTCAAAGGTATAAATACTTCTATGATCCTTAGTTATTGTCCAGCTCTCTGATGCATAGCAAGAATTGCAAAGACCATTGCCTGGATCAGGCACACCTTAATCTCTAGACTGACATCATTGTCCTCAGTACTCTGGAAAGATCCCTGACAACAGATTTACCCAATGCAATTTGACTTTTGATTTCCTGACTGCTGGTGCCAAGAGTGTTGATTGTGGAGCTGAGCAAGCTGTAACTGTTAACAACCTCAATGTATTCTCCATCCATCATGGTTCTTCCAATTGGCCTAGTGGTGAGAATCTTTGTGTTCTTGATGTTGAGCTTCAATCCATATTGAAGAACATAGTCCTTGACCTTCTGCAGCAAACACTTCAGGTCTTCCTCAGGCTCAGCAAGCAAGGTTGTGTTATCTGCCTAACACAGGTAGTTGAGTCCTCCTTAAATCCTGATGCCACATTCCTCCTCGTAAAATTCAGCCTCCTAAATGATTTGTTCTGCATACAAATTAAAACGGTATTGAAACAAAACTGAAACTCTTCTTGATTATAGTGAATTTAGAAAGCATTCATATAGATTACTCTTTAAATTCCCAGAAAACAAAGAAATCTAACCACAAAAAAATTTAAATATCTTGAGTTTTATCCTTACAGAAACCAACTCACCTTTCACAAATGTCAAGATCCTAAAATTGGACAGCTATTCTAGAGCTCTTACTAGAAAATAATGCCTTTATTAACCTTAGCCATGACATTTATGAGGGAAAAAGTCAATATGACTTTATAATAATCCAACAAATTTTATACTATAAATCTTATGAAATAACTCACCAATAAAATGAACTAAATTATTTTCATTTTTGCTTGAAAATACTTGATCTATTCTTTAATCATTCTTACGACAAAAGAGAAAGGGATTATTGCCATAAATAGCTGAAAATTTGAAATTCATCATGAAACCATAACTGGTGATCCTTTTGGAGTGCTTTTTAACATTCTATATAACTTTGTTTCACTCTTACCATTTATTTCTACAAATATTACTACTCAGCTTTTGTTGAGGAGCCTATCTGGTGGCCTACTGGTAGGGAATTCAGCTGCTAACATAAAGCCATGTGGTTCAAACCCACAAGTTGCTGCATGGGAGAAAGACAGGCGATTTCTTCCTGTGCAATTTACAGCCTCTGCAAACATGCTGGAGGGTCAGTTATGAATCAGTTCACATTCGATGTCATACAACAGCAGCAGCAGCATTTGAGATTTGGAAAAAAAGAAAGACCAAATACTCTCTAAGAAGAGATAAATTTCTAACTCTTTGCTACTGTAAATAAAGCGGCAATAAACATAGATGTGCAAATATCTGCTTGGTGGCAGTTTGGTTTCTTTAGGGTATATTCCCGGTAGTGGAATTGCTGGGTCAAATGGTATTTCTATTTCTTACTTTTTGAGAAAGCACCCTACTGCCTTCCATAGTGGTTGCACCATTTTACACTTCCACCAACAGTGAATAAGGGTTCCAGTTTCTCCACAACCTCACCAGCATTTGATGTTTGCTATTATTCTGTTAAATTCTTCTGTTCTTACTGGGGTGAGATGATATCCCATCAACAAATGAAAGGAGGATAGAGAAGCTGTGGTATATTCACATAATGGAATATTATGCAGCACTGAAAAACAAAGAACTCATGAAATATTACACAAAATGGTTGACCATGGAGGACATTATGTTGAGTGAAATATCTCAGTCACGCAAAAACAAATATGGTACAATGCCAGTATTATAAAACAGGAATGATGGGCGGATTGAGGAAAACCAAGAAAAGAGGGGATAAATAATGTACATGGCATTGAAACAGATGAGGAAGAGAAGATGAATTGTATTGAGAGAATTTGTCAGGGACCTCTCCAGAGTACTCAAAAGCAATGATGTCAGCATATGGTATTGAAACAGACAAGGGAGAGAACTGTAACTGTATAAAAGGAATGTTTGATTAGGTATCATTGGCATGTCAAGAGTCCAGAATAAGAGTTGCATAGTAAAGCGGTCCAGGAGGCGGGACTGTATATCAATGAAAGAACTTTTTTTTCCAAAGAAAACAGTGAACTGGGATGGAGGGGGCAGGGAGGAAAATGTGAAACATGAATGAATGGAAATTTAAAAAAAAAAAAACAACAACACACCAATGTACAAAAACTTTGTAAGGAAAACAATATAAAATAAAAATTTTAATTTTTTTTAAAAACAGTAGTTTCAATGAAAAAAAGAGAAATTTAAATATATTTTTAAGGTTATATTAACGTTATTCTTAAGAAGTCTTTGTGGTGCAATGGTCGAGTATTTGGTTACAATTTTCAGGTCAGGAGTTTGAACCCACCAACAACTTCCAAAGACAAAGATGTACCAGGCTACTTCTGTAATGATTTACAGCCTTGGAAATCCTAAGGGACAGTGCTATAGGATGGCTATAAAATTAACTCAAAATTGACTCTAACAGCAGTGGGCTTGTTTCTTGAAGATTTAATTTGGTGGCAGTTGTAATACAGCTGATTCTGCCTCATGGCAATTCCATGTATAACTGCACGACTGTTGCTGTTGTATTTGCTGTATACCATAAAGTTGAAACAGACCCATAGCTGACTGGGTTTTCAGAAGCAGTTAACTGAATGGGAAGAGATTGCCCGTCCTGCTCCTGTGAGCAGCTGGTGAATTCAAACCCCATGCCTGTGGGATTGCAGCACAGTTTCTTGCCACTGAGCCACCAAAGCTCCCTTCTTGTTGTGTACAGCACTGTCAGAACCAACGTATTAATGACTCTCCAATGGGTTTTCAGAGGCAGTTAATCACACGTTGTTGTGATTAAAAATGCAAAGTCGGAAAGCTTCCTACCACTAGGCCACAAGAGCTTCCTAGATTGGATAAATTATTATTCTACTCTGTATTTCATTTCTTTTACTTTAAAATCTCATGGTAGCCAATCAAAGATTGAACCTTCCATTTTTCTTATCAGGCGGTTTCTCTGTATGCATATACTCAACTACTGGAATAAGTCCTATTTAATGTCTTTGTAGTTTGATTATTTTGGATGCATAGACAAACATTTCCCCCTACAATTGATATGCATATAACCCATACAAAAGGACAATTTAAGTGTTTAAGTCTTAAGTGTTTCAGATCTCTTTTGAAAAAGAGAAAAAATGAAGTAAACACTACTGCCTTAAACTTCCCTGCTTCCTCTATTCCTTTACCTTTATAGAAATCAGCACTACATTGTTGCTTTTGCTATATCCAAACACTGCTCATTCTATATCCAAACACATTTTTATACTTTTATGGAAATTATAAGTACCACCACACAAAAATATCTTTTTGTGTTTTCATAATTTGAAAAGGGTATTTTTACATTTATATCTTTGTGCAATTTTTCCAACTTATTTTTTAGATGTAAAAAACATTAAACTGAAGGAACTGAGAACAAATTCAAACCTTGAGTTACAATACTTAAGGATGCTTTGGGATGAATATTAAATGATGCAAGAATCATTAAAAGATGGAAAGAGTACACAGAGTCATTGTACCAAAAGGAAGTGGTGGACACAGAAGCATTTCATGAAACAACATATGAGCAAGAGCTTGTGATGAGGAAGGAAGAAGTTCGAGCTGCTCTGAAAGAATTGGCAAAAAACAAGGCCCCAGGAATTAATGGCATACAAATTGACATATTTCAACAAACAGATGCTGCTGTAGCTGTGCTCACCAAGTTGTGCCAAGAATTCTGAAGGACAACCACCTGGCTTACTGACTGGAAAAAAATCTTATTTGCTCCCATTCCAAAGAAAGGTGATCAACAGAGTGTGGAAATTTTCAAATAGTATCTTTGATATCACATGCAAGCAAGATTCTGCTGAAGATTATCCAAAAATTCCTGGAACAACAAAGAACAGCCAAACATGCAGGTTGGGTTTAAAAGAGGCCATGGCACTAGGGATATTATAGTTAATGTCAGATGGATCTTGGCTGAAAGCAGAGAGTACTGGAGGAATTTCTGTGTTTCGTTGACTATGCAAAAGCACTGACTGTGTGGATCACAACAAAATGTGGCTGACTCTGAGAAGAATGGGAATCCCAGAACACTTGATTGTGCTTATGTGAAACCTGTACTTGGACCAAGAGGCAGTCGTCAGAACAGAGCAAGGAAACACTGCATGGTTCAAAATTGGGATGGGTGTACACCAGGGATGTGTCCTATCTCTATATCTTTTCAATCTATATGTGGAAGAGATTATCCGGGAGGCGGCTCTCTATGAGGAGAAGTGTCACATCAACTCATCAAGAATCTGTGTTATGAAGAAGACACAACCCTCCGTGCTGAACTGAAGAGGACCTGAAAGGCTTGCTGCAGGTCAAGGACTGTAGTCTTCAATATGGATTGAAGCTCAAAATCAAGAAAACAAAGATTCTCACCACTGGGCCAATTGGCAGCATCATGATAGATGGTGAGAGATTGAGATTGTTGACAGCTTCAGTTTGTTTGGCTCTATAATCAACATTCTTGGTACCAGCAGCCAGGAAATTAAAAGACACATTGGGAAAGTCT
>NW_006399790.1:7001174-7003644 GCF_000299155.1 Elephantulus edwardii | reverse complement strand
AACAAACAAGTTCATCCTGGAGAGAGTGAAGCCAGGCTGCTCCTTGGAGGCAAGGATTCTGAAGCTCCGTCTGACATACTCTGTACATGTTGCAAGGAGGGACCAGTCCTTGGAGAGGGACACCATGCTTGGGAAGGTGGAGGGACAGCGCAGGAGAGGAAGACCCTTAATGAGATGAATTGATTGAGTCACTGGAGTAATGGGAATAGGTATGTCAGAGACAGTAAGATTGGCAAGGGATAGAGCAGGGTTTAGGTTTGTTGTACATAGGATTGCTATAAGTCGCAGGCAACTTGAAGGCTCATAACAACAGCAGCAAATTAGTGTTTCGTTATTCTGTTATGCTACTAGATTAAACACTTGCTTTATGTTAAAATAATGATTGGACTGGACTTGCTAATATTATGATTTTTTTAATTTTCTCAAGGAAAATTTATCTGCCATTTTTTTCTGTCTCATATTTCCAGGGTTGACTTTGATGTGAAGGTTACACTCACTTGTTAGATTCAGTTAAGTGAGTTTGGTCTCTTCTCTAACTTGTGGTTCAGCTGAATAGTTATAGGTTCTGCTCAGATTTCCTTTTTAATTTCTTATTGAATTTATTCAGGTGCATTATATTTTACTCCAAGATATTGTTCATCTTATACTGTTTTTAAATGAACCAAAAAGAAGTGTACATGCTATATATTGTCTATATGTTTTATTTAAAATATCTACCACAACTTTAGTCATGTTCTCCTCATTCCTAACAATATGAGTTTGCCCTCTCTCTAAATTGGCCAGTATTTTCAGAATAAGAGAGTATGAAACAAAATATGAATGAAGAATAGGATGAAGCACAATATATACAAACTTTGTAAGCAAACACACACGTGTACACACACACACATTCACACATATATATCAAAAGACAGCAAACAACACATGCTAGTAAGGCTATGGACATATTATAACTCTCATACTTTACTTGTAGGACTTATAAAGTGGTGCAACTACTGTTAAAAGTAGTTTGGTGTTTTCCTTAAAAAGTTGGGAATATAAATACCATTTGAATCAGAAATTACACTGGTAGGTATATATTCTAAATAAGAGCTGTGTCAGGGACATACATGTATATATACACACACACACAAAGACATATATGTGTGTGTGCATGTATATATACACACATATTCACTGCAGCATTACTTTCAGTAGCGAAAAGATGGATCCAACTCAAGTATCCTTCATATAACAGATAAACCAACCATGGTACACAGACAAAATAGAATACTATGCAACACCAAAAAATAATAAAAGATTTTTAAAACACTGTATAACCTAGCCGAATTCAGAGGACATTATACTAAGACTAAATAATTCAGTCACTATGGACAAATATTGTTTAGAGTCACCATTTGTAAAATGCTAAAAAAAGGTTTATACGCGGAATCATTTTTGAATGGTTAGCATGGATGGGACAGAAAAGACAGGGGAGTAAAAATTACTAAATGGGTAACATTTAATTATTAAACAATAATTATAAATTATTAAAATGGGTGAAGAGGAAGTCAATACACAATGGAATAATTAGCACGAAAGATAAGGAAAGAGTAGTGGAAATCAAAATTATAGGGAGGAAATGGAGAAAGTATAATTACATTGGCAATGTTAAAATTAATGTTACAGAGCAAATGAATGGTTAAATAAAAAACTGAAAACCATTCAAATCTCAATATAAAAGAAAAAATAATTTTACTCTCTTCAGTTAGATAACTTTTCTACATTCTTTCCTCATTTACTAATACTTCTATAATTCCTTCCCTTGATTTTTGCTAGTTTTTCCTGTGTTTTTATTAAAATTTTGAGTTGGATGTTCATTTTATATTCCTTCTTTTTTAATCTATAAATTTGGGTTTTAAATATGTCCTTCCAAGTAGTGTTTTAACTTCATTTCAAAGTACTGATGTGTAAACTGGCTTTGGTGGGCTGAGATACATTATTATTCATGTAAGTGTAGTTATTTATTCCGCTCAGGACTTGTGAACTGAATATTCTACATTAATGTTCTAAGTATCTATATTTTAATCAATATCAGAAAATTCTGCAAGTCATTTTCCCTTCTAATAATGTCTAATGCATATTTTCTCTACTCTTTCCTCTGGCAGGTATACTAATAATACATCATATTTCCATCTCATCCCCAGTAACTTTTAAACTTTTTTTGTCTTTTCCATTTCTTTACTTCTCTATATTTTATTTGCATGATTATTTCTCACACTTAAAACTTCAAATCACTAGCTATCTCTTCATCTGGATCTACCCTCATTTTGTACAGAACCATGTGCTTTTAATAGGCTATATGTTTGTATCACTAAGTTTTAAGTGTAAATTTAATTTTTAATGGCGCTTTCTCAAAAAGTTGCAAATAGAGATACCATTTGACCCAGCAATTCCACTACTGGGAATATACCCTGAAGAGACCATAGCT
>NW_006399790.1:6920648-7000279 GCF_000299155.1 Elephantulus edwardii | reverse complement strand
AAAAAAATAGTGTCCCAAGGTACAATTTTTGAGTTTCTAGAGGTGTTGTTTTGTTTATTATTATTTCCTTTAAACATCCAGTAGACTGTCTTCAACTGAAGGACAGAGGAGTATAAGGAAATTATCACTCTTTAAATTCTAACTCATATGAGTGAATAAAATTAAGGAGAGTCAGTCTTCATATACTGGTGTGCAGTGACCCTGGAATGAATGCGACTTATAGCCAATACAGGCAAAACTGTCTGTTTTTAGTGTCTTTTAGCAGTGCTAAAAACAAAATCTATATGCACCAAACCTCATTATCAGTTTATAACTGCAGAGTAAAAACGTATATATTACCTGTGTAGCACATACACAAGACCTTGAAAAGACGTAAGAAAATGAACATGTTAAGTTTCTAAGATGAGCACAGAGAATTAACAGAAGATGCTACCAAAAAAACAAAACAAAAAACAAAAAACAGCCCACAGGGCAAAACAAAATCAGGCAGAAGTATAGGCAAAGTTCTGGGGGTGAAAGTGAGACAAGAACACAGATAGTCTGTGTTTTTCATTTCCTTCAGGTACCTTTGTTTGTGCTGATAGAGTTGTATTTTCATGCTGTGGGTCTTTGCAACTGTGTTCAACTTTAAACTAGTGTTGCATTGCAGAAGTTCACTTTCTACAAATGAGTTTTCTAGTATGCATATTCTTTCTTTCTCAAAACTTGTAATACTGTATTAATAAACTCTTGAAAAATTAAAACAATACATATCACATTAAAGTCTTTCTTCCCCATCACATCACATTATCTAACTCTCACTCACTGTTGTCAAGGTGAAGGTGATACATCACTGACCCTCTAGCAGCTCCAAGGCTGGAGGGTCAGGTATGAGGGGGAGGGAGACTGTCCATCTTTCTCCCCAAGACTACATCACCTGGTGGATTCGAAACAAGAGGGAGGCCACTTAGTTAACAGTGCAACTCTCTATGGATTATGCCACCACTCACCATTTCAATGTGGTGTATATTATTCTGGACTTTATTAGCTGCATTCATACTAATGCATTTACAAATGTGCACACATATACATACTGAGATAAGCTAAAGGTTGATTTCTTAAAAAATGTGATACGGCTATAAGAAAAATACACCCGGAGAGGTGGGAAAAGGGAGAGGGTGGGCCCGCACCGGGCGGGGCGGAGCCGGAACCAAAGGGGCAAGGTTTGCAGGCCGAGGCTGCAGCTACGGCTGCTCAGTAACTGCCCCAATCCACCACTTTCCCCAGGTGCCACGGGACCCATGGAACTACAGGGCCCCGCTGAGCCCAAGAGCTGCACGGAATGGTGGCAGTCACCTTGCCAGTGCAGCAGGCATGGACCAGACTGCAAGCTAGGGGAGCAATACATCAGTCAGGAAGAGGGAACACACAGCTAGGCTTGAGGCCTCTTTATCGGCATGTCTCCAGGCCTCCCAACTCAGCCCCAGCATAAAGGCCGTGTGGGGGGCCCCCATGACCAAAGGGGGGCTTCATGCGCCACGTGTAGGCGGAGCCGTCTCCATCTTCAGAGCCAGAGGCTGGCCCTTAGCAGCCTCCAACCAGGCTGAGAACCCTTCAGGGTGGCCTGCTTATGGGCTACAGCCCAGCAGGGGGGAGGCAATGTCCCCAGGGGTCTACCAGGTATCCATCTTTTCCCCTCCTGCTGGTGTCTCTGAGCCTCACAGGGCTCTGAAGCGGCCAGCCCCACCCACTGAGGGTCCCCAGGAGCTGAAGAGAGGCCCTGGGCTGGGGGCCAGAGAGGGACTACCTCCTGAACAACCATCTACTGTGGGGCTATTGGGCCCTGAGGGACTGGGGCAAGGACTGGATGTAGCCAGCCAACATTTCTTGCATCGAGGCCTCTGTGTTGTGGAACAGGGAGGTAGCTCCCCCTCACCTTGGACTTCAGGGGCCCAGAGCCCCCCCTGGCTCCCATCAAATGCTTCCTGCAATACTTTGCACACCAGAGACTGGGCTTCCCCAGATCCAAGGGGACAGAGCTGCCTGGGGTAGTCCCCAGGACCAGCCCCTCCAGGCCACCTGTACACACTTAACACTGATTTACACAGTCTTGCACAAATAGGGGGTAAGAGCCCAGTGGCTGGGGTGGAAAATGGGAGCATCCCCTGGCCTAGGGAGTCCCCTGACACTGCCAATGGGCACAGTCCCGAGCACACCCCCCCCTGGCCCTGGACCTCCAGGCCCCTGTCCCACCAAGCGAAGGTTGCTTCCTGCTGGAGAATCCCTGGATGTCAATTCTGAGGATGAGGGGCCAGCCCCTCAGAGGTGCCGCGGAGCCTTGGGCCACGCTCCTGCTGCCAACAGTTCTGATGTCAAAGCCACACCCTTCTGGAGCCACCTGCTGCCTAGGCCCAAGGAGCCTGTGCTGGACCCAACAGACTGCAGTCCTATAGGGCGGAGGGTGAAAGGTACCCGTCGCCTGAAACTGAGTTCCCTTCGAAGCCTCCGGAAGGCGCCAGGCCTGCTGAGCTCCCCCAGTGCCTCTCCCGTTGTTACCCTCACCGTCAGCCGTACTCTGTCGGGCAACTCTGAGGAATCATTGCTTCTAGGACGCTTTGCATGATCTGGCCACACTGAGGGTTTCACAGCAGAGACAGGAGCTAGTGGGTCCTACTGTCCCCAACATGTCACTCTGCCTGTCACTGTCACCTTCTTTGATGGTTCTGAGCAAAATGCCCCGGCTCCTTTTCTGGGTATCGTGGACCTGAACCCCCTGGGAAGGAAGGGTTACAGTGTGCCCAAGGCGGGCACCATCCAAGTGACCTTATTTAACCCCAACAAGACTGTAGTGAAGATGTTCCTCGTGATCTTTGACTTCTCTGACATGCCTGCTGCCCACATGACCTTCTTGTGCCATCGCCTCTTTTTGGTACCTGTGGGTGAGGAGGGAAATGCTAGTCCCACCCGCTGCCTCCTCTGCTACTTGCTACACCTCAGGTTCTAGAGCTCCCGCTCAGGTTGCTTAAGCCTGCATAGACACACCTGTCTGCTTTTATCCCGCCGGAGCCTGGAGCTGGACACAGGGCTCCTCTATGAACTGCAGGCCCTGACTGAAGCCCCTCACAATCCGTTATTCACCTTTGCCCTGATTGCCAGTGCTCTGGACCTACATGGGCCAAGAACCTGCCCATCCTGTTCCATCCTGGACAGAGCAGACACATGGAGAGGTGGCAAGAGACCATTCAGGCCTGAATTCAATCTCTCGCCATGCTCATGCCTGAATTGATTATTTGGGTGTTTAAAGCTTCTGATCCCTCCCACACTCTGCCCTACTCTGGGTCGTCCTTGTGCCTGTCCCTTTCCTTGGGTTTTCCAGGCCAGCTTAGGTAGTGGGGAGGAACCAGAGCTACCCTGAGATTGTCCCAGGTTCCCAGGCAAGTCATGCCAGCATTGCCTCCCTGTCCTGGGCAGGGACCACTTATTACCTTATTTATTTTTAAATTTACTCAAATTGGATTGCCTTGGTGACCTCCCAAACCTGATAGTTGGCTTTGCCCCTCCTCCTTTCCCACTCCCATACATTTCTCCAACCTCAGGAGTTGAAGAGGCTGATGTGGGGGCAGGAGAAGAACTGCTCTCCCTCAACTGAGGGCAGAGGGGTTATTCCATAGGGACTGAGTTAACTAGCCAAAAACTCAGCTTCTCCTATCCTTCTCTGTTCCCTTCACTTTTCTTACCCTCTAACCCATCTCTGAAAGCCAACTTACCTGTGTGCACTTGTACACAAGCCTGTGTGTGTGTGTAGTGTGTGTGTGTATATGAGAGAGATTACGTGCATGCCTGTGCACATGGGGGTTAATCACCCCTCACCTAGAGCTCTACACTCTAGCTGTCCCTCCCATCCTGCCTAGATCTCCTTGCATTGGGGTCCTGACTGAGGAAGGTATCCAAGGAGCAGAGTCAGGGCTAAGGATGGGGGTGCCTCCTCTCACCTGGCCAGACTCTGACCCACCTACCTCAGCTGGGGTGAGAGGCACCCCTCAAACTCAATCATGTGGTTCCCATCTACCCAATTCTCCACACCAGACTCCAATCCAGTCTCAGTACTAACTTCTGGGGCTGGGCTGAGGGAAACAAGCATTTGCTGAAACTTGAAAATTAACAGTATAAAAAATTGTACCTCGTACTTTATTTTAGGGGAAAAAAAGAATAAATTCTTGTTTGAAAACTAGGAAAAAAATACACCCACTTGATAAGTACCCTTTCTTTTGTTTGTGTCACTATGATAGTTAATGATTCAGGCCTTAGTCTTTTCAGTCAATTGCTATGCATCTGAGAGCTGGATAATAAACAAGGATGACATGACAGAAGAAGAACTGATACCTCTGAACTGTGGTGTTGGAGAAAAGTATTAAATATCCCAGAGACTGTCAAAAGAACTAACAAGTGTATCTTGGAGAAAGTGCAGCCAGTGTACTCCTTGGAGGCCAGATGATGAAGCTTTGTCTTACATACTTTGAATATGTTGCTAGAAGAGGCTCTTCCTTGGAAATTGACATCATGCTTGGAAAGGTGGAGGGATGGCAGAGAAGAGGAATACCCTCAACCAGGTAGCTTGACAGTGACCACAGCAATGGGTTTTAGTGTGTGGATGACACAGGATAAGATAGAGCTCAAATTTGTTGTTCATAGGGTCACTACAAGTCATACCCAAATGATGGTACTTAACAACAAGTATTCACTTTCACTCATGATGTGATTTTTTTTTTGGTGTCCTGAATCTCCTTTTAACCATATTTATAACACTCTATCTTGAACAAGTCCTGGAATTTATCCTCTATTTCTATATAGAATGTAAATCTTAAGATTTTGGTTTCTGTCTCTATTAATTTTTTTATAGGACTGTTGTCCTTGTTAACTGCCATCAAAGAAAACAGCAGAATATATAATTTTTAGAGCCAATTTTAGAGTTTACAGCTTACACTACAGTAATTAAGTTATCAAACAATATCATTAATACCACACACAAGCAAGATTCTACTAAAGATTATCCAAAAATGACTGGAACAACAGAAAAGTGCCAGAAGTGAAGGTGGGGTTTAGAAGAGGCTGTGGTACTAGGGACATTGTAGCTAATGTTAGATGGATCTTGGCTGACAGCAGGAAATACCGGAGAAATGTCCATCTGTGTTTCTTTGACTATACAACAAACTGTCTAACTCTGAGAAGAATGCGAATCCCAGAACACTTGATCGTACTAATGTGAAACCTATACTTGGGCCAGGAGGCAGTCATCAGAACAGAGCAGGAAAACACAGCATGGTTCAAAATTGGGAAGGGTGTACGCCAGGGATGTGTCCTGTTTCCATAACTTTTTTTTTTTAGACATTTTCAGTCTATATACAGAACAGATTATTCCAGAGGCTAGGCTCTATGAGGAGCAATGTGGCATCAGGATTGGATGAAGACTCATCAACAGTCTGCTTTATGCATATAATACAACCCTGCTTGCTGAAACTGAGGAGGATATGAAGTGTTTGCTGCAGAGGGTCAAGGACTTCAATACGGATTGAGGCTCAAGAATCAAGAAAACAAAGATTCTTACCACTGGGCCAATTGGCAGCATCAGGATGGATGGTGAAGAGACTGAGATTGTTCACAGCTTCAGTTTGCTTGGCTTCACAATCAACACTCTTGGTACCAACAGCCAGGAAATTAAAAGATGTATTGTGTTGGGAAAGTCGTCTGTCAGAGACCTCTCTTGAGTACTGAAGAATAATGATGTCAGTCTGGAGACTAAGGCGCTCCTAATAGAGGCCATGGTCTTTGCAATCTCTTGCTATGCATCAGAAAGCTGGACAATGACTTGGGATTATATAAAGAGAATTGATGCCTTTGAGTTGTGATGTTGGAGAAGAGTATTGAATACACCATGGACTGTTAGGAGAACAAACAAGTTCATCCTAGAGAGGGTGAAACCAGGCTCCTCCTTGGAGGCAAAGATTCTGAAGCTTCGTCTGACATACTTTGTACATGTTGCAAGGAGGGACCAGTCCTTGGAGAGGGATGTTATGCTTGGGAGGGTGGAGGAAGCACAGAAGAGGAAGACTTTCAATGAGATGTATTGATTCAGTGACTGGGGTAATGGGGTTAAGTGTGTCAGAGACAATAAGATTGGCACAGTGTAGAGCAGGGTTTAGGGCTGTTGTACATAACATCACTATGATGCTATCAATCACAGGTGGCTCGACAGCACATAACAACAACAATCCAGGTTAGCCCAAATCAGAACTATGGTTTACTTAATACTCATTGCAAATTGCATGGGAGGGGAGACTTGTCCATCTTTTTGCTGAGGAAGTAGACCCAAACCACCTGTTTCTACATTGGCAATACAACTCCTTATCCAAAAGACCACTAGAGCTCCCTAGAACACTATCCAGCAAGTACACAAGTTATCTGAATCTCAATGTGCAATGAAGACAAGCATCCAACGAATGGTAGTGACACTCCCAGTATCAAATGAAGCATTCTCAAACTCCTCTATTTTGAAAAAGTCTTTAGAGACTCTTCTTTATTCTAATTCTCTACTTTCTTTATATGGATATATAACCTAGTCCTGAAAACTATGGCCACAAAAAACTTAATTTACATATATGTTACAAAATAATTTTTAAAATGTCTTGGAATTACAGCTTCAAACTACAGCCTTCACTATAGATTACATGTCAACATTAAGAAAAAAAATTCTTTATCACTGGGTCTAGAAGAAACCATAATGATAGATGGAGGAAGACTGAAACTGACAATGACTTCATCTTACTCGGAGCTACAACCGATAACCCTGGCACCTGCAGTCAATAAATAGAGACAATGTTGGGAAATTTCTGCTGTCAGGGACCTCCCCAAATTACTGAGGAACAATGTCTGTTTGAAAACTAAGGTGCACTTGAGTCAGGTCATGATCTTTTCAATCACTTGCTACACATGTGAGAGCAGGACAATTAATAAAGATGGCAGGAAACTCGATATTTTTTGAGTTTTCATGTTAGAGAAAAGTACTGAATGGACTGTCAAAAGAACAAGTATGTCTTGGAGAAGATGTAGCTAGAATGCTTCTTATAGGCAACGATAGCAAAGCCTAGTCTTATATACCCGGGGCTTGTTGCTAGAAGAGGGTATTTCTTAGAAAGGGACATCATGCTAGGAAAGGTCAGCAAAAGAGAATGTCCTCTATCTGATGAATCACACTCAATTTTTTTAATTTCTTTTTCTTTTTTTTAATTTTTTTTTAATCACACTCAATTTGATGACACATTACAACAGTGACCAGCGTATTTTTGTTAGTTTCTGAAATGTTTCTTCCTATTTCAAAGACAGCAAACAGATTTCTTCTTACCATTAAGGCAGATGCCTGTTTAGATCTTATTCAGTTAAAAAACTTATTTTGTATGTATTTTAAATGGATACAACAAAAGCAAAAGGGAAAAATTAATGTTTCTCAAACACAAACTAAATAAACACCATTGTTTAAATCTTGCTTTTCACCTGCACTCAAGTTCCAACTTCTAAACTTGTTTATGATCAAGAAATGTGAGGAAACTTGACCCTACCACAAAATCAATCTGTAGACCTTAATTTGCTATGTAACAGAAGATATCCGTTACCTTTAAAATGAGCTTGTCAAGTTCCAAAAAAATATTTTTTCTTAAGAATATACCTAGTCAGGTATTTGGCAACAATGATGCACGAATATTTTATGAACAAAAAATTCAAATATGGATGCATTTAGTATGCACATATTTAAATTGTTTTCATTTAGCCATGCATTTGCACTTCATGTTCCTTGCCACTGACACATACCCAGTCAGAAAAGCTTTTAACTTTTCAGCTACAAATGAAATGTTTTTTAATGAAGCAGCAGTTTTTTCCTCATTAGCAAAGAAGACTCTTCCATTTACTTCTCAAAGTAAAAAATTTCAAGGAAATTATAAAGTCGCCTGAACTTCAAAGTTTACTGACTGTAAAAAAAAAAAGGCCAAAGTGAAAATAGACTGAGTGCAATTTTATAAAAAATATGATTCATAGGATGATTAACACAAGTTCTTACATGGGCCAAAAACCTGAAACCTTGCTGGAGAATTTAAGAAAAGCTTTAGTTACTCACAGACTATCAGGCTAAACTCTGGAAGCACTACATTTGACCTAAGGAGCATTTTTGTTATATTATGTAATACATATACTAACAGTTATACTAATAGAACTTTTAATGTTCTAGAACCAAGGAATGTTTGTCATTCATGCCTTGTGAGATTTCTATAGAATAAAAATTGCCGCCAACCTCTGGTGGCTTCGTGGCAAGAAGCTGCACTGCAATCCCAGAGGTGCGCCGCTAGAATCCACCAGATGCTCTGCTGGAGAAGGAGGGACAATCTCCTCCTGTAACAGTCGGATCCAATTTGACAGTACACACACAAAATAAATTTAAAAAAGAATATCTCTTGCTGTATACCGTTAGCTTTATGATTTCAGGGGCTAGTGTACAGAGTAGGAGAGATTTTAAGAGCAATATGGATAGGACCATAATAAGTTCAGGGAACAGAAAAGTTCTGAGCTCAAATTTCAGCTCAGTTACTTACAGGTTGCAGCTGAGTTATTTAAAATTCTCTGGTGCGGCTTCATGGAGGCAAAAGCCTACCTTGAAAGGCTTTAATAATTAAAATTTTTAAATGTGAAATGGCTATCAGTGTCTAGCTCAGAGTAGGAAGTCAGTAAGTACTAGTTATTACTGTTGAGTCTGCTACTTCTACTACCTGTTGACCCATTCTGCTCAGTTTCATCATTTTTGTGCTGTAACTGAACTTGTTTCAAGTTCTGACTCAAAGCAACCCCATGCACAACAGTCTTGTTGCAGCCACTGTGTCAATGCATCTCACTGACACATTCCTTTTTTTTTAAAAAAAATAACTCTCTGTTTTACCAAGTATGATGCCCTTTTTCAAACACTGGTCTGCCCTGATAATATATCGAATGTAAATGAGTTGAAGTTTCCCCATCTTCTCTCCTAGGAAGCATTCTGGTTGAACTTCTTAGATGACAGATTTGCTCATTCTTTTGGAAGTTCATGGTATATTCAACACTCTTCACCAACACCACAACTTAAAGGAATCAATTCTTCAGTCTTCCTTATTAATTTTCAATGTTGCTGCATGAATATGAAACCATTCAAAATGCTTTAGCTTGGGTTGGGTACATCTTAGTCCTCATGGTGATATCTGTGCTTCTTATGACTTTAAAGATGTCGTTTGCAGCAGATTTTTATGCAAACATGTAGTGTAATTTCTTGACAGCTGCTTTCACGGGTGTTGATGTGGATCCAAGTAAAGTGAAATTCTTGCCAACTTCAATATTTTCTCCATTTATCATGATGTTGCTTACTGGTCTAGACTTTTGTTTCTTATGCTGAATTGTAATCCATATAGAATATTAACTAGACTCTTTGATCTTAACAGTGTTTGACGTTTTCTTCACTTTGCAAGCAATGTTGTCATCTGCTTATTTCAGATTGTTAATTAGTCTACCTCCAATCCTGATATCACATCTTCTCCAGTTTAGTTTCTTGGATTATTTGCTCATCATGCAGACTGAATAGGTAGGTACAGTGGAAGGATACAATGCAGACTAGAATTAGGTCTTCCCTGTGTTGGGTAATCTATGTAGTTAACTAGGAAGGATTGTTGTTTCCTACACTCCCAAGCAAAGCTTGCCTGGTCTTACTCATATAGGCTGCTCTTTTGGAAAGATTTCTGAGAGACAGTAAGGCAGGCCTCTTTTGGATTACCCTTTGTCACATACACTGTCACGTATTTGCCAAGGGAAGTCACAAGGCCAGCCCAGACTGAATAGTTTGTGTAATAGGTAACTTCATATGGCAAAGGATGTGCATAAAGAGGAGGGGAAAGCATTGGAGACATTTCTATAGTCACTGTACCACACTTTGGAAAGACAACTCTCTTGATCTTTGCCTAATTTTCTAGCCCTTTTATATGACTGTCCCCTTAACCATTTCAGAACTTCCTCTTTCTGAATAATAGAGGAGATTCTAATAATCTACTTCAGGCTTTTAGTTTTGTTTTTTGGTGTAGCTCTGTTGTATTTTTTTAAAGGAATTTTCCTTAGGAGGAAACAATTATGCCAAAGGTGCTGTAGGCTTTTTAAACAAGATTATATATTTGTATGTGTACATAAAGAAATAGTTTTACCTTTTTCGTTTTTTACGTTTTATATTGGTTTGTATACAAAAGTTGGTCTGTGAACTATTGGTTTTAAAAGTCTGATTAACTTTTTTTAGACACCACAACTATTTGCTAATTAAACCACACCCCTTAATAGTGTCTTGATGGTGAAGTATCTCTTTGCCAAAGTCCTCTCTCATATATGCTTAAAGGGTCAACATGCTTCATCCATATGGAATTACTAGTGGAATGATGGCTTAAGCCTTTTCTAAACTGCTTCTAATTCAGCTTACTTAGCTAAGAATGAAAAAGAGACCATATGCTTTATGGTGCTTTTTCTACATGAGAAAAATTTCTTTACCCAGGTGTTACTTTTTCGTCAAAGGAATTATGGTGTAGGCACATATGTGGATGCCTATTTGTAAAAGAAGTTATTGGGCCTGTGTCATGTGAGTTCCAGAGTCCAGATGGCCTGCTGTGGCAGCTGTGTCTTGATCAACAGTGAAGGTGTTTCTCCCAGGATACTTTGACAACAGCTACACCATTAGCAGTAACCAACTCCCTAAGAGCCATCTGGCTTAGACTTTTTTCTGGTTGTTGCTGTTCCTCTACTTAAGAACTCATCAATTAAAAAAAAAGAATGATGAATAAATTAATGAAGTTCACTCGTGTGCCTAGAATTGTCAAAACATATTCTCTTGAAATTTCCCCATCCAGGTAAAATTTAAATAATCTGCTACACAGAGAAAGTCCTGTTAATGCACAGTATTTGAAGAATTTTTCTCCTCATCTAAAGGATGGCTTTTCAAACTCATCAGCACATCAGAGGAGAAATATGTGGCAGCCTGATTCCAGAAAAATGTACAGCTTTGGAAATCCTAATGGGCAGCTCTACTCTGTCTTACTGTTATTTTGTGCCCTTGAATTGGAACCGACCAATAGCTGACCCTTCAGCGCTTCAGCGAGTTATCGGGGGCAGTTAATTGCATGGGTGATTAGGGGAAATACAAGTCGGAATAATTCAATGGCAATGGGTAATCTACTGCACTGACTTTGGAATTATCTCAAATATATCCTGTTATTTCTAATCTCATTGTCACTTTCTTAGTGCAGGTAATTATAATTGTTCCTAATTTTTTTAAAGTTAACCTTTAAGAAATTAACATTTACTAATTGTTTCATTCAATTATATACATTTGTTTTGTAATGTTAATTTAATTGTAAAATGCCATTATTTACAATCACATCCTTGTCAAACTTCCCTTTGCCTTCTCTTTACCCATCCATACACTAATTTCAACTTCCTCTCTCTCCATCCTCTCCTTGTCAACATCCCTGTAATTGTTTATCTGTGTGTAAAACCTTCCTTAGTCCTTTTTCCTTCCTTTCCCCCCTCATTCCAACAGTTATGCATATCTTGTTCCAGATGGGTAAGTTAACATTTCTGATGAATTTTATGAATTTTAATACACATATAGATCTAGGACACAGGTACAGAGGTGGGTGATTTTAATCTGCAGCCCTCAAGCCTGGTTTTAATTGTTTTTGGCCAAATATTCTCATAGGTTGTATAGCCCTGGTCTGCCCACTTGCTGCACGTATGTAATTTGTGGTTGCTGTGAAGCTAAACACTGTGACGCTGATGTGTCAAATGCAATAATAGTTATCCATGGTAGACAGTGTTTGGTGGAGCTCCCTGATTAAAACAAGCTTGAAAGCAGGAGTAGCAACCACTTCTGAAATTGCCTGGCTCCAGAAACACTATGAACTTGGAGAAACGATTAAAATTATACAAGTGTTCAGGTCTTTTGTTCACAGGGTCACTATGAGGTGTCTACAACTCAACAGCACCTAGCAACAACAACAACAACAACACAGGTACAAAAGAGCTTACAGAACTTGAATATTTAAAGCAAATATATTCATAATCATCAATACTAGAAGAAATACAAATGTCTTGTAACAGGTAAATAGACAAACTGTGGTATATTGCGCAATGGAATACTATTCTGCCACATAAAAGGGGAAAAAACCCAACCTGGTAAAAGCAGTAACTTAAACAAGTATTCTAATGAGACAAACAGAAGGTAATCTTAAAAAAGGATTCCTTATGGTCCATAGTTAAAGTGTTCAGCTGCTAATCTAAAGGTTGGTGTTTTGAACTTCCTAGTCATTCCATGGGAGAAAGATGTGGTGCTCTGCTTCCATAAGAGTTTACAGCCTTGGAAAACCCTATGGGGTAGTTCTACTCTGTCCTGAAGAGGTACAATAGGCTGGATGCCAGTGGATGCGATTTTGGTGGGTTTTGGTCTAAAACAATTTCACACTACAGTTCAAACTACAGTTTATCATTTTGCCCAAAAGTTTCCATCTTCTCTTAACTGAATCAAGCACAACTTGGTTCCCAGGTGGTCTTTGCAAAATAAGCGATCATACCAAATAGCTACTTAAAGAATTTCAATGAACCTGCATATTCTTGAATGAGAGTCAGAAAATTCTGTATGGTGTAGGTCTGGTCTACATCTCCAGTCTGACCCTGTCTAATCGTCATCACTGTGTTATTATAGTTCTTTGAAGGCACTGTGCTCTCCAGTTCTTCTGTATCTTTCTAAAACCCCAAGCCACCTCACTGTCTCTCCTATCCCTTCTCCACATTCCAAGGAAAGTATTCAAGAAACAACTCTTCTGCAAAACCTTGACTTATTTCTTCCAGAGGAGTTAAAGGCAAGCCTCAAGTCTTGTGCTTGCTGTCTGTGATTACAGAGGTGGTTAAAAGAGGAGCCTACTCTGAATCCATTAAAATTATTTGGAAGAGGTAGGATTGACAGGTGTGAAGCCTCTCCAAGGCAAAGTGAATTGCAGCTTCATAGTTTAAAGCTTCTAGAGATCACAGTTTAGGTCTCTGCCCACATTTGCAAATGGAATACACTGAGGAGGCATAAGCACTTACTGAAACCCTTGTAGGAGCACATTTTGCCTGCCAGCAACTCTATGCCAAGCAAACATTTTGAAAACACTTGGACGATCCTGGCTGCCCCAGTGTTTTCATAAATATTTCCATCCGGCAGTCACAGAAGCCTTGCAGAAGAGAGTGGTCAACAGGAAAGCTTGAAATGGAAGAGGTTCAGTGAGCAGCTGCTGAGTTGTGAAAATGTATGCAAAAGCATATGGCCGTCTTCAGGGCCGTAAGGCAACATTTTTTTTTTAAATTTATTTTTTCTTTTTTACCCTGCAAAGATCAAAACACACGATTTCATTTCAGAAGGTTTCCTCGTAAACAAACTATTCACTTTGGAAAAGCATGCAGACACATTTAAAATGGCATAAATACAGGTTGACCTAAAACCAGGTTTTTAGGAGGAAGAGAAATTCTGGTCTTGTTTGGACTAGTGGTCATCAAGGATCTCTGAGCATCTCTGGCATTTTTTACTTCTTAGGAGCCCACCTTTATGTAGGAGGAGGTAACATTTCCTTTTCCAACACATAAGCTGAAATATAGAAGGATATCTAGGTGAGAAGCGTTCAGAATTTGATGCTAGTGCAGAATGCCGCGATTTGCTTACTTGAGTATAAATGCTGAGCTTTCAAGACTTCTATGCAGTCAGCTCTGTTTTGTGTTTAATTCAAGTATTGAATTATATCTAAAAATATCTCCACTGTTAAGGACCCAAATCTGCAGGTCATCTTTCTGGCTGGATATTGGAACAATGTTGGTTTAACTATCAGGGATAAATTCTCTGCTGTGTCTCTTTTAGAAGGCAAGAAAATTCCCCATGGTGCTCCTTCTCTTCTTGTTAGGAAAGGTTAGATTTTCTGACATGGGCAAGAAATCTTCTCCAGGCCTAATAGGTTTAAATTACCCTTCCTTCCTGTTCTGTTACATTCTGCAACTGAAAACCATTGTCTATATGAGAGTTAAGCTTCCACCAAGAGCTCCCAATTTCCCTGAGTAAAGCCAATCCCTTGGGATGTCTGATTCCTCAGAATAGCCAATAGTCAAATAAACTTGTGAAATTTTGCAATTGTACCATACTTCAACTACTGTCATTCTCAATTCATACTAATGACTCTAATTAACACTGCATTTAAAAAAAAGCTCTTTGTACTTAGTTTAACCTAGTGTTTCTAAATTTATTTAACAAAAGCATAAAATTTTTTCCATGTCAAAATTCAAACAAACAAACCACTACAGTAAAATAATAAAAATGCCCATTTATTTATAATTCAACGAATGATATTTAAAGCTTCTGAACCGCCTATTGGAAATATACAGTTTTAAAGCAAGCTGGTATCTTAAAGGTCTCCCAAGTTATTTCACCTTCTTCAGACACAGATGGGAAAACAAACAGCAGACATGACAAGGTCAAACAGAGAGTGAGCCACAAAGCTGAGACAGAAATAGAAATGTCTGGCCTCTCAATACATTATTAGTTTGATTAACAAAAGAAAAGCCTAATTTATGATATTAGAAATCATAGTGAGTCTTGATAACTGAACCCCTATCTTGTGACTGTTCTAGCGCACCTTGTAACTCTTCATTTCCAACTTTTTACCAAGGATATCCTAACTTTAAAAAAATTTCTGTGTCACAACAATATTGCACTTTAAGAAACGTTTATTAGGTATACACAAAGTACAAAAACAGGTATATGTTCTGAGGAGATGTTTTAAATTCCACAAAACTTAGTCTTTTTATCTTGGTGAGAAAGATTTATATTTAGAATTATCCAACTGGACTCAGTTTAGATGATCCCAATTTTCTTGGCAACATCCAAACATCATAGTCAGGAGCAAGTCGAACATAGGCCTTCTTTCCATCAGGCCTAATCAAAGTGTTGACCTTAGCCACATCAATGCCACAGAGCTTCTTTACAGCTTGTTTAATTTGGTGCTTGTTGGCCTTGACATCCACAATGAACACAAGTGTGTTGTTATCTTCTGCCTTCTTCATGGCTGACTCAGTGGTCAGGGGAAATTTGATGATGGCAGAGTGGTCAAGCTTATTTCTCCAGGGGGCGCTCTTCCAGGGGTATTTGGGCTGCCTTCAGAGTCTCAGCGTCTTAGACCGCTGGAAGGTGGTTGAAGTGCAGACCTTTTTTTTTTATTAAAAAAATTCTTTTTTTTTTTGGCTGTGGAAGCCCTTCAGGACTGCCATTTTGGCCTTTAATGCCTTTGCTTTGGCTTCAGTTTTGGCAGGGGCAGGGGCTTCCTTCTTCGCTTTTGGTGCCATCTTCATAGAAAGTGAAACTTAGTCTTATTTGTTTCTACCATATTCTTGAGTAAAAAATGTTATTTAATATTTTCTGATAGAAATGGGATTATTTTAATATACAGACTGACAAATGATGACTATTAATTAACAATAATGAGGACATTGCTCCTAAAAGACATCAGGAAGTTATGTTGAAAGGTGTTCCTGGAGTAACACTTTGAGCCTCGTGTCCCAGAACTCCCCTCTCCTTAATGGCTGATGTCTCTGAATTGATAAAGGTCATTGATTAGACACCTGTAATCCCCGGGTATTCCACCTCTTTTCCTTCCCATATGAGACTGTGCCTTTGTGTGTCTGCTCAGAAAACTGTCCCTAAAAATATTATCCCAAGATAAAAACTGGAGATTGAGTAGTTAGAGTCAGGGCCAGGAGTCACAGCAATTCTCTTTAACCCTCACACCACAGCTTCATCGGCCAAACACTTTATCAGTAATAAATGTGCTATCTGTCAAAATCAGATAATTATGACATCTATAGGTGCCAAAGGCGCAATTTCTACTCTGCGGCAACTCACTGCTGTAGTCACTGTGTCAATCCATCTCCTTGAAGGTCTTCCTCTCCTCTGACAGGAATCAGGTAGGATTTCATTCTGTTGTACACAGGGCCATTATAAGTTGGAGCTGGCTAGATGGCACCTGACAGAAACAACAAGTCTAGAATTCAGAAGAGAAAACACTTTTAAGTATTATACAGCTTTGTCATAATGTAATGCTTGAATAGATATATCCAACATCTGTCAAAGCTACGAAAATCCCTATCATCAATGAGTTGATTTCAATTCCTAGTGAGTGACGCTGGAGTACAGGGTTTCAAAGACTGTCATCTTTACAGAGGCTGACTCCTCATCTTTCCAGAGGAACAGCTAGGAGGTCTGAACTACTGCCCTTTGCTTAGACTAATGATTAATCCATTGTGCTAACATAACTCCTTGGGACTAAGAAAAATCTTTAAATATCATCTTCTCGCATACCAGCCATTTTACCAAAATGTGTCGCTGAAAACCAAACACTCTTAAGAGACTAGTGCCTTAATGTACATTTGGACCACCAAGAGACCTTGTAGACCTGTGGATCCTGATTTAGGGATGCAAGGCTGAGCCAGTTCTCAAAAGCTCTCAGGTGATGGCAATGTTGCTGAACACTGGCTCAGTCTTACTGTAGTGTCAATTAAAAAAGAAAGAAAGAAAGAAAAAAGGGGGAAAAAGTTAAACTTAATGAGAGACCAGTTCTTGTCATCGGGGCAGGGTATTATTGTAATTCTGCCCACACCAAGATTAGGAAGAAGCGGTTTCCCTTTTATACATGTTGTTGTGAAGGATAAATCTACAAAGAGTATGGAGAATAGAACTGCTACACAATTGAAAGGTTGTGATCGTTACAGAAGCAGAATGCCATTACTTTTTTACCAAAACGGCTAATGATTTCCACCTGCTATTTGATTAGTAGCCAAATGCTTTAACCACTGCTCCTTTGGTTTAGGTTACTTGTGATTTTTTTTGGGTGTGTGTGTGCGGTTGATTGGTTTGATTTTTAACAGAGAGGGATAAAATCAAGGAACCAACCAACCAAACTTGTAGCCATGGGTTGTGTAGTCTTACCAGAAGGAGACTGCCAAATCTTTTTGCCAAAGTTTGGCAGCTAAGAAAACCATTTGGTAACTGAATGAAATGTTTTTTTTTTATTTTTTTTTACCTTCCCTTCTCCTTTACCCACCACCCCACGAACCTTATTAGAAAGAAGTAAAGATGGCCAGAAAGAACCGAGTGGTGAAGTGGGATGAAAGGATATGATGGCATCTAACAGTAGTGAGAAGAGGTTGTTTTTATTCCAAGGCTAGTTTCTTTTCCAGGAGGGACCATTGGGGAATAGGATGTATGTTAGCCCACGCCAAAGTTAAAGATCTGAGAGGAGAGACTCTTCACTAAAGTTTGATAAATAACCATTTGGTTTTGACTTGATACACAGGAGTAAAATAATTCAACAAATTACTTGGGCAAAGAATGGGAAATGGAGGTGGGGTGGTTTGTGTCTGGCCTAGAGGCTTTCTGTTGGCTCAGCCTACAGCATTTTGTGCAGTTACCAAAAATGGTTAACATTGTACAAACACTGTAATGGACTAGGACAAGGGAGGAACTACCTGGGAGGAACCAACGTAGGACAATACAACTATTACAATAAGCAAATAGGAACAGAATATGGAAACTCTTCAAAAGGAGAGGAAGGAGAGCGAACGAAGGAGGAAAAGGAAAAATAACTAGGACAGCAAATGCCAGTAAATGCTTTCCGTGGTGTGAAGAAATAGGCAAGATGCAAATCCCTAAGGTCTCAATCAATTGAAATTAATTACGCACAATGTACATGAACAAAACACAATGTTTATGAATGATTGTACGCAAACCAATAAAAAAAAAATACCTCTCCAGCAGCTTGAAACCACCACTGGCTCCGAGGAAGAAGGGCAGTGTCCTCACCATAAAGATTTACGGATTCTGAAACCCTACGGACCACCTAGGAGTTGGCATGGACTGGGCTGCAGTACGCATAGGTCTGTGCGCTTCAGTGGAACAGCGGTGAGCATCCGGTTCGTGGACACGTGCCTGCGTGCGTGCGTGCGTGTGTGTGTGTGTGTGTGTGTGCGCGCGTGCGTGTGTGCGCGCCCGCGTGGGTGCATGCGTACGTACATGGGTGCGTGCATACATGCGTGTGCACGTACCTGCGTGGGTGCATGCCTGTGTACCTGTCATAGTTTATCATTGGGACACCTTTCAGTCTTGTTTAAGTCACAAGGGGAAAAGAGTTCTCTGCTCGAAGTCACTTCTCTGAATACAAGGAGGGATATGTCTCTTAAAAAAATATGTACATCATTTTACATACACTCATTTGAATACCTTGTGTTTCATCCATGTACATTGTATTTTAAACAATAATTCCTATATATTTTATTTGACATGATTATTAGTTCTCCCTCTCTTTCTTCACTGCAACAAAGTAGATCTTGATGTCTAATAAAGGTTCTATTTGTGTGTCCGGAACATGGGAAAGGCTTACCCAGGTCATCGAAATCCTCTGAGATTTGGTATGTAAAATGTGAAGACACATCTCTGGAGAAAGTTTAAAAACTTGAGAGCAAAGAGATGGGGGAGGTAAGAAATTAGAATAAGGAAAGGATTTCCTTTATGCAAGGACACGGTAGACTGAAAACTGAAGACTAAAGTAAAAGCATGAGCATCCATTGAGGGGAAAAGCACATTTGTTTACACTTAGTGTAATCAAGAATCATAAATGTTTCTCTAAATGATGTTGATAGGATGTGTGCACCGAAATTCCTTAAACAATTTTCTGCATGTTTATTTATTTTATTCTCTATCAAAAGTAGTATGCAAATATGCAGGGTTTTTATTTCCTTTAGTGCTCTAGAATATTTGGATAAAAAGGCACCATCAAGTATTTTTATTATTATAAGCTCACACTCATTACTCAGTGGTAGAATATCATTAGTAGAATAGAACACTCTCAATAACTCACCTACAAATAGTTCTCTTCCTCCGCCCCTTAGGAATTGCTTATTTTCAGCTCAGAAAGGAAAAGCTCAAAATTTTAAAGGGCTCTCCAGCATTCAAATGAATCTGACTGCAGTTGTTTGCCTTCCCTGTGGCAAAAAAAAAAGTTATTAGTGACTAAAACCAAAACCAAATCAAGTCCACTGCCATCAAGTTGTCTCCAACTCAAGACAACCCTCTCTCAGTTTTCAGAGCCTGTAAATCTTACCTGGAGCAGATTGCTTCCTCTTCCTCGCTCATAGGAGCTGGTGAAGTCTGACTTCTGACCTTTCAGTCAGTAGCCCAATATATAACTCACTATGCTACTAGGTCTCCTTAGACTTTACAAGACAGAACACATTTGGTGGGGGCTATAGGAATTAATTTTAGTACTGTCATAGCAAATTACCTGCAAGTAAATCCTGCTCTGTGACGTGGGGTGGTAACAGGGGTGATAGAGACAATTATTTTTTAAAAAAAGATGACCCCTTCCATGTATATTTCCACCAGTGACTTATTTTTAGTACGCCTTATACTTTGAGGATATACATTTTTCTAAAGCATGTTTACCAACTCAAAGCCAGAATTGTGTTAAAAATAGCAATTTAATATAACTTAGAAGAGCAGTGTTTTGTCCCCTTCCATTTATGCTGTGCAGAAAAGCAGACTTCTGTGTGGTGAAATTGTGTTCGGATTAAAGCTTTAAATTGGTGGCTAGTAGCCCAGTTACTAAAAACTTGGCTGCCTGCTGCTCCTTACTAATGTGTTCTACAGGCTGTTGTTTTCTGCTGATCGCCTGTTTACAATGATTTACTCCAAATATGTGGGCGCCTCAAGTTTATGAGTGTTGTCCACACACACACACACACACACACACACACACACACACAGTCAGTTATTCTAAATGATAAAATGAGTGGCAATGTACAATAGCTTTTGTTGACCTCCTATTAATTCTCAAGTTGGGGCAAGGGTGGGAATAACTGGCCAATGTGGCTTGGGCACCAGCAAAGAAATCAGCTGAGAGGAAGGGAACCTGTTCCAAAAAGTGGTCATGGAAAATGGACCAACTGCATACTCACTGTGGGCACAGCACTGAAGTTAATGATGTGGGCAGAAAAGAGGCAGAGCTTGAGCCTTCAAGAAATTTATAAATCTAGTCGATGAGGCTGAACGCCACCCAAACAAAAGACGAGCTCAATTGCAGAGCAGAATAAAAAATACTGTACCAATTTAATACATTATGCTGCAGAGAGGCATAAGAGAAAGCAACACTTCTTTCTAGGATTAAACAAATACTCAATTAGAGAGAAACAGCCAGGAGTGATTCTAATTGGGCCCTCTCTCCAATGGATCCTTACAGATCCATTAATCAGTGCCTTTGAGGATAATGATTTTCAATAGCTTAGGAGTTTACCTAGTTATATCATATTCAATTCCAAGGTTTTAAAAAACATTATTGAGCACATTTACTAGGTAGATATATATTTAACATGTAATATGTAGCACAATTTCATAGTACAAGGCATTAGGACTATATGGATTAATAATACATAGTGGCAAACATTCAGAAACTTCAAATGTAGGGAGATGAATGAAAGAAGGACAGATATGTGAAGATGAAACTGTAACATGATAATTATTGTCATATGAAAGAAATGCTGATAAAGCTCAGAGAGTAGCCTTCAATATGGATGACATTTCAAAAGAAAGAAAACTAAACTCCTTATGACAGGACCAAAAAACAGCTTCATAGTAAATGGAGAAAAGATTCAAATGGTCAAGAAAATGTCATTTTCTTTGAATCCACTGTCAATACTCACATCAATAAGTCACACAGCATATTGCAAAAGTAAATATAAAAAATTAAATCTACAGCTAATGGTCTCTTTAAAGTACTAAAGAGCAAGGTTGTCACATTGAGGGCTAAGGTGTGCCTGAAAGAAGTAATGATATTTTCAGTTGTTTCATTTGCATGTGAATATGGAAGACCAAATAAGAATTGATGCCTTTGAATTCCAGACTTGCTGAAAGAGCAGATAAATTGAAGAACTGTGATCAGAATGCTTCTTAGTGCTAGGATGGTGAGAATTTATTCCATGTGTTAAAAGGAATAGAAAGTGCTTCAAAAAGTAGCAAGTTAGCAGAAAACTGAAGACACTCTTTGAGATAGATTGACACAATGACTAACAATGGGCTTAAGCACAGCATGGATTATGATTATGGAGCAGGACCAGACAGGTTTCATTTCGTTGTACATAAAATCACAGTGAGTAGTAACCTATGTAATGCCGCCTAACAACTGTGTGACTAAAGAAAATAACGTAGAAGTTTAGAGACAGTGAGTCTGATTCAGGCCATAATCTTTTCGATTACTTGCTATGCATCTGAGAGCTGGATAATGAATAAGGATGACAGAAGAAGAATTGATGCCTTTGAGCTGTGGTGTTGGAGAAGAGCACTGAACATCCGATGGGATATAAAAAGGACTGCCAAGAGAACAAACAAATATTTCTTGGGGAGGGTGTAGCTGGAGTGCTTTTGGAAGGCAAGAATGATAAGGCTTCACCTCACATACTTTGCACATTTTTCTAATAGGGGCTTTTCCTTGGAGAGGGAATGATGCTGGGAATGGTGGAGGGTCAGTGAAGGAGAGGAAGACCCTCAACCAGGTGGAGTAAAGCGGTAAATTCCACAGGGGCTCTTGTGTGTCAAGAAGACAAAGATTCTCACCACTGGACAAATTGGCAGCATCATTAAGGATGGTGAAGAGATTGAGATTGTTAACAGTTTTAGTTTGCTTGGCTCCATAATCAACACTCTTGGTACCAGCAGCCAAAGTCCTGAAGAGCAATGACATCAGTCTGAAGACTAAATTGTGTCTGATCCAGGCCATGGTCTTCACAATTATTTGCTATGTGTCAGAGAGCTGAACAATGACTAGGGATGGTAGAAGGAGAATTGTCTTTGAGCTTTGGTGCTGGAGTAGTGTTGAATAGGCCATGGACTGCTAGGAGAAAAAACAGTTTCATCTTGGAGAAGGTGAAATCAGGCTACTCCTTGGAGGAAAAGATTCTGAAGCTTCATCTGACATACTTTGGACATTGTTAGAAGGAGGGACTGGTCCTTGGAGAGGGACATCATGCTTTGAAGGGTGAAGGGACAACGCAGCAGAGATGGATTCTGTGACTGGGGCAATGGAAGTTAGATGTGTTAGAGACAATAAGGTTGGCAAAGGATATAGCAGGGTTTAGGGCTCTTGTACATAGGGTTGCTATGAGTTGCAACACACATATCACATAGCAACAACAACAACAACAACTAATATCATTGTTCCACGATAATTTGGAGAGGTCCCTGACTACAGATTTTCCAAGTGCAATATGTCTTGATGCTGAAGGTATACAGGTGGAATAAAGAATGAATGATAACTATCAATTTATATTTGCTTTCTCTTTCTCATTATTCTTCAAATTTTTGCTCACTCACTCACTCACTCACTCTCAGTGCTGTTGTGTCAGAAGTGAACCTTTAGCAGGTCTCCTGGGCTATAATTCAGCCTGCAGTATATCGCCCTTACTTGTCCCACAGAGCCTCTGGTGGAGTCATATAACCAGAGGGGTAGCCTCTTTGGGTTGGCAGCACAACTTCCTATGAACTGTGACTCCAGAGCTCTCCCTTAAAATGTTACTAATACTTTTAAAAGGTTCCATCCAGTTTGAGCACAAAGTAGTTAACTCTATTTAACCTAAAGACTGTGTTTTATATCAACTACATTCATTTATTAGTCAAACATACATCAAGAAGGACAAAACCACAGGCCCAATTGACATCATGATGGATGGTGCAGAGACTGAGGTTAATAATTTTATCTTGCTCATGTCCACAATCAGCAACACTCTAGGAACCAATAGTCAGAAAATCAAAAGAGGAGTTGCTTTCAGAAAGTCTGCTGCTAGGGGCCTCTCTAGACTGCAATGGAGAATCATGTTAGTTTAGTTTAGGTGTACCTGATCCTAGACATGGTCTTCTCCATTACTGGCTATGCATCTGAGAGCTGGACAATGACTAAGTATAACAGAAGAAGAATAAATGCTTTTGAGTTGTTGTGCTGGAGAAGAGTATTCAACATACCATGGACTGCCCAGAGAACAAACAGGTGTGTTCTGGAGAGGATGAAACCAGGTTTCTCCTTGGAGGCAAGGATTTTGAAGCTCTGTCTCACACACTTTGGGCATGTGGCCAGGAGGGACCAGGCCTTGGAGAGGAACATCATGCTTGGAAGGGTAGAGGGTCAGCAACTGAGAGAAAGACCCTAGATGAGATGGATTGACGTAATGACTGTGGCAAAGGTGGCTGGTGTGTCAGAGCTGCTGAGGTTGGCTCAGGATAGGGTAGAGTTCAAAGCTATTGCTCATAGGGTTGCTATAAGTAAAATCCTACTCAATGGTGCATAGCAACAACATATTTAATGAACAGCAATGCCAGACACATTACCACCTATCGAGAATACATATGTAATAAGTAGATTATGGTCCTTTACCCAGGAAGCTTAATAGTCTCTTGGAGAAGATAGTTTGTAAGCAATGATCATTTCAAAATATATACTCACAAGTTAGTGTAAGAGAGAGTTGCTGAGGACACATCAAAACAAGGCAATAGAGTTTTGTTTTAAGAAAAGGTTTCTCTGGAAAAGTACCAGGACTTCAAAAGTGATGGAAAGTAGGAGATGAACTGAAAGGAAGAGAGTCACTGACGGGGAGAATAAAGAGAGTATAAGACTGGAAACGTACCATTTATGGAACTATAAACAGGTCACTGGCTAAAAAAGGGTAAAAGGGCCATGAGGAGGCTCTTGCTTTTATTTTAACTATTTCCTGACCCAAGGAGAATATCTGCCCCACTTCCTTTTCTCATCTTGGAGTGGAGACATAGATAGTAAAATGGTAAAATGGAAGGAAGCTCATGGATGTCATATTACAGTAGTGAGAGGTCATTGCATGAGGTGGTGTCCTCTGGAGGTGAAACTGTGAAGTTTCTGTCCTTTGTCTTCTGGAAAACAAGATAAGATTTGTGAGTATATTTACTGGTGGTTTTTTTTTTGTGGCATTTCAGGTGCCATGGTGGTATAGTGGGTCAGATGTTATGCTGTTCACCAAAACACTGGTAGCTGGAATTCACTAGTAATTTACAAGAGAAGATTTGCAGCCTTGGAAACCCAAGGAGGATCACCATGGCTGAGAAACCACTTGAAAGCAGTTGGGCTTGTGTTATTGGGAAATTGATATTTTCTATTAGATATTATTCAAACAAATAACTTATTTTAAGGGGCAGTACAGTGGAAGCATGCTTTTTAGCCTATGGGAAGATCACTGGGACATATATATCCCATTTACATTTTCCCCCTCAGCTTTCTCTATGGTGAGATAGGCCTTATATTTATTATTCCCTGTGTGTGATTGGGGAAAGTGTTATGTTATTTTTTAATTAGTTCATAGGCAAGAGAAGAATCTGTTTGAGGTACTATACAGTGTAAGCATACATTGTAGCATCTTTGGCTTCACAAATTGCACCCTATTATCACTCCTCAATAGCTGCCTAAAGAAAGTGTTTGTGCCACTGAGTGACATTGCAGTTGATAAAAGCAAAGTGCCATTTGAAGTCTGTTGCTGTTGTTGTTGCTGTTATGTGCTGTTGTGTCACCTGCAACCCACAGCAACACTTTGTATAGCAGCTCTGAACCCTGCCTTGAGTCAGTCTCACTAATTCTGACCCCCATTACCCCAGTCACTGTATCAATCAATCTCATCCGGGATCTTCCTCTCCTGTGCTGTCCCTCTACCCTTCCAAGCATGATGGCCTTCTCCAAGGACCGGCCTCTCCTGGCCACCTGACCAAAGTATATGAGATGGAGCTTCAATAATCCTAGCCAAGGAGAAACTTGGTTTTTACCCTCTCTAAGACAGACTTATTTGTTTTCTTGGCAGTTCATGTATGTTACTCTTCTCCAGCACCACAACCCAAAGGAATCAATTCTTCTTCTATCAAACTTAGTCATTGTCCAATTTTCTGATGCATAAAAAGTAATTGTGAAGGCCATGGCCTGGATTAGGTACACCTTAGTCACTAGACTGACACTGTTGCTTTTCAGCACTCTGAAGAGGTTTCTGACAGCAGATCTTCCTAATGTAATTTGTCTTTTGACTTCCTGGCTGCTGGTGTTAAGAGTGTTGCTTGTGGAGCCAAGCAAGCTGTAATTGTTAACAACCTCAATCTATTCTCCATCTATCATGGTGCTGCCAATTTGTCCAGTGGTAAGAATCTTTGTCTTCTTGATGTTGTTGTTATTGTGTGTCGTCGAGTCTCCTGCGACTCATAGTGACCCTAACAGCCCTAAACTCTGCTCTACCATGTGCCAATCTTATTGTCTCTGACAAACCTACCCCCATTACCACAGTCACTGAATCAATACATCTCACTGAGGGTCTTCCTCTCTTGCGCTGTCCCGCCACTCTCCCAAGCATGACATCCCTCTTGAAGGACTGGTCCCGCCTTGCAACATGTCCAAAGTATGTCAGACGAAGCTTCAGAATCCTTGCCTCCAAGGAGCAGCCTGGTCTCACCCTCTCTAGGATGAAACTGTTTGTTCTCCAAGCAGTCCATGGTATATTCAATACTCTTCTCCAGCACCACAGCTCTCCTTCTATAATCCCAGGTCATTGTCCAGCTTTCTGATGCATAGCAAGTTATTGCAAAGATTATGATATTATACACCAATAAACAATACATGCTATTGAAGTCCATCAGGTGTTGGTACAAAGTTTGGAGTCAACACAAACTGATTTTGTATGTCACTTTGATATTCATTCAGGGAGAAAGGCTTGGACAATGACTCATCTTTCTCCTTCGGAGAATACTGTAATTGAACCGTGTCACTCATATAGCCTTTATCATAGGTTTATGGCCTTTGATAATTTCTTTTCCTCCTATCACCTGATGAACATTATTAATTACAGAAGACTTAATGCTGTAGGCCCAGTGCTAACAACTACAAAAGGCTAACAACTACAAGAAATGATGAGGAAGAAAGATCAATTATAGCGGGGCCAATTTTTGTTTTATACAAGTATATGTCTAAGTTTGATTCCACTTTGTCTCTGATGACCTTTGTGGTTTTGAGCTTTACTCCCAGGTCTCTGATTTACCTTGAGTTGGTTTTTCTTTATGGTGTGAGATGTTGATCCTGTTTCAGCTTTCTACAGATAACAGTGAAATATTACCAACACCATTTGTTGAAGAGGTGGTCATTTCCCACTTTATAGGATTTATTTCCTTGTCAAATATCAGTTGACCATAGATAGCTGAATCGAGCTTAAACATCCTAGTCCATGGTATAAATAGACTACCAAATACAACCAGAAATGCACAATCTGGAGAGAATAAAATTGATGAATGAGATCTTCTAAAGATTTATCATTGTGCACATCAAAAACTTCTTCCAACAGAGTCAAAAGTTAATCTACTGACTGGGAAAAACATTTGGCAATAAAATTTCAGATAAGAGTCTCATATCAAGTTTATAGAATCCTATAGGGCCTTCAGAAGAAAAAGACTGAAAACACAATTACACAATGGGCAAAAGATACAGAAAGAATTTTCATGGAGGAAGATATCTGAATAGCAAACAGACACATGAAGTAATGTTCCAGATCACTGGCAATAAGAGAGATGCAAATCAAATCCATAATGAGATACTATCTCAGTCCAGTAGCAGTGACAATGTTTAACATAACAGCAAGTAATAAGTGTTGGAGAGGATGTGAAGAGATAGGAACACTGTTGGTTAGACTGTAAAATGGTACAACTACTCAGAAAGGCAGTTTGGTGCTTCCTCAAAGAGTGGAGCATAGAAAGTCCATATGACCAAGCTATATACTATTGGTTGGAATACACCCTGAGAAAATGAGAACTGAGTAACAAACAAAGCCTTGTACACCAATGTTCATAGCACTGTTATTCACCATCACAAGAACATGGGAATAGCCCAGATTGTTCAATCACAACAGAATGGACTTAGAAATTATGGTATATTCACATGATGAAATACTACACAATACACAGGAGTAATGCTTTTGTAAATCACTACTTAAATTGGGAGGGACTGGAGAGCATTACGGTAAGAGAATTAACTCAGTCCCTTAAGGACATATACTGTATAAGACCATTATTGTATAAATAGATAACAAGGAAAACGTCTGTGAGGAACAGAGGGGGACAGGGGGAGAACATAGGGGTGAGGATCAGTGGAGGGTGTAATAATAGGGTTGTATAGTTTGATGGGTGGGGGTATAGGTGGGTTAAGGAAGTGGGAAGGATCCTGTGTGAAAAATAATGTACATGAACTTTGTAATTAAACCAATATAAAATAAAAAGTTTATATTTTAAAAAAAACCCACAAAAACATAATGTATGAGAATGATATTACAGCTTTCTTGGCTCTACAATCAACACTGTTAACACCAACAGTTAGGAAATCAAAAGATGAACTGCATTGGGAAAATCTGCTGTCAGGAATGTCTGAGAGTACTCAAAAGCAATGATGTCAGTCTAAAGACTAAGGTGCGCCTAATCCAGGCCATAATCTTTGCCATTAATTGCTATTTATTGCTATGAAAGAGCTGGAGAAGAGTCTTGAACACACGTGTACTGCCAAAAAAAAACAAATAGGTCTGTCTTGGAGAGGGTGAAAACCAAGTTTCTCCTTGAAGGCTAGGATTTTGAAGCTCCATCTTAAATACTTTGTTCAGGTAGCCAGGAGAGGCCAGTCCTTGGAGAAGGCCGTCATGCTTGGAAGGGTAGAGGGACAGCACAGGAGAGGAAGACCCCAGATGAGATCGATTGATACAGTGACTGGGGTAATGGGGGTTAGTGTGTCAAAATTAGTGAGACTGACTCAGGGCAGGGTTCAGAGCTGCTATACAAAGGGTCGTTATGGATCATAGGTAACTCAACAGCACATAACAACAACATGAGAATGATTGTATGAAACATGGTATGAATGAAGAATAGTGTGAACCATAATGTATATAAGCTTTGTAAGCAAACCAATTTAAAAATAATGTGAAATAGAATAAGAAATAAAAGAAGGTATATGTATCTGCAGTAAAGTGGCAGGGCAATAAACCAACGACAGTCTGTCCACAATGCACAAACAAAGAGACATCACCAGTGTCACAGAAATGAACAAAAAATGGTTCTTCCTAGGAAATTCAATGTCCAAGAGAGGTTGCAGAATACAACACAAGTATGGCAGCAGTGAACTGCTTTGGCCAATAGTGCAAGAGATACGCAATAGGAAGACACTTTATCACATGGTGGCATTGACTCTTGTCTTTCAATCTTGACGTGCACATTATAAATAATTTTAGAATGTGGAACTGTAACAAAGTGGGTAGTTGTGACCCACTGTCCTTCAGGCTTGTTCTCATTAAGCAGTTTAATGTGGGCCAGAAAATCAGAATATGAAGAGCCTCCTTGCTTTTCAAGAACAAGCCAAAACAAAACTAGACTGCTTCTTGCTGAAGAAGAAACCACATCTCACAGCATACACAAAAATCAACTCAAGGTGGATCAGAGACATGGAAGTAAAGCTCAAAACCATAAAGTTCATAGAAGACAAAATGAGAGCAAGCTTAGAAAGCAAACTCTATGGTATAAAGAGGCTGACAAATATAGCCAGAAATCCACAACCTGGAGAAGGTAAAATTGATGAATGGGACTTTCTAAAGATTAAATCTCTGTTCTTACAAAAAAACTTTACCAACAGGATGAAAAGCAAACCAACTGACTGGGGAAAAAACCATTCAGCAATGCCATCTCATACAAAGGTCTTATAACAGAAGTATACAGAATACTACTGAGCCTCCAGAATAAAAAGACTAATAACACAATTTTAAAATGGGCAAAAGACATGGAAAGACTTTTCACAGAGGAAGACATTCGGATGGCCAATAGACACATGAAGAAATGCTCTCAAAATCACTGGCAATAAGAAAGATGCAAATCAAAACCACAATGAGATACCATTTTCCCCCCATAGCAGTGACAACATTTAGCAGGGCAGCAAGCAATAAATGTTGGAGAAGATGTGGAGAAGTGCGAACTATAATACACTGTTGATAGGACTGTGAAATGGAACAATCACTCTGGAAGACAGTTTTGCATTTACTCAAAACTTTGAACATAGAAACTCTGTATGATCTAGCTATTCCACTACTAAGGATATTCCCCAAGGAAATTAGAACTGAGACACAGAGATTTGTACACCAATGTTCACAGAAGCATTATTCACCATCACAAGAACATGGAAACAGTGCAAATGTCCAATCACAACTGAATGCATTGAGAAACTGAGTTACATTCACACAATGGAATACTACGCAGCACTCAGGAGCAAAGATTTTGAAACATACTGCACAACTTGGGAGAGACTGGAGAGCATTATGCTGAGTCAACTAACTCAGTCTCAAAAGGGCAAATATTGCATAATACCATTCTTGTATAAACATAGAAGGATAACTAGTAAAACATTTATGGGGACCAAAGTGGGGGAGGGGTGGGAGCAGAGGGGTGTGGATGGGTAGGAGCAAAACCCACAGTTTGGTGGGAGGAGGGAGAGGGTGAAAGAAATGGAAAAGATCCAGCAGGGACCTGAAAAGACAAAGTAATGATGGGCAAGGTCCAATGGTGATTAATTTTATAAAACATAGTACATGGGAATGATTGTGTGAAATAAAATGTGAATGATGAATAGTGTGAATCACAATGTATACAAATTTTGTAAGCAAACCAGTATAAAGTAAAATTTAGAAGAAGAAAGTCATCTGGTTGTTAAGGAAACCTGATGGTGATGCAAACAAGAGGAACACACACAAGAATTATACACAGTCACTGCAAGACGTCTTCAAGTGTTATTTTGTGTATTGAAAAGTTTCACCAAATAAAATTAAATTGCTAAGATAACATTATTTTTTTTTATCCCATGAATTCTACCCTCAGAATCTACAGGAACATATATCTCTCACACCATAATCTTCAGAATATATATTCCCTATGAATAAAACCAAAAATACTCACTGATACAGCATACATTTCATTAATGAAAAAACATAACAGCAATGAAATTTTTAAAAAAATTATAAGGTTGTGAAAGGTTTAAGATAAATGAGAAGACTCTTAACCTATTCTATTCTACTGCTAGCTTTTTTTAAAGTGTGTGGTTTATTTACATGTTAAGAATACTGCTTAAAAGAAGTTCATGCTGTTTATGTGTTTTGTTCAAAATCTCAGTACATACTTTGAGATGTCTAATATCATTCTCACAGGTACTCACCCTCCTCATCCATTTTCTTAGAGCATTTTCCTGTCAATTATCTACCTATTCCTGTATGATTTCTTGTCTTTTTTCACTACTAAAATTCTCAGAAACTTGGGGCACAATCTTTACTACGTCCTATAACATTTCTATCTCTTCTATCTACTAACTGGACACAACTGGAGTTTCTTCTTAAGGGATTCTCATAGGAGCTCTTCTTATTATTTGTTCTACTGTGTCTGAGATTCATTTCTTTATGACCAATTTTTATTATCCTCACTGATATAATATTATTTGTGGGGGTTTCATTCAATTAATTTCAATGGGAATTATTTCTTTAATACCTGTCATATTTGGGGCATGAGAAATAAATAAAAATATAATAATATTCCTTAACATTTTCTGTATTTCTCTGATTTGTCCTTTGATGCATCCCTCACAAATTCTTCCAAATTATCCTGAGACTCCCAATACAGTCCTTACTGCTCTGTTTTCATTGTCCTTCCTCTACCTATTATAGCTATATACATCTCTTCCCTCCACTAATGGGCAGACAGTGGGAACTGTATTCCCCAGAGTGTCTAGAACAATGTCTTGCATGGAATAGATACTAATAAACATAAGTCAGATTATAGAAAGTCTATAAAGAACATGATCAAACTGATGAGAGAATAAAAAGGTCAAATAAGAAGAAAAAACAGTACTTTTCGTTTGCTAGAGCAGGAAGAAAATGAACCGTAACAGCAGGCTTAAGAAATGAAAATAGATAGACTAGGGTGACATTAAGCAAGACATTAAATAATATCCCTGCAGATAAGGAAATTTTTCAGAGAGCTATTGCTAAAGCCAGGGAAAGAGCAAATGGGAAAATACCAAAGTTCTGATCAAAGGATGAAGGAACAATTTAGCATAGGAAAGCACCACTGAATTCTGAAAAGGCAAAAATACTATTGGCACAGCTGGCCTCCAAACTGAACAGTACAAGATTCTGCATATAACCTGAGTAATTACTTAGCTGCAATATCCAAATGCCTTTTTAGAGAAAGGTGAAATGAGACATGATGTAAGTGGATAAAGGGAGTGTTTTAGGATTTAGAAGGTGCTGACATTACTAAGCATCAATTACAAGGTTCTTACAGGAATCATGAGAGAAAAGGGAGCGAGAATAGCTGACGGAATGATGCATGAGATAGAAGGGATGATTTTGAAGAATAACTTGGCATGAATATTATAGCCTTTAGGCAGGAGACTGGACCAGGTTATTTAAAATATAAAGCAAAACACATTTCTATGTTTTTTTTTCGTTTATGCCCAGATAACGTGCATGTTTAATCATATGTTTTAGAAAACAATAAACAATAAGAACAAAATCAGTGATTGATTTTATAGATTCTACTGATTATAGATTCTAGAATTTTATCATGGAGAGAATTTTAGGTGTCCTTTAAATCTATATGTCTTTTTACAAATGTGCTTATTTATTTTTTTTACTGTATATTGGTTTTCATACAAAATTCTTATATATTGTGTCTTTCCTGTACATTGTGTTTCACACATTCCTTCATTCACATTGTGTTGTTTCATACAATCATTTCCATTCATTGTATTTAATAAAATTAACCACCAATTATGTATGCTTGCTGTCACACTGCCTTTTCGGGTCTTCACTAGATCTTTCCTAATTCCTTCACCCCATCCCTCAGCCCACGAAACTGTCATCCTAGTGATTCCTACCTCACCACATTCTGCTACTTCGTCACTCTCCCCTTTCTCTTTTGGACTTTTATACACATCTTAATAGTTATCCTCCTATTTTTACAATAATAGTCTTATGCAGTATTTGTCCTTATGAGACTGAGATCGTTCACTCAGCATAATGGTCTCCAGCCTCTCCCATGTGATATAATTCTTTATGAAATCAATGTTTCTTAGTACTGCATAGTATTCTTTTGTGTGACTGTATTGCAATTTTGCAATCCATTTGGTTTTTGATGGAGATTTGGGGTATTTCCATTTCCTTGCTACTATGAAGAATGCTGGGATGAACACAGGTGTACAAATCTCCATTTGTGTCTCAGTTCTATTTCTATGTTCAGCTTTCTGAGGAAATGCCAAATTGCCTTCCAGAATGGTTGTATCATTTTAAAATCCCCTCAACAGTGTGTAAGAGTTCCTATCCCTCCACATCCTCTCCAACATTTATTACTTGCTGTTTTACTAAACTTTGCCACTGCTACTAGAGTGAGGTGATATCACATTGTAGTTTTCATTTGCATCTCTCTTATAGCCAGTAATTTTGAGCATTACTTCATGTGTCTGTTTGCCATCCAAATATCTTCCTTTGTGAAAAAACTTTCCAAGTCTTTTGCCCATTTTGTTATTGGGTTATCTGTCTTTTCCTTGTGGAGGCCCTGTAGGATTCTGTAAACTTCCATTATAGGACCCTTGTCTGAGATGTCATTGCCAAATGTGTTTCCTCAGTCTGTGGGGTTTTTTTCACCATATTGAGAAAAGGTTTTGAAGTACACAGGGACTTAATTTTTAGAAGATCCCATAAATTGATTGATACTATCTTGTCCTTGTTGTACATTATTACCTGTATTTGCCAGCCTATTTCTATCATAGGCTAGGCCTTCTAAGTTTGGCCCCATTTTCCTGCTTATGATCTTTATATTTTGGTCTTTACCATCTGCAGTTGATTTTTATGTATGGTGTGAGATGTGGATTCTACTTCAGCTTTCTAAAGGTAGCAGTCCAGTTTTGCCAATACCATTTGTTGAAGAGGTTGTCATTTCCCCATTTGATAGGCTTTGTTTCCTCGTCCCAAGTGACCATAGGCAGATGGGTTTATTTCTAGATTCTTGATTCTGTTCCATTGGTCTGTGTGTCTGTCATTGTGTTAGTATTACGCGGTTTTGGTTATTACAGTCGCATAGAAGTTTTTTTGGAACAGGAGTGGCATCTATTTCCTAAACAACATGCCTCTAGAAACTATGAACTTTGAGAAATGACGGGAGTTACCGAAAGGCTTCAGGTCTTTTGTTCATAGGGTCACTATGAGTTGTGTTTGACTCAATGGCAATCATCACCACCAACAACAACAGTAGGTTTTTAAGATCAGAGAGTGCTTGCTATGCCTTGCACTTCATTTTTGTTTTTCAAAAGTGCTTTTCTTATTCAAAATTTCTTTCCGCCTCACATAAATTTGACAATTGTCTTTTTAGAAAATGTTTTTATTGGGTTTTATGTAATAATTCCTTTACATTATGTTTCACTAATAGACATTGTGTTTTATACAATCTTTCATTTACATTGTGTTTCATACAATCATTTTCATGCATTATGCTTTATTAAATTAATCACCATTGGACCTTGCATATCATTACCTTTTATTTTTGCCTGGATCCTTGCCAAATGGCTTTAGAGGAAAGCTAGGAAGTGGTTTCTTGTGCATATGTCACTATGACTTGCCTCATGTGACCCTACTGTTTTATTCAAAAGTGACCAAGAGCTAAAGGGGGTACCCTACAAGAACTCTTTCAGTCGGGATGCTGCTTATAGGCTCAGAAGGATGCTATATCTTATGGAGTTTTGTTTGAGATTTACAATAAATACACTCAGACCCACAAAAAGAAACAGAAGTAGAAATAACAGTGGAAAATGAAGTCCTAGAAGAAGAAACAGAAATAATGATTAAGACAGAGAAGAAAGGAAAAGTTAAAGGAGCAGGATCATTAGAGAAGTCAAGAGCTACAGGAACCAACTCCAAAGGGAATGATGTGATACTTTTTTTTTTTTTTTCGGGGGCTCACAACAGCCCTTTTTATTTGAGGTGAGGGGAGGCGGGCTGAGGCGTCAGAGCTCCAAGTGGTCGCACCGCTGTTAGTGGCACCATGCTGACTACAGATCTGCTTCTCTCCTGGGTTAGAAGGGTGCATTCCCAGCGGAACAGGATGGACAGGGAGATGGGGGGACTTCGAATCTACACTACTCTTCAGAGCCCGCCTCGGGCAGTGGGCCCGTCAAGAGGCCCCACAAGGCCACGCCACGCCGTGTGGAAGAGAGCAGCTGTCGCTGGGGCTCCGAGGCTTCAGAACTCGATGTTGAAGGGGTAATCCTTGTGGTTGGCACAGCTCACCAAGGCGCAGACCCTCCAGCTCCTGTTGTAACTGAGCAAGGTGTTCACCTCTGAGCTGCTCAGGTCAAAGTCAAAGACCTGAAAGTCTCAATGATGCGCTTGGGGGTCACAGACTTGGGGATCACAACCATGTTCCTCTGCATGGGGAACCGGATGAGGACCTGGGCCACGGTCTTGTTGTGCTTGGTTGCAATTGTTTTGATCCTGGGGTCCTCCAGCAGGGAGGGGTCCTCAGGCTTGGCCCAGGGCTGGTCGGGGGAGCCCAGCGGGCTGTAGGCGGTCACCACAATGCCCTTGGACTGGCAGTACTGGGTCAGCTTCTCCTGGGTGAGGTACGGGTGACACTCGATCTGGTTAACTGCCGGCTTGTACTTTAAGCCAGGCTTGTTTAAGATCCTCTCGATCTGCAGGTGGTTGAAGTTGGAGACGCCGATGGCCTTCACCAGGCCTTCATCCACCAGCTCCTCCATGGCCGTCCAGGTGTCCACATAGTCAGTGTCGCTGGGAATCACGCTGCCCGTCCCATCCAGAGGGAAAAAGTCCTTCCCCGCCTTGAAGCCGGTCAGCCAGTGGATCAGGTAGAGGTCCAGGTAGTCCAGCTTCAGGTCGCTCAGCGTCTTCTTACAGGCCTCCTTCACCAGGTTTTTGTCGTGGTAGGTGCACCAGAGCTTGCTGACGATGAAGACCTCCTGGCGCTGGACCACGCCGGCCTTGAGCTTCTCCTGGAGGGTGGTGCCCACCTCGTGCTCGTTCTGGTACACGTGGGCACAGTTGATGTGCCGGTACCCCGTGTCGATGGCCACCTTCACAGCCTCCCCGACCTGGCCTGGAGGGGACTTCCACGTGCCCAGCCCCAAAATGGGCATCTTGGCACCGGTGTTGAGCTCGAGGAAATTAGCCATAATGAGATGCAATGATCACTCTCAAGACTCCAGATAAAGTTGGGAATGATGTGATACTTTTATGTCTAAGCAAAGCTTTCATGCCCTGAGTCACGAATTACTATTTCTGTGGCCTTCCATGAAGTCCATATAGGAAGTTGTTAAGGGGGTGATTTAGAATATAAAGGAAATATATATATATATATAAAAATAATACTTTTCTGAGGGAGCTCTGGTAACCTAGTCCACAGGGAGTGGTGCTACTAACTGGTGGTTCAAATCTATCACAGGAGAAGTGGACAATCCCTCCATGTGATCTGCAGCCTCTGAAAACCAGTGTTGGGATAGCTATGAATTGGTTCCAACTTGATGACAATGAGTTTGAGTTTTTACTTTTCTGTATACACACTAGAATAAAATGCCATTACCAATATAAAACCGAACAATTCCTACAGCTAAAAGTCTTGACACAGAACCATTGTATGCACTTTTTACAAAGCTGTACTTTTTACTCTAAATAACCAGGAATTGTTGTTGTTATGTGTTGTCAAATCGACTGTGACTCATAGCGACCCTATGTACTACAGATCTGAAGTCTGCTCTATCCTAAACCCATCTCACTGTCTCCAATAGACCTACTCCCATTACCCCAGTTATTGTGTCAATTCATTTCATCTAGGTTCTTTCTTTCCTGAGCTGTCCTTCCACTCTTCCAAGCATGATGTACTTTCCCAAGGACTAGTCTCTCCTGGCCACATGCCCAAAGTATGTGAGACAGAGCTTCACAATCCTTTCCTCCAAGGAGAAACCTGGTTTCATCCTCTCCAGGACAGACCTATTTGGTCTCTTGGTATGTTCAAGACTCTTCTCCAGTACCACAACTCAAAGGCATCAATTCTTCTTCTGTCATCCTTGGTCATTGTCCAGCTCTCATATGCATAGCAAGTATTGCAAAGCCCACAGCCTGGCTCAGGCATAACTTAGTCTCCAGACAATCATTGCACTTAAACAGCCTAGAGAGGTCCCTGGCACCAGATCTACCTAATGCAAGTCATCTTTTGATTTTCTGACTGCTGGCACTAAGAGTGTTGATTGTGGAACAAGCAAGTTGAAGTAGTTAACAATCTCAACTTCTCCATCTATTATGATGCTGCCAATTGTTCCAATGGTAATACTCTTTCTTTTGTTGATGTTGAGTTTCCATTTATACTGGAGACTGGAGTCCTTGACCTTCTGCAGCAAATGTTTCAGATCCTCCTCAATTTCAGCAAGCAATTTCATCTGCATAATGTAAGTTGTTGATGAGTCTTCCTCTGATCAAACACCTTATTATGTAAATAAATATACACCTAGAATATCTTATTTATGTTGCATAGCAGTTTTCCTGTAGTTCACTCCTGGTTGTTATGCTATATGAAATATAACCCAAAATAGAATATTTCTTTCTAACATTTTCTATATTACTCAGATTTGTCCTTTGATGCATGACCCACAAATTCTTCCAAATTATCCTGAGACTCCCAGTACAATCCTTATAGCTCTGTTTTCTTTGTCAAACAATAACAGCTAATATTAATGGAACATCTTGTCACTATAGTTATTTATTAGGATAACTTCCTAGGAACTTGCTAAGTCAAGGGAAAGATCTAGAGATTTTAAAGACAAATTTATCCCTAGAAAGTTATATTAATTTATATGCTTGCCAGAAATATAGAAAATTGATCTTCCTTTTTATTCTTATGTCCATCACCATTAGGTACTGTTGTTGGGTGCCATGAAGTTGTAGCAACATTGTGAACAACAGATCTGATCACTGATCTGTTTTCCATCCTCATCAGCTCTAACATACTTGAGCCATTGCTACAGTCACTTTGTCAATCCATCTCATTGAGGGCCTTCTCCTTTTTTACTGACTCTCCACCTTTACATGCATGATGTCCTTCTCCAAGGAATAGTGTGTCCTAGCAACATGCCCAAAGTATGTGAGACAAAACTTTATCATCTTTTCCTCCAAGGAGCACTCTGGTTGCACTTTTCCCAAGACGTATTTGTTTGTTCTTTTGCTAGTCCATGTGATATTTAGTAACCTTCTCCAACACCACAGTTCAAAGGTATGAATTCATCTTTTCTCATCCTTATTCATTGTCCAGCTCTCAGATGCATAGCAACTGATTAAAAAGACCGTGGCAATATTGGGTAGTAACATTGCATTTAAAAACAGAACATATGGCAGCTAAATAAATTATCTTGTTTATTTTCTTGCAATTTATATGACAACAGGTAGACTTAAGCCTACTTACACATTAGAGATCAACTGTATTTTTAAATTACTATTCATACTCACAGCTATTGAACTGATTCTTCCTCATACAGTCTTTCATCAGGTTTTTGAGGATGTAAATCCTTACAGATGGGATTGCCCAGCTCTCTCCCATTGATTAACTGATTGAATAGCTGAAGGATCCGAACCTATGTCCTTTAGGTTAGCCATGAAACTCCTAAAACATTATGATACCAGAGCCTCCGTCCCAGTAAAATAACTCTACTAGAATAATTTAAGAGAGCTCTAGTGGTCATAGGAATTTATACCCCTAACCTTAAAGTTGTGCCTTTTTGCTGCTTAGAATCTACCAGCTGCTCTGTAGGAGAAAAATGGGCACTCTCCTCCTGTGAGATTTGCAAGCTCAAAAAACCCACTGTAGGCTCAGCGATGTGTTGGTTTCAACAGAATAGCAATGAATTATGAGTATAATTTACTCTGTTTTTATGTGTGAGAACTCTGATTTATTAAATTTAGTAGTCCTTTATCTAACCAGACTGTTTAGTTGTTTTGAGAGTCCTTGTAATTAATCTTCAATATTTAATTAACATTTATGAAATACAGATTTTGATGAATTTATATTGACACACTTCACTTTACATTATGAGATTCTTTCTGGACTATATGATTCTATTAAGTAACACAAATATCATGTGGCAAGAATATTTATATTCTTGGTTTCTTATCTGGTGGTAAGGAAGGGCATTTAAAGATACAAATCAGGTAACTCTATATGCAGTTTTACATAGTTGCATCGCACATTTTCCAAGTTTTATCTAAATTGATAGCAAAATCAAAGGAGTGAGATATAAGAGCTAATCCTGTTTCAGCTACTTAAAACAAGGAACTGAAGATCACATATACATATTATTAAACTCTCCAATAGGCATGCATAGTGTGGTCAAAAAGGTATCGATGCTGCAGTCTTTTATAATTTATGTAATTTTATGCATAAAAGAAGATATTCAGATGTCAAGTTACTCAGAAAAAATAAGTGATGGGAAGTAAGAAAATGATTAAACTAAATCACATGGCGTCAGGCTATCAAGGAAATCTGCATATGCCCTTGATGTCAGAAAAGCCTTTTACAGTAGATCTGATAAAAGTTATTTTTTACTTAGTTTTCCTTTCACCCATTATTTCCTCTGGGAATAGCTTAGATGATGCAAGAGCATTACAGCAGATAGAATGGCCCTGTTTACTGTAATGTTGAATTCATTACAAGATCTAAAAAAAAAAAAAAAGCAAAAAAACCAGCAACTTTGAACAATTTGCTGTGGAAGTTTTGAATGGAAGAATTAATTTTGACTATATTTTCTTAGAATTAGTTCTAATGCATGTGATCATGTCTTGCTCACACTTTGCTGTCACTCTGACCAACTTCTATTTGTGAATGTAGTGCATTAGAATATGCTAGAGTATGTGTATTACATCTCTGATGCTACAAGATGAGCTGATAGACGAGTATCTTTTGGAAAAGAAAGAATAGAGAAAGTGGAAATACCAACACACACACAAATAGTAATGGCTACATACTTTCCCATTTTATACACTAGTTGAAAGTAACACCTTTTTTCTACTCTAAATATGTGTACAGAAGAGTGTGTGCTATGCATTTTACTAGTTTATTATAAGCTATATTGTCTATGTTCTGCTTGTTTTAGAATTCTAGTCCTGTATGTCCAATTAAACTCTAAAATATTTTTTAAATTATATAATTCACATAAACTATTATATTCCCCTAAGTATTATCTGGTGATATGATAGTTAATGTTATGTTTCAATTTAGTCAGTCTATGATTGTCCATATATCATTTTCCTCCGTTTTGTCATTTGGTGTAAGGGGATTTTCCCTGGAAATGTGACCTGCATCCTATATATAAGAATTTTCTGTCTCTCTCTGACTTCCAGTTCTCAGACATAAGATAAAATCTTACTGCCTGACCTGCAGATTTTTGGAATCTCCAAGTCCCATCACCTCACAAACAAGCAGTCTTCCTTCTTACCTGCCAATTTGGTATCAATCAACCTCTGCAACAACCTGAGTAAGAAACTCCCAGCCCAAAATCTGACTCAGGGTCTTATGATTTGCCAGCCTCCACAACTGCCCGAGCCATTTCCTTAAAATAAGTCTCAATCTTTCTCTCACTTCCCATAGATACAGATATAAATAAATAGATATAGATGCTGATATAAAGATATACATAATAGATACATATTAAAAAATATGATATATAGATAAATAGATATATAGATGATATACTAAAGAGAGATTTGTATTTATTTCAAGGAATTTATGTCTATGAATAAATTGTTTTTGTTATGTGCCATCTAGTTAATCATGGCTCATAGTGACCTTATGAACAATGGATTCAGAACCCTGTCCTAGCTTGTGCCATCCTCACAATTTCTGATATACTTGAGCCCATTGTTACACTCACTGACATCATTACTCTTTAGTATTCTGGACAGATCCCTGACAGCAGATTTTCCCAATGTGATACATCTTTTGATTACTGCTGATACCAAGAGTGTTGATTGTGAATCCAAGTAAGATAAAATCACTGACAACTCCAATCATTTCTCCATTCACAATCAGATTGCCTATTGGTCCATTTGTGATGTTCCCTATTGTTTTTTCTGAAGAACAGATATAATCCATATTGAAGGCTGCAATCTTTTATCTTCTGCAACAAACACTTCAAGTCCTCCTCACTTTCAGCAAGTGAGATTGTATCATCTACATAACAAAGGATATTGAATTTTCCTCCAATCTTGATGCCACATTCTTCTTTATAAATTCTGGCTTATATCTATGTACTCTATGAACTTTAAACTCAAAGTGTCAGAGTCACAACTCAAGGACTGAATACAAGACCTGAAAGTTGTCCCTTGTGGTCTGAAAGATTGTTTTATTTCTTGTAGTAATGGAATTGATGTTGCTAAAAACTAAACCCAAAGTTTATGGTAGGAAGTCAAGCAGAAACCATTGTAACTATCCCTACCTAGGAAAATATTAACCCAAAAGTAAAACTGTATTCCTGAAAGGACTGCAAGGTTAATGCCACCATCAAAGACTGAAAAGATACAGGATGCTGATTACTAACACATCCCAATTCAACTTGCCTAAAAACCAGATGCATTTTGAAGAATGACAGTAGATTATCGTAAACTTAACCAGGTGGTGACTCCAGTTGCAGTTGCTGGTCCAGATGTGGTTTCATTAATTGAATAAATTAATATATCCCTTGGTACCTGGAATGTAGCTATTGATCAATTCTTTTTTCCTTAATTTCAGTTTCAAAGGGACATTAGACTCTATCTGCCCTCATTTGGTCAGGTCGGCAGTATATCTGAACTGTTCCACCTCAAGAGTATATCAACTTTCCAGCCCTAAATCATAATCTAGTTCACAATAAACTTGATCATCTCTCTCTTCTTTAAGATGCCACACTTGTCCATTATATTAATTGCACTAGGCTAAAGATAACTAGATCTAATAAGAATGAAGTATCTATGATTTTAGACTTATAGGTATGATGTTTGCATACTAGAGGGTGTTGCTGGAGAAGAGTATTGAACATACCATGGACTGCCAAGAGAACAAACAGGTCTGTCCTGGAGGCAAGGATTTTGAAGCTCTATCTCATATGCTTTGGGCATGTTGCCTGGAGGAATCAGTCTTTGAAGACTGCTTGGGAGGGTAGAGGGTGAGTGTAAGAGGGGAAGTCCCTGGATAAGATATATTAACACAGTGACTGTGGCAATTTGGTCAGGTATGTCAGAGATGATGAGGTTGACTCAAAATAGGAAAAGGTTCAGAGACATTGCTCATGGAATCACTGTGAGCCATAGTTGACCCAATGGCACATAACAACAACAACAACAGTATGGGCAAATGGGGATTCCTGGTGGCTTAGTTTGTAGGGAATTGTACTGCTAACCCAAAATTTGCATCTCTGGCAGTTAGAACCCACCAGTGGATCCAACAAAGGAAATTTTAAAAGAAGATGAAATACAAAGAGGTATTATAATAAAAGGATTTAGTCCATGTAGAACTCAGGCAGCAGTATATAATCAAGAGTGATTCAGTTAAAGAAATAAGTTCGAGTTTCACTAAAGTCATTGTCAATATACAAAGCCTCAGGAATTGGAATATCAATTAAGATGTTTCAACATGAAGATATAACACTGGAAGTATTCCCTCTTCTCTATCAAGACATTGGGAAGACAACTACCTGACCAACTGATTGAAAAAGGTCTGTATTTGTGCCCAGTTCAAGGCAAGATTTCCCAACAAAACATCACTCATTGCTGTTGATTTGGAACTGACCCATAGCTAAACCTTCAGCAGTATTTCAGAGATTATAAATTTCATGGGGGGGGGAACTCCCATCTCTCTCCAACAGAGCAGCTGGTGGCTTTGAACTGACTGCTTTTGGGTTGATAGTAAAATATCTGATCCACTAAGCCACTACAGCACCAAACTCATTGCCCCTGAGTCAGAGCTAACTCATAGATGAGCCTCCAGGATTTTTCGGAGGCTATAAATAGCATGGGAGGGGGGTGGGGAGAATGCCCATCTTTCTCCTGTGGAGCAGCTGGTAAATTTGAACTACCTGCCTTTGAGTTGGCAGCACAACTCCTTACCCACTAGGCTACCAGAGCAACCTCAATAAAACATAGAGCTATTTTTTAAAAATAATTCATACCACATGCATGCAAAATTTCACTGAGGTTTAAAAAACAATTGCAGACAATTGGAAACGCAATAGCTTAGATCAAGTGCATCTGCAAAGTTGTGTCATCTGCATAGAATAAGTTGTTGGTGAGTCTCCCTCCAATCCTAAAGCCAGATTTTTTTCTCATATAACCCAGCTTCTCGAATAATTTACTCAGCTAACAGATTTAACAGTGAAGAAGATTTGAAGCACATACTGATAAAACATTTATATATATAATATAGTGTGGATAAATACTTCAACATAAAGTACAAGTGTTCATAACTGGGCCAATACACATCACGATAAATGGAGAAATGAAGGAAGTGGCCAATTTTTTAAATTTACTTGGATCCACATTAAAAACTCATGGAAGCAGCTGCAAGGACCTCTTTAAAGTGCTAAACAGCAAGAATATCTCTATAAATATTAAGGTATGCCTAACCCAAGCCATGGTATTTTCAACTGTTTCATCTACATGCAAACACTGTATAGTAAATAAAACCTGAAAAGTGAATTACAGTGCTGATAATTAATACAGAGTGTACATAACCATGGGTTAACAGGAAAACTAACAAATCAGTCTTGGAAGTAGTATAGCTAGAATATGTCTTAGAAGGGAGAATGGTGAGACTTCATCTTACAGTATTTTAGATATCTTATGAGAAGTGTTCAATCCCTGAAGAACAACATCATGCTATGTAAAAGGAAGGCAGTATGGTGCTTTCTCAAAAAGTTAGAAATAGAAATACCATTTGACCCAGAAATTCCACTATTGGAATATACCCAAAAGGAACCAGAACAGCCACCCAAACAGATGTATGTACACCTATGTTTATTGCTTTGTTGTTCACAATAGTGAAGAGTTGGAAACAACCCAAGTGCCCACCAACAGATGAATGGATAGAGAAACTGTGGTATATTTACACATGGATTGCTACATAGTACTGAAAAACAAGGAACTCATAAAATATTATACAAAACAGGTGACCCTGGAGGGCATTATGCTGAGTGAAATATCTCAGTCACAAAGGGACAAATACTGCCACTGTTGTAAAAGGGGACTGACATCGGGGTTGGGGGGAGAATGAGAAAGATGGGACAAATAATATATACTGCACTGAAAGAGATGAGGGAAAGAACTGTTTAGAAGGTATATGTGATTAGGTATTATTGTCATGACAAGAGTCCAGAATAAGAGGTACATAGCAAAGTGGACTGGGAAGTGGGGAGAGGGAGGAAACTGTGCAAGTATGAAAAATGTTTTTAAAGAGAGACGTGATCTAGGGGGCAGGTGGAAATAGAAGTTTTCTGTAAACTTTTGTTAAAGTATTAATATAAGTACTGGGGGGGAAGTAAATGGTCAGCAATGAAGAGGAAGACCTCTATGAGATGGATAGACATGCAGAATTGGGAGGATATTGTAAGATCAGACAATATGCTTCATTCTATTAATACAAGAACAGCATAGGAGTCTCAACTTATTCTTGTAGTTTTGGCTATGAGATAAATGGACTGTTACAAAGATGCATGACATAAGGCACTCGAGAAACAATTTATCCACTATACTCTGTTAATAGGATTCATGTAAGAACATTTTTCCAGGTTTGCTCACATCACCTTCAAGAGGACTTGTTGACACTTGTTAAAAATGCTCAAAGGTGCAGAAAATAACTCTTACGGAGGAAGGCTAAATTTCGTGGTTATTTTTAGCATATAAATGAAAAATCTGTGATATTATTTAATTACTGTTCTCAAAAATATGAGAGTTTGTATGAAAAAGATATGGGTCAGACATTTCCATGCTCACATAAGAGAACTGGATTTAAATAAGACAAGAAAGATGTTCTGGATATAGCTATCAAAGGAGACTTTGAGATTCATATTTTTTCATAAGAGAGTATCCATTTTGTAATGTAGGTACTATTCTATTAAAATAGAAATTTACCAAGGAAAATGCATTTCCTTGATTTATTAATATTAACTTTCAGAATTCTGATTTACATGTATTAACTTCCAAGAATCAGGTAGAGGGCTTTGATTTATACATCATGCATATAAAAGTTCTTATTAATGAATCCTAAATTTTAAAGTTGTGATTTAGTATGTTAGTTTATAAATCTTAACTTTAAAGTTCCAATTTAGTGCTGTGATTTATGGGCACCAAGTTTCATGCTATTTATGAATCATAATGTTAAAGCACTGATTTAAAACGATAGTTACTGTAAGAAGCATTAGTACGATAAAATGTGCAATTCTTAAGAGACCAAGATAAAACTGATCAATGATTCTTATATGCAGCACATTGTGCATATATTCAGCTACAGGGTCATCCTCAGTGGTACATTTTGAATAGAATGCTAAGACAAGTCTAGGATAAAATACAATGGAATGATAATAAACTGTGCTACAGGAACTGTCTTCCCTTTTTATTAGACCCTTCATGGTAAAAGCAAGCAGTTTACAGCTGGTACACTCCTTACAATTTTCATAACTTAGCCAACAAAGATAGCCTCTGCACTGCCTAACAACTTACCAATGTTTAAGTAAGATGGTAAAATTTTCTTAACTATACCTATATATTTGGTTAATGAGGCACACTGTTGTTGTTAGGTGCCATCAATTAGACTATGATTCATAGTGATATCATCTTCGACTAACTCCAACATGCTTAAGTTCGTTATTAAAGTTACTCTGTCAATCTATCTTTTTGAGAGTCTTACAGTGCCTAATTTGTTGTTAGGTGCCTTTGAGTCTACTACAACTTAAGGCAAAGCTATGAACCATCCTCACAATCTCTGGTATGTTCAAGTCTACTGTTGTGGTCATTGTGTCTATTTTGTGGAAGGTCTCCCTCTCTTTCATTTATCCTGTCTACCTTCTTCAGCATGATGTCTTTTTCTGAGGACTGGCATCTCCTGAAAATATGCCCAAAATACATGAGATGAAGTTTCACCATCCTTGCTTGTCAGGAGCACCCCACTTGCACTTATTCTGAGATAGATTTGGTTGTTCTTCTGGCAGTTCCTGGGATATTCAATAAATACTCTTCTCCAATATCACAACTCAAAGTCATAAAATATCTAAGAATACCACTGCACAGCCTTTAACTCCACTTCCCCCAACATCTCTTCTTATTTTACCCATCATCCATTCCTGCACATCAAATATGGAAGCTGCTAGCCATATGTGGCTTTTTAACACCTGCGATGTTAACTGGTCCCAACATCTGAGATATGCCATCAATGTAAAACATAGATTAGATTTTGAACAGAAGAAAGCATGAAATAGCTCATTAATAATTTTGTATCAGTTACATGTTAAAGTTGGATATTTTGGTTTACCAGGTTGAAAAACTATGTTATTAAATTTTCCCTTTATATTTTAATATTTAAAATTACTTTTGTGGCTCATACTATCTATATTTCTTTTGAACAGTAGTGTTCTAGTTCCTCTACCATTTTTCAGAACAGAGTCACCTACAATCTACAACTCCTAGTTTTTCTCTAAAATTCTCATAAACCGCAAGCTACAAGGAGAAATGATGGACAACATGTGTGAGAGACACATTTAGAAATGTACATCTTTGGTGTTATTGTGTTGACTTTTTTCTTTGTGAATAGATTCTGCTTTTCCTTAATCTATCATTTATTGGCTGTTTAATATGATGCAAAAAGTATGTAAAGATATATGTATACACACACACATATATACACACATACATATATATACTTATATATTCTGTGTTATTTTATGTTATAAATACATATCCTATCTGATTATCCTTTATATAGTACATATTATTTCCATTGACTCCTTGTCACAGCTCCTGATCAAGCAGATACTATTAATACACTGACTCTATTGACACATACTCTGAGGCACACATAAGCAATATGATAGAGATCACACATTTACTGTTAAGAGTCAAACTTAGAATCTGTTTTCTCTACCCCATGCATTAAGCAGCCTTTCAAGGCAGACATTTGGAATCTGCAGCTGTGAGCCTTGCCCTAACTTGTTTTCTAAAAAGGGATATGTAAAGCGGAAATGTCAGGATCTCAGCCCGAACTCCTTACATTGTCCTTTCCATTCCTGCCTTTATTTGTGACTAAAGATATGTTAGAAACACCAGCCAAGACAGTCAAAGCTGGTCGTGGGTTTGTCAGGCAAGCTACATGAACATGCCAAGCTTCAAAATGGGGGTTCCTAATAAATGCAGTAGAACACAAGTAAATCAGTATTATGAGGATGTGATGGAGCTTTTCTGTTCCTGTTTTCCTAACAGAAATGTCCACTGGTGGCCTTGTGGGATGTCCACTTTAATTAGAAGAAACCACTCAGGTAATGGTAGCTTATCTCTTCCCACTGCACATGCTTCTGAAGAGGAGAGCAGGAGTTTGGCAGCTCCATGTTTTTAATTTGGTGCCATTCCATGTATCTTTTTTATTTTTTTTTATCTTTTTTTCTTCCACAGTCATCTTTCCTTGCTTTACTACAAATTCAAGAGCAAACTCTAACTTAGCTTTGAATGTTCCATTCTCAAGAGATAATATGTAGAGTGCAGAGAAATCCACTGAAATATTTAATGATATACTTGAAATTGGAGGATGGATGCAATTCTGAATCTATATTTGAGCCAGGGAATCTCTTTCAAGCTTAGCAAAGTAGAAATTACCACCCTGACATGGAGTGGCCACAAAAAGCATCCAAAAACCAGCCAGCCAAACAAATAAACAAGAAACAGCTGTTACTGAAAACTGACATGCTATGTGATGACAACAAATAATTTTAAATTTAATAACACTGCCTTAAACGACTCGATGGCACACAACAACAACAAGAACAACACTGCCTTATTTAAATAAAAATAATTCTGCTTGAAAACTCCACACACTAACAACATAAATACACAGAATTGTTTATTCTTTGTGCACGTTAAGTGTAATAAAAAAATAGACATAATAGTCCATTTTCCTTTTTTTACAAAAAAACTGAAGATAAATTGTAAGTAAGCTAGGACTCGAAAGACATTTTAGTATCTTCTGAGTTAAATTCCTCCAGGCATTTGCCAAATAAAAATGTAGTTGTCATGTGCAATGTAATAGCTATTCTTTCCTTGCGAGCTAGTTCAAAAGCACTATATAACAATGAGCTTAAGCACTCTTTTCAGACTTTGTCAAGGATCATTCCAGGACCAATAATTTCACCATCAATGAAAGCTTTAATTAAAGTAGGGAAAAATAAAAATGGCAATAAACAGCACACTAAACTTCAGCTTTGTATGCATTTGCTAGCAGTGACATGCTTGTGAGCGAGATGCTTGGGACAGGAGCACTCTCTGATGAGAAAATGCATTTCACTGTTAATTTTATCACTCAAAGAAGAAGCATGGAAAAATGCTGAACAAATGTCACTTGCTTGTACTTAAGCTTCCAGCTTAAAAATATTATAGTTTGGGTCTGCCTTAGGATATCTTAGATATGTATCGTTGCTGATGTATACTGAAGTGAACAAACATTAAATTGAGTGGGGAATAACAGATCAAGATACTAGTCTGAGACTAGGCTTTAGTTCTTTATATATATGCTGATCACTTCACCTTGTAGCATTTCATAATTTCACCAATGCTTACATAGATTCCTAAATCCTCTTATTTTTCTTTGTTAAAAAAATTATCACTACAAATCTGCAGATGCCTGTGGTTCGCAGCCTTTACCTGAAAATCTAGCAGGAAGTTATGGATTTCTAAATGCTTTAGACAGAAAAAAAAACACATAGTGGACTGCACTGTTTAGCAATCTTTAACTTCTCTGCTTCCCCATTGATGATGAGCTCATCATGTTACTTGATTTGGCCAATAGATCAGTGGAATGTGGATGGAATTGACAATATGCCAACTTAAAGTGGAGGCAGTTCTGAAGGGAAGCATTAAGATGTATTGTAAATTTATTCCAGCCCTCTATGCACCTGCCCTCTGTATGAGAAAAATGTCATTATAGATAGGAGGTCTTCCTTATGTCTTGGTTCCAGAATGAGAAGTCATTTGAATCTGAACACCACCTGGAACAGAGTCATTGCCAACAAAACACAGACTAATAATCAGGAAATAAAAGTTTATTATTGTTAGTGAGATTTGAGGGTTATGTATCACATAGAGCTATCAGAGTAAGAGATTTCCCAGGTAATAAGGGGAGTGAGGGGTGTCAGGTAGTCTAGGGTATTGCTGAATTTCTACAGCCATACAATTAAAATAGATGACCAAAGTCAGGACACAAGTGTTTTCTTCAGGAGCTGAAAGTTGAAAGCAGTTATACAGGTGTGGGTCACTCAAAATCCATGATACATTTTGTGAATTAGGACATTTTATGATTTGGATATATGTGTGTTTGTTTACATTTGGTGTGCATACATCAAAACAACCACATGCAACATCTCAGCTACTGCTCTGAGTCTTGGAGTTTGCAAATAGCACCTGCAACTGGCTGCCTCTGGATACATAGCACTTTGCGCACTGTACCAGGAGCATGGTTAAGATCAGAATCTCTGAGGGGCCCAGAGGAGTGACCACCACCCAGGCCACAGATGTAGTCAACCATTCCTGTGTAGTCAGTCAGATGAGGTCAATGTGCAAAGTTGCAGTTAACGCCTTTTTCAAACAGGTATTTTCAAAGAATAAATCATTGTAGAAAGTTCTGTTATTGAATCTCTAGTTGTATTTCTTCCACCAAGATCCTGATATTCTACTAGCACTCCTTATCCTTTGTTTCTGATTTTGTCATCTCAGTCACAATTATTAGTGCACCAGAGTGCTTCCACATACCATTAAGGGCTTGGGGGGGAAAGTCCTATTGCCCATTGAATGGATTCAGATTCACACCAGTCCTATAGGGCAGAACACGACTGCCCCATAGTTTTCAATGATACAAAATTTTTACAGAAGGAGAATGCTGCATCCTTCTCCCGTAGAGTAATTCTTCAGCTGCTATCTAAACACACTGACCACTGAACCACCAGGACTCCTCAGTACCATAAAGAGCTAAAAAAAAAATCATTATAGTAATAGGTGTCTAATGGAATGGTTGGAGGATCCAGTCCACTGAGAGAGGTACCTGAGAGAAGTGCCTGGCAGCCTACTATTGAAAGATCACAACAATTGAAAAGCCCTGTGGAGCACAATGCTACTCTGACAGGCATTGAGGCTGGCAGGCTACATAACAAACTTCACAGCAACTAAAGTAATGGGATAATTTTGTATGCTGGGTCCTAAAAGGTGATGAAGGAATAAATGTTGCCCTCATCCTCTGGGACTTTATGATGAATTGAAAAGCCAGCAAAGGTATACTTCCAATGACCATCACCAGCAGGCAGCATCTGATCAAGGCGGCATGCCTACATCTTGGACTCCAATGTGTAGAGAAAGAAAAAAACAACCAACCCAAAAAACCAACCCACAGTCAGTTCTGACTCTAGGATTCTCCATTAACTTTCAGAGGCTATAAATATTTTTGAAATAATTTTTTTATACTGGTTTACTTATAAATTTCGAATACATTGTTTTTCACACTGGATCTGTCCCGTTTCCTTTAGCCAATATTCCCTCTAGCCATCAAATTGTGTGACCCTATGATTTCCCCCCTACCAATCCTCACCCCTCTGCTCCTATGCTTTCCCCCTTGGGTCCTCATACAAGTTTTATCAGTTATCTTTCTATTCCTACAATAATGGTCTTATATAGTATATGTCCTTATGAGACTAAGCTAGTTCACTTAGCATAATGCTCTGCAGTCCCTCTCAAGTTAGGTAGTGATCTACTAAATCATAACTCTTGCGTGTTGCATAGTATTCCATCATGTGAATGTACCATACTTTCTCAATCCATTTGATTATGGTTGGATATTTGGGCTATTTCCATGTTCTTTTAATGGTGAATAATGCTGCTATGAACAATGGTGTACAAACATCTCTTTGTGCCTCAGTTAGTGGAATAGCTGGCTCATATGGCCAAACTGCCTTCCAGAGTGGTTGTATCATTTTATAATCCCATCAACAGTGTTACTATCTCACCACATCCTCTCCAACATTTACCACTTGCTGTTCTGTTAAACTTTGCCACTGCTACTGGAATAAGAAAGTATCTCATTGTGGTTTTGATTTGCATCTCTCTTCTTGCCAGTGATTTTGAGGTTTTCTTCATGTGTCTGTTGGCCATCTTCCTCCATGAAAAGTCTTTTGCCCATTTTGTAATTGTGTCATATTTTCAATTACTTCATGTGCATGTGAAAGCTTGACAATAAGTAAAGAAGACTGAGAAAGAATCAATGCTTTTGAATTGTGGAATTGGTGAAGAATATTGTGGATTGAAAAAAGAACAAATGTGTCTTAGAAGATGTAAAGTCAGAGTGATAATTGGAGGCAAGGATGGTGATATTTTGGGGATCTCCCTCCTTTTTTGGTTGTGATTTTAATGAAGGTTTACAGAAAGATTGGGTTTTCATTCATTCATTCATTCACTGTTGCACATTTTCCTCCCTCCCCCTCCTCCTCCTTTCTACCACCCCCAGTCCACTTTGCAACATACATCTTGTTTCAGATTATTGTCACATATAATGATCAATCATACATTCCTTTCAACAGTTCCTCCTTTCCTATGTTCCAATGCAGTGTTCATTATTCATTCACTTTTCCCTGATTATCTCCCCACTCCTCCTCCATGTTGGTCCAATTTTTTGAGTGCAGTATTTGTCCTGTTGTGACTTAGTTATTACAGTCAGCATAATGTATTTTGGGCATGCTATCAGGAAATGAGTATCTTGTTTGGAAAAGTGGAAAGTCAGCAAAAGAAAGGCCTTCAAAAAGATTAATCAATTTATAGTGACTTCAATGATATTGAGCATGGTGAAGACTGTGAAAATGGTATTTTTCTGTTGAATATAGGGCTGCTAAAGGTAGAAGCTAACTTAACAATACTAAGCAATAATAATAGTTTGTGTTGTGAGTGACCTACACATTAGTCTCTATAGACTTAGAGACTATAGCTATACCTATACCTTACAGACTATACCTATTTCTCTGATTTCAAAGCTCATAAAACCAAATGTCACAGGAAGCAAACTCTGATGACAGCTGGTAGACAGAGTACAAGTCTCTACTGGAGACAGAGAGATTACTATTAATCTGTTCTTGACTCACACTCCAGTGTTCTTCAGAGAGCAAGTTGCATTTTGGGTCAAGTTGAGATACATTTGGGCAAATAGTTCTGTTTTAGATGCCCTTGAATTTTCACTGAAGGTATTTGTCAAATTCAAAGGAAGCTGTTATAATATAGATCCAATTTCACAGGTCTTGGAGCTGCATGCTGGAGAGTTATTTTGGCTTAGCAATAATCTTGATTAAAAACTTGGGTTAAGTATGAGGAACCAAAGGGGAGAGGGGAGCAGATGCTTTTGTTATCAGGCGTAGGAGTGGGATGGGGTTTGTTAATCACGGAGTTGCACAATTTGATGGATGGAGGAAGGGGGGTAAAGTAAATGGAAAAGATATGGTGTGAAAACAATGTATATAAACTTTATAAGTAAACCAGCATGAAACGAAAATTTTATTTAAAAATAAAAGATGGGATCAATAGGCTTTGTAAACTCTCAAATAAAAATTTTAATAAAAATCAATTAAGACGAAAAGAAAAAACTTGTGTTAAGGACACTTCTCTGTGATTGTATGAAATTGCTTAACTGAGGTTATATTAACCAACATCATTATGGTTAACTGATGAGTTATGGCTAAGATAATTCAAAATATAAATTTACATAAAATATATTGTTTTGTACTAATATGACAAAGCAGATGAACTTTTAAAATTTATTCTTCTGAAATTTTCAGTTAGAATATATTTGAAATAAATAGTGTTGACTGGATCACAGCAATTATTGATTTTCCTTATATGTACTATTACACCCCTTCTTCCATGTTAAAAAAAAAGTTCATATTCTTAAACTGACTATAGTTTATAGATATGTATCGGAGTTGATAAATTTCTTTGAACCAAATCTCACTATTTTCTTTCTTTTTCAATATATGATTGTAAATTATAGCTGGCCTGTTTTTACTATATATTATACCAATAGCAATGGCTTTTCCATAAAGTTTACTTTTGTTTTAACATAATAATATAATGTGAATCAAATATTGGATTCTTTCAGTAGAAAGTGACTGGCTAGCATCACCAATGACAGATGGATTGATAGGAAGGATGCAGGGGAAACGTAGGGACTTCAAGGGAGTGGGGGAAGAAATCTCCTGGCCTGGGGAAGTGCAAAGCCAATGGCAGCAAAATTCAAGGATCCAATCATTCTGAGTCCTGCCATTAGCAAAACTCCACTAATTCCTGTCTTCTTTTTCTCTAAAATTCCCAGGGGAATAGAATCTGATGGACATTACTCTTGATTGCATATATGGGTAATTCTAGCCAAAGGGCTAAGCTAATGAATAAGAGTGAAATTCCTAGCCATCACACAGTTCTCAAAGGAGAAAGTCCTTAGAGATGGAAACCAGACAACTACCATATGCTCTGCTACAAGTGGAGGTTGTTTTTTGCTTAAGGTAAGTATAATTAAGAATGGGAGTGGCCAGCAATTGAAATACTAAAATATGCTTTTAATGAAGAAAGGAATTGTTTCTTTCCTTATTGTCTTCCCTCATTCATTTTCTCTCTTCTCCCTTCCCTCCTTTTCTCCCTCCCTCTTTTCTTCCTTCTTCTTCTTGGCTTTCTAACCTCCCTTTTCTCTTTAACCTGGGGCTTGTTGACATTTTGGTGTGTGAATATACATGTGCATCACACAAACACACACATACACATAGACGCCAGTTTCCCAAGCTGTTCTGTCCTTGTCCCTTTACGATGTGAACACCATTTCAGTTTTTTCATAATGAATGCAGGTCACTTTCCCCAGCCCCATGGTTCTACCGAGTCTAAAATGTCTTCTCTCAAATAAGCACACTGCCATAATCTCAGTGTGCCTTGTTTATTCTGAATAATTCTATTGCTATCATACCTTTCTAAAATTTAGAAAGATTGGTGGGCATGATTTACTTGGCATATATCTTTTTAGAAACTGTCATAGAAAGTTTGGACTCATGTCTTATGCATGCAGTAAATTTACACCTAGCAAGCAAATTCATCCAAATCCATTCTATTAACTTTAGTGGTGCATCTGTGATAGTCAAGTCAATAAATGTTTGTTGTTCAGACAATTGATTTATAGTTTCTCTAACTAAAAAACATTTCTAAAATATGAGAACAATACAGGTTTTACTTGTATTATCTCCTACAGCTTTAGTAATGGATACAGTTATTTAGGAAGATAATTAAATTCATTAGATAAGAAACAGTATGCATCGTTTTTTCCACTCTAATAATACTGTTGTGAAGAAGTGATATATTGATTAGAACTATATTTGTCCTTTACAGCTTGTTAGAATTTCATACAAGTAATACTCAACTAATTAACAGAGTGGTGTTGTTGTTGTTGTTGTTTTAAAAGGTGTTTTTGAGCCTCTTTAGCCATTAACTATCTACCCATTTTCACTGAATTTGAATGAAATCATACCTGACTCTCCCTCCACAGGGTTTCAAGGCTGTAGATCACATGAGGGACGATTGCCCATCTTTCTCCCATGAAGATTCAGGTAGATAAGAAGCACCAGGGAGGTGCTGCCTTTGGGTTAGCAGGGCAATTCCCTATGGACTACAACACCAGAGCTCCCTGTAAAAACATTAGGATAAGTGAATATTTATTACTATAAAGTGACACTTAAGATACACTTTAAATGGAAAAAAAAGATAACTTTGATGATGAACGATTGTATGGAAAACCCAACGTGATTTGTAAACCATAATAAACTACAGAAACAAATTTAAAAGACAATTTGAGCACAAATATATTTACTTCCCCTCCCCCCTCAAATTTCACTTAAATGATTACAGAAGCAAGAAAAAAGGAAAACAGTATCGTTAAAAAGTCAGAAATTTTGAGTAATTTCTGAAGATTTAATGCTGGTAGATTATCAACCATGAATAATTTTTATATAACCAACGCACTGTGAACATAATATAGTGGACAAGAGTGCCTAACAATGACAGCAGAGAAGAAAGAATTTACTCTCTCACATATTAGTTTGGGCAAATGAAGAAACTAAGGAATAATTTTAGTGTCTGACATAAAGAGTGGGTAGCATTCTCAGGTTCATGTGGTCTAAAGAATGAGGTGGTTTTCTTTTTCCTCAGTGACGGTGGTCATGTCATTTAGAGAGACTTGAATCAACTTAGACAATATCAGGCTACACACACAAACACACACACACACACACACACACACAAATGGGTGGGGAGAGAGAAGAGAAATAAAAGATGCTGTCACTATCTGATAGATACCTCCATTTTAAAACTTGTCAGGACTCTGGAAAAATGCAAGTTTATTTTTACTTTTTTGCCTCAAAAGGCAAAGTTTCCACTGAAAGAGTTATCCCAATAAGTGTCTCTGTAGTTTTATCTAACAGTGCCAAACATGAAATGTTGAAAATTAACTATATAGCAATGCAATTGTATGTATGAGACTACTTTCATTTTAACAGATTAGCAAAATAAAACCAAAGTAAGAACTTTCCTCTTTTGTTTAGTATGACAACATTTGAATATACCCATGAATTCTTGTAAAATCTATCTCCCCTTTGAAGAATGAGTCATGAGAAAAAGACATATGAAAAGTGTAAAGCATTTCCCCATGTTGGTGAGTACAAATAAATATTTTTCTAGGAAAAAGAAAAATTCAATCACAGTTTCAAGTTTTAAAATGAACCCCTCTCTCCAAACAATCCCTGGAACACAGGACAAGTTATGCAGACATTAGAAATTAATGAGATGTGGAAACTACATTGTTGGGGACCTGTTGCTTCCCAGGGATTTTTTTTATGTTCTAGTAAGAATAACTTTCTCCTATGTATCCTCATTGGGAGGGAAGACTTGGGTCAGCCATTAGCACCTACTGAGACATGGGAGCTGCACTGTTTGGACATGACCACTTTCCTGGGCCTTTTCTATGAGAAATATATTCCAGGGCAGCACTATTGGGACTCTGCCTACACCTGGGGGAAACTGCTCCCTCCCATCAAACTACAGGATAAGACAGAGAAGCAAGCCCATCAGTTGAACAAAAGGAAAGACCTCAGCTACCTGCTCCTCAAAGGACAAGTGAATGAGAGGCTTGCAATAGGAAACATAGATAGTTGGCAGGGAAAGTTATCACTGTAAAACAGAGTGGGTGCAATGCTTAAAAAGCTAAAGAGCTGTCAATAACATACTCAGAAACAACAGAAACTGCGTCACATAGACCAAGAAATATACATAAAATGAAAGAAGCAGCAGGTACCTTCAAAAATTATGAAAACACAAAACCATCTCTTTTTAAAAAAGCAGACTAGATCACAGACCCAATGACTACCCCAGAGACATGAAGGCAGAAGAAATATATCAACATGGAGTTACATGAACAGCTACAGAAGAAGTTACGCATCATGGAATAAAGTACAATTTAAAAAACAAATCATCATAAGACAGTACTAGAAACAACAGAAATGCATCCAAATGCAACCCAGAATATCAAGACTGAAATGGTACAATTGTTCAATATGCTGGAGGAAAAAAAAGTAGAACAGAAGAAATGGAACAGAGAGCTAACAAGCTAGAAGACAAGAAAATGAATGTGAATTTACTAGAAGAAAAAAACCACAACAGAGACAATGGAAGGGAATTGAAGAAAACATTAGAATCATGTAGGATAACAACAAAAAGAACAACATATATGTGGAACAGAAGTAGAAGAAAGCACTAAGAAAACTGTGGAAGAGGAACAAGAAGAAAATGTCCTAAATGTTATGGAAACAATAGGAGATCTATATTCAAGAAGTTCAGCAAACTACACACACACACCAGACCTCAAAAGAAAAACATCAAGATATATCATAATAAACTTCACTAAAAATCAAAGATAAGGATAGAAATACTAAAAGCAATTTTAGAAAAACAAAGTGTCACCTACGAAGGAAGATAAATTAAACTCTAACTACTCAGCAGAAACCAGACAAGGAAGAAAACAATGAGATCGCATATTGAGAAGGTTGACAGAAATTGCCAGCCAAGGATCCTATGCTCAGCAAAACTGTCCATCAAGAATGAAGGCGAAATTAGGCCATTTTCAGAAAAGCAGGAACTTAAGACATTCATGAAAACAGGATCAACTCTACCAAAATAAAATAAAAAAAAATAAAACACACACACACAAAAAACAACACCCAAAAACTGAAGGAAGTCCTTCACACAGAGACAGCAAAGGAAAGTGGATGGAGCAAACTCACCAAAAACAATAGAAAAAGGAGTACAGCAAAATGGCAATGATAAAATCTTCCCTATCAATAATCATACTTAATGTAAATGCCTTAGATGTACTAATTAAGAGGAAAAGAGTAGCAAAATGAATAAAAGATGAAAACCCACCCATATGTAGCCTACTAGTGACACTTAAGAAATAAGGAAAAAAGACAGACTAAAAATCAAGGATGGGGTAAAAATATACCAAGCAAATGGCAGCCATAAAAAAAAAGTGAAATGACAATACTAAATTGACTTCAGGCTGAAAAGCTGAAAACCACCATAAAAGGTAAAGGAAGGCAATATATAATAATGAAAGAACAGATCAAGAAGACATAACCTTAGTTAAGATCTATGCACAAAATTACAGACCAGCAAAATATATAAAACAATGGTTACCAGATTTGAAGAAAGAAATAGCACCACAATAGTACTTGGGAAATTTTAACACACAACTCTCAACAAAGAACAAGTCAACTAGAAAGAAACTCACCAAAGACGCAAAAGAACTGAACTATACAATTAGCCAACTCAAACTCATGTAGCTATTTAGGGTACTTCATTTAACTAAAACTCAATTTGCTTTCTCAAGTGTATATGGTACATTCTCCAAATTTGATCTTATATTGGGACATAAAGCAAGCCTCAACAAATTGAAAAAACCTGAAATGATGCAAAGTATCTTCTCAGACCACAATTCCATAAAACTAGAAATTAATAAGAGGTTAGAGGATTAAAAAAAAACACAACCAAACACCTCCACCTAAATGGAAGCTAAATAACACCTTATTTGAGCACTTTTGGGCTGTGTTGTTGTTAGGAGCCATCAAGTAGATTATCACTCATAGCAACACTATGAATAACAGATCTGAACCCTGTTCTATCCTATGTCATCTTCACACTTCCTGATACAATATAGTCTGTCATTCCACCTGAGTGAGGTTCTTCCTCTTCTTCACTGACCCTCCACCTTTTTAAGCATAATATCCCTTTTCAAGGAATAGCCCCTCTTAGCAACATGTCTAAAGTAGGTGAGGTGAAGCCCTCATCACCCTTGCCTCCAAAGAGGACTCTGGCTGCACTATCTCCAAGACATATCTATTTGTTCTTTTGGCCATCCATGTTCAGTGCTCTTCTCCAACATGATAGCTCAGAGGCAGCAATTTTTCTGTCATCCTTATTCATTGTCCAGCTCTCAGATGCATAGCAAGTGATCAGAAAGACCACGGCCTGAATCAGAATCATCTTAGTCCTCAAATCAGTATCATTACTCCTCAATAATTTGGAGAGGACCCCAATTGCAGATTTTTCCAGTGCAATGTGTCTCCTTTCCTGACTGCTAGTATTATTTGTGTTAATTGTGGATTAAAATAAGGTGAAGTTGTTGAAACACATCATGATGCTGCTTTTTGGTCCAGTGGCAAGAATTTTTGTTTGACATTGACATGCAATCCATTATTGAGCTATACAATCTTTTATAATAGTCAACCACCAACTGAGATCCTTGGGAATAAACCTAAGTAGATATGCGTGCGCGTGCGCGCGCGCGCGCGCGCACACACACACACACACACACACACACCTTTATAAGAAAATTACAAAACACTAGGAAAAGAAACAAGGGATCTAACTAAATGGCAAAAAAACCCCAATCCCTGTTCATGGATAGGAAGACTCAACATTGTGAAAATGACAATTCTATTAAAAGCTATTTACATGTTTAACATAATCCCACTTCAGGTGCCAAATTCATCACTTGACAGAAGAGGTTTATTTGGAAAGAAACTCCAAAAAAGCAAGCTCTTTTGAAAAATACAAATTAAATAGGAGTCATCTAAGTCTCTGATCTTAAAACACATAACACATCTCAAAATACAGCCACAGTAATCAAAATAGCATTGTATTGGTACAATGACAAATACATAGAAAAATGGAATAGGATTGAGAACCCACAAATAAACCTATCTACCCATGGTCAATTGTTATTTGACAAGGAATCAAAAGCTATCAAATGAGGAAATGACATTCTCTTGAACAAATGGTGCTTGGCAGAACCAGATATCTACCTGCAGAAAACTGTAAAAGGATCCACATCTTACACTATACATAATGAAAGACCTATGGATAAAACCCGAAACTATAAGGATCACTAGAGGCAAATCTGGACCAAACTTAGAAGTCCTACACAATGGCAATAATAGGTTGGCAAATATACCCACAAGTGCACAATGGGACCTTGGGAAAATCAAATTCCTATATGCATCAAAAATGTTTCCCAATAGGGTGAAAAGAAAGCGTACAGACTGGGAAAAACATTTGGCAATGACATCTCAGACAACAGTCTTATAACAAAAGCTTACAGAATATTACAGGGCCTCCACAGGAAAAAAGACTGATAACTCAATAACAAAATGAAAACAAGACATGAAAAACTCTTCATAAAGGAAGACATTTAGATGTCCAATATACACTTGAATAAATATTCAAAATCACAATGTTGTTGTTATGTGCCATCAGCTAGTCTGCAACTCATAACAACTCTATGCCTAACAGCCCTAAACCTTGCTCTAATCTGTGTCAACCTTAGTGTGTCTGACATAACTACCCCCATTACCGCAGTCACTGAATCAACCCATCTCATCGAGGGTCTTCCTCTCTTGCACTGTCCCTCCAGTCTCCCAAGCATGACATCCCTCTCCAAAGACTGTCCTTGCCTTGCAACATGTCCAAAGTATGTCAAATGAAGCTTCAGAATCCTTGCCTACAAGGAGCATCCTGGTTTCATCCTCTCTAGGACGAACCTGTTTGTTCTTTTAACAGTCCATAATATATTCAATACTCTTTTCCAGCATCACAGCTCAAAGGCATCAATTCTCCTTCTATCATCCCTATTCACTGTCCAGCTTTCTTATGCAAAGAAAGTAATCACATTATGCAAAATCACATTATACTGAGTGGAGTTACAAAATGACAAACACAGCATAACACTACTGTTACAAAATAGGACTGACAGGGGGTTGAGGGGAGAATAGGAAAAAAGTAGACAGACAATGAACACTGCATTGGAACAAATGAGGGGAAGAACTGTTTGAAAGGAATGTATGATTAGGCATTTTATGTATGACAACAATCTGGAACAAGAGGTGTATCATAAAATGGATTAGGAAAAGGGGAAGGGAGAGAGGGAAGGGAGGGAAATGTACAAGAATCAATGAATGAATGAATGAATACCCAACTTTTCATAATCCTTTGTTAAAAATCACAACAAAAAAAGTTCAAAATCACTGACAATCAGAGAGATGCAAATCAAAACAACAATGAGATGCCATCTCAGTTCAGTAGCAGTAGAAAGATTTAACAGGACAGCAAGTAATAAATGATGGAGAAGATGCAGAGAGATTTGAAGTCTAATGAACTTCTGGTGGGGTTGTAAAATAGTACAACAGCTCTAAAAAAGTTTGGTGTTTACTCAAGAAGCTGAACACAGAAGTCCCTAAAAACTCAGCTATACCATCACTAGGAATATACTCCAAGGTAATTAGACCTGAGACACAAGTGGAGATATGTACACCTATGTTCATAGCAGCATTATTCACAATGGCAAGCAAATGGCAACAACTCAAATGTCCACCGACAAATGAATGGATTCAGAAACTGTGATACATTCACAAAATGGTAGTCGCACAATGGAATACTATGCTGCATTAAAAAACAAGGAACTCATGCAATATTATTCAAAATGGTTGACTCTGGAGAACATTATGCTGAGTGAAATATCCCAGCCACAAAAGGACAAATATTACATGATGCCACTGTTGTAGAATGGGACTGTCCTTGGGGTTGGGGAGAGACTGAGTAAGATGGGTTCAATAATGTATACTGCACTGAAACAGAGGAGGGAGAGAACCGTTTAAAAGAGAGATGTAACTGGGTATTTCTGTCATCACAGGAGACTAGAGCGAGGGCTACATGGTGGAGGGGACCTGGGGGAGGGTTTGTAAAACGATGAAAGAATCTTTTCTTTTACTTTTCCATAATTTTTGACTCATGTACTTATAACTTGTTAGTCAAATTTGTGTCTTCTAGGTTGCAACACCCCCCATGATACATCTTCAAGGATATGAACATGTACGGCCAAGCACAATCAATAAGAGTGCATCTAAATTCCAAAATCAATCTCCATAATAGTCTATGTGTTTCCTACTGCCAAAGGGGCCCTTTAGAGTAGTGAGAGAAGATCTTCACCCTGAAACCCACAGCGTCCCTTTTCAACAGGAAGTAGCTAAGAGAATACGCCATCCCCTTTTCCTTATGACTCAGGGTGAAGTCTCTCTCAGGGAGGAGTGATAGGGAATGGCAAAGGACACACTGACAAAGAAGATTAATCAGAACTGGCTTTGACAAGCACTGTGGCATTTGGACAAGAACAAACTGGGAGGAGGTTAGAGAGAATAGTGCAACAATGAATGAACGGAAACCCAAAATCTCTGTAAATGTTTATGAAAATTAATAAAATATAATTACAGAAAAAAATGGTAGTTGATGCAGCACTAAGGAACAACAATTTTGTAAAACACTATAACATAGGAGAGTCTAGAGAGCATTATGCTGAGCAAAACAACTCAGTCCCATCAGGACAAATACTGCATAAGACCATCATTTTAAAAGTAGAAGGATACTGTGCAAGATGTGTATAAAAGGCAAAAGGGAAAGGGGGAAGAGGGCAGGAAAAGGGGAAGAGTGGAAATCAGTAGGATAGCACAAGTAAGTGGGCAGATGAGAGGGTAAAGTAATAGGAATGATTCAATGGGGACTCCAAAAAATGAGGTAATAATTGGCATAGATCAATAGAAATTGTTATATAATATATAATGTATATGAATTAAATATAAGTCAAAGATTATATAAAACAATGTATATGATTGAAACACAATGTATATGAATTATTGTATGCAAATTAGGCAAAAATATTAGAACATAAAAAAAGAACCCACCTATGGAAAGGAATCCATCCTAAATTTATAAAAAGTACTTTTAAAGCAACAGGCAAAACCACAATTATAGTAAGGTATTTCAATATTATTGTTTGTAACCTTTACAAATCAGTTGACATGCTGATTAAATTTCAAAATTCAATAAAAACAGTAAGTAAACAACTACTGGAGAAACTCATGTAATTAATTTAAAAGATTTACCTGAGACAACTTCTCAGAAGTCAAAGGAATAGGTTATTGAAATGAGGGTGATGAGTGAAAAGATGAGAGACCTAGATGACAGATCCAGGAAATGCAATATATATACATAATAAAATTCCATAAAGGAAGAACAGAGAAAATAAAAGGAAAACAAAAAGTAGAAAAACTTTTATAAGCAAAAGGAGAACTGAATGTCAAGTGAGAGCAGACTTCTGATATTAAAATAAGTAAAAGCTAGCATGATCATTCATTCTGTATGAATATTAGCCTTAAGCACTGCAAATTATGATCTGAGGTGATATTTTTAAAAATCTTAATATCCTTATTTAACAGTAAAGAAAACTTACAGAAATAGGAAATCACCCTTCAAGTTTGTATGGCATCACAAGTGAACAGAAACAGCTAAAGCAAAGTAAAAAAGAAAAGAACAAAATAGGAAGGCTTACATTTCTTGATTGTAAAACATACTACAATGCTGCTTGAAACACTTGTTTCAGAAGATCAAAGACAACAGCTTTCAATATTGATTATATATCAACATAAAGAAAACAAAAATCCTCACCAGTAGACCAATAGGCAGCATCATGATAAATGGAGAAAAGATTGAAGTTGTCTATTATTTCATTTTACTTGCATCCACAATCAGCATCTATGGTAAAAGCAGTCAAGTAATCAAAAGACATGTTATATGGGAAAATCTGCTATAAAGAACCTCTCCAAAGTGGTAATGAACAATGATGTCAGTTTAAATACTAAGGTACACCTGGTCCAAGTCATGGTCTTTCCTTTACTGCCCATCCATTGGAAAATTGGACAATGAATAAAATGGCAGAAGAAGAACTGATGCCTTTGGATTGTGGTGTTGGAGAAGAGTACTGAATATCTCATTGATTGTCAAAAGAAAAAACAAGTCACATTTGGAGGAAGGGCAAAAGAGTTCTCCTTAGTGGCAAGGATGTTGACATTTCATCTCACATATTTTGGGCATGTTGTCAGGAGAAGCTAGTCCTTGCAAAAAGACATCATGCTCGAAAAGGTGGGAGAGTCAGAGAAAGAGAGGAACTCTCAACAAGATGGACTGACTCGGTGACTGTAACAATGGGCTTGAGTATATCAAGAGCATGAGGATGATACAGGATAGGGCAAGATTCAAACCTTATTGCTCAGAGGGTAGCAATGAGTCTTAGTTGATTTGATGGAACCTAAAAACAACCTGGCATGGTACAATTATAGACAAAAAGAGCAATGGAATAGAACTGAGAGGTTAGACATAAACACACGTATCTATGCCCAATGAATTGTCGACAAGGGTGCTAAGTCCATTTAATGGGGAAACAATAGTTTCTTCAACAAATAGGAATGGGAAAATTGTATTTCCACATGCATGTAGAAAATAAAACAGGATCCATGCCTCACCACCCACACAAAAGCAAATTTAAAATAGATTAAAGACCTAAATGTGTAAATGGAAACCTAAAATCCCTAGAAGAACAAACAGATAGGAAAACTGAGATATGAAAAGGCTCAATAACTGACTCATAGTTACAAAGTGGAACCCGGATTCAAAGGTTCACAGTTGGATATCAGAGCTCATGTTCTTATGTGTTGGACCAAACTAGTCAGTGAAGGAGAAAACAACATTTAGGTTACAGATGAACTTCAGATTTCAAGTAGAGGTTAACTTATTAACTGATGAAAAGAACCACATAGTTTTTTCTTCTTTAACATTAAATAAAATGCAACATGTACACAAAGGCTTTGGTAGAAAACATTTCATCATCACCATTGAATAGGAGCAAACTCATGGTTTATCCTCCACTGGGATACCAAGTCTATAAATTGTATAAGAGGAGACTGCCATCTTTCTCCCTCAGAGCTGCTGGTGGAGTTGAAGCACTAGAGAGGTTGTACTCTCTGTGGATTACTTCACCAGAAACCTTATTACCTAAGAATATTTTTAAAACCATGCTCTCATTCATATTAATGAAAAGAGAAAGACATTCATGTATGTGTGTGTGTATACACACACACACACACACACACACACACACTATACACAGCCTAAGAAACCATTGCATTCTTTAAAATATTGCTTAAAATAATGCTCCAGTAGTCAGCCAAGAAATGACTTATAATGAAGAAATCAATTAGGTAAAACAGGCACCATAAAGAAGACTTTTGTGTATAATAGAACCAGAGAAATTTAACCAATTCATCTGAATAATTATTGGCATGGTTATGAAAATATGTAAATGTCAAAATGCTTTTTCAAAGAGAACATAATGGAGTAAAATTATTACTAATAACATTTGCGAGTAAACGTGCAGATTATGCCAATTAGATTAGTGAAAGAAAAAAGATGCTGAAAGAGGTAAAGTAAAACCAGGCTAAACCTCTCACTCTAAATGATCAGAAGTTGCATGGGGATTTTTTTGTTGTTGTTATATACCAACAACTCGATTATGACTCATAGCAACCCTATGAACAACGGCTCTGAAATTTGCCCTATTCCTGCCATCTCTGACACACCTGAACCCATTGTCACAGTCAGTATGTCAATCCATCTCATTGTCTTCCTCTCTCATGCTGACCCTCCAACTTTCCAAACATGGAATGTGGGTGTTATGGATGTGAGTATTTTTCTCTCCACCAGCTTAGGGGAACTGCTGAATGTGTAGTGCATTATGTGTTGCACTGCTAACCAAAAGGTTAGTGGTTTGGATCCATCAATTGCCCAGTGAGAGAAAGACAGGCAGTCTCTTCCTGTAAAGATTTACTGGCCTTGAAAACTTGATTGTGAGTTGTCATGAGTTGGAACGGACTCAACAACAGTATTTCCATTTTGGAGAATTTCTGAAAAATCCTCAAAATAGAGTAAAATGTAAGTATTTGCCACAGTCAAAGGAAAGCAATCAACTGAAGGTTGTCTGGACCTCTTACTGCTTCTGTTACTCCTTGCCCTATTATGAGAGGAACTAGACACAGCCTGAAAATGGGAGAGGACAAGTGCTAGAAGGGTATTATTGTTGTCGTGTACCATTGTGTCAGAATCAATTCATAACTGACTCTCCAGTGGGTTTTCAGAGGCAATTAACCCTATGGAAGGAGAGTATCTATCTTTCTCCCCAGAACAGCTGGTGGGTTTGATCTGTGTGCTTCAGGATTGTAGCGCAGCTTCTTACCAGTAGGCCACCAGAGCTCCCATAAGAGGGGTTGGGAGAGGCTGGAAGCAGAGTGATGTGGATGCAGGTGGAAGGGGGACTTAGTCATTTGATTTGGAGGGGTGACGGAAATAAAGAATTTGTTCAAATTTGTATTTGATTTTTGTAAATAAACTACTTGAAAATTAAAAAAAAATAAAGTGCTTCCATAGAATGAATGAAAATATATATATATATACACACATACACATAAAAGAGAGTATCAGCAAAACAAAAAGGTGAAGAAAATAGTGCTTTGATAACTGAGTAATTTGGTAGGGAGACAAATTTGATCTCTACCTCATTTGGTGCACCAGGATAAGTTTTCCAAAAACAAAATAGTTCAACATGACAAAGGAAACCAAATATGAACTTGACAAACACGAGTGAATTAATTTACAAGCTAAAATTTGGAAAGGCCTTTCTATAATGACCAAAACTGAGAAGTCATGTAGGAAAAGACTGAGAAAGTAACGTCTTGTTAATTGCTGTTGGATGACACAAATTCACTGCAACGCCACATACAACAAAATGAAATATTGCCTCGTCCTGCATCACATTCATGATCACTGGTAAGCAGAACCCGTGGTGACAGCTACATGAGTGGCTACGAAACTTTACTGGACAATGCACTGTTATGGTCCATAAGGATTTCATTGGCTTACTGTCACTAGTAAATTTACATGCCTTTCTTGTCTTAGTCTGAAAGCTCCTTTGAAATATGCCCATTATGAGTGGACCCTGCTGGTGAAATCTATCTGAAATGTAGAATTCTTGGTATTATAGCAATACATGAAACATCACAGTATAGGACACTGATAGATGGGTTAAAGAATACTTTAAAAACGTGGCAAAATCTTCTGTCAAGGACCTTTCCAGAGAGCTAAAGAACAACAATGAGGTAAATTTGACTTGTCAAGCACCTAAAAACATTTGTTTTTCTTGTTTAGCAGTACAACTCTCTTTAGACAAGGCCACCATAGCGCCCCCAAGCCTACCCTAGAGAATATTGATGGAGACAATGTACATGATGCTGTGACTAAGTGTAATGAGGGATGAATTCTATATTTTTTAAATTGTGATTTTAACAGAGATTGAGTTTTTATTCATTCAATGTTGCACATTTTCCTCCTTCTTCCTCCCTTACACCTCCCCTAATCTACTTTGTAATGCACCTTTTTCCCAAGATTATTAATTGTCATGCGTACATATAAAGCCTCATCTTATATTTTTTTCAGCGTTCTTCTCCCCCCAACCTCCCATGTCAATCTTTTTATAACAGTGGTACCATGTAATATTTGTCCTTTTCTGTTGAGATATTTCACTCAGTGTAATATCTTCCAGGCTCACTCATGTTGTGTCATGTTTAACAAGTTCACTGTTTTTCAATGCTGCATAATATTCCACTGTGTGAATGTATCACAGTTTTTCTGTACATTTGTTCATGGACAGTTGGACTGCTCCTATATCTGTTATTATAAATAATAACGCAATAAATGTGTGTGTGCATACATCTCTTTACGTATTTAAAGACTCACTAGAATACATTGGGTTCTCACTCATAATGATCCAACATGGGTTTTCTGAGACTAAATCATAACGGGGAGAGATTGCACATCTTTCTTCTTTGGAGCCACTAGTGTATTTAAGCCATTAGATAAGTACAAACTTTGGGTTAACAGTACAAGCTATGGACTATTCCACCAGAGCTCACTAACAAAGTATTAGTTAAATTAATTAGGGGACTTTAAAATGTTTTTAGGGGACTTTTTTAATGATAAATTTTACCAATTTTTTTTAAAGTATTATCAATCTCACATGGACTTTTTATTTCCCAAAAAGGTCAGAGAAACACTTCTCTATAACTCTTTCATAAGGCCAACATTGCACTGATAGTGGATACAGGGGGGAAAATTATCAGAAAACTACAACTCTCGAATCTAAACGAAATTTTTTAAACTCAATTTTAATAAATCAAATCCAATCATATAGAAAAAAGAATATTATGTCATAGTTTATTGTCACAGTTTATTCCCTGTAATTGGATTAATATTTGAATATTAATTAACGTTCTCTACATTGTTGTGGTTAAAGAACTCTGATGGCAAGTGGTAAGAAATTGTGCTTCCAATCAAAAGATAAATGCTTTGAATCCACCAGCTGCTACACAAGATGGGCACTCTCCCACTATGCAATTTACTGCCTCTAAAAACCACAGGAGGGTCAGCTATGTGTTGATTCAGAATTGAGGGTACACAACAAATAAAAACAAATTATGTTTAAGTCTATATACTACTTTAAAGTTGGGTAAAAGAACAAAGAAGCTCTGAATACCTTAATTTGGAAAACCCCCAATTCGTTTCCTGGGGATGCTTTAATAAATTATCACATATTAAGTCATTTACAGTAACAGAAATGTATTCACTCACAGTCTAGAATGCAGAAAACAAAAATACATAGGGTTGGTTCTTTGTAGAGGATCTGAAGAAGACTCCATGACTGTTTCCTAGCTCTGGTGGCTGTCACCAATCCTTGTCTATTCCTTGGCCTGTAGATTTATCACAGTCTCTACCTCTATCTTTGCATGGTTTTCTACTCTCAGTTTGTTTCCTCCATCTCTATAAGGACAATTTTCATTCCATTTAGGATTCAGTACCCAGTGTCTGATGTGTCAGATTGCTAACATATAGACTGTTGTTGTTGACTGCCTTTAAGTCGAGTATGACTCATAGCGACCCTATGAGCACAAGGCCAGAACCCTCTACAACTATTGACAATTATCAAAGTTCATAGAGTTTCCAGAGGCATGTTATTTAGGAAGTAGACTCAAATAGACCAGAATCTACAAGGAAGGAAGCTGGAAAGTCTCTGGTAAAGATTTACAGCCTCATAAACCAGATGGAGGGTCACTATGAATTGGACTTGATTTCATGACAGTGGGTTGGGTTTGGCTTTTTATTCTCATGTTGAATAAATATCTACACAATTTTCATATCACTTTGGTTCCTTTCCCCAAGACTGCATTTATGACTTCTTCATTAGAAACTTGTTTGTAGAAGTAAACTGTCCTTCGAAATATGCTACAAGAAAAAGTCCAGTCTAATAAGGAGATGATCAGAATAGTATCATTAAAGAAAGGGTAGACATAGTAGTCTACAGTAGATGTACAGGCAGGCAGGCAAGGCAAATGGGTATTAATGCAAAGGAGAAAGCCAAGGAGGAAATAGGACAAATGCAATTACATTGTGAGTTACATAATACTACGAAAGAAAAGGTATATGTTGTTGTTCTTGTTGTTGTTATGTGCTTTCGAGTCACCTGAGACTCCTAGCGACCCCATATACAACAGCCCTAAACCCTGCTCTATCTCTTGCCAATCTCACTGTCTCAAACACACAAATCCCCATGACCCCGGTCACTGAATCAAATCAACTCATAGAGGGTCTTCCTCTCCTGTGCAGTCCCTCCACCCTCCCAAGCATGATGTCCCTCTCCAAGAACTGGTCTCTCCTTTCAACATGTCCATAAAATGTATAAAAACTTTAATTCAAATCACAATTTTGTTTTTAAAAAAAAGAGTTCCAAGAAGCAAGGCTTTCTTAATGCACTGTAATTGTGTAGCATGACAGTAAGTTCATTTGTGGTTTTTAGAAGAACAGTGAGATACTGTCCTCTCCTCCCCTATATAAAAATTTCGAGTTTCAGTTTTGGGGCTACAGGGTTTGGTTGGTTTTTTTTTCATATGTATAAAGTGAAATAATTAAAGCAGCTCTACTTTTTAATTAATCCAAATGAACAAATTCTTTGAAATAAAATTTAATAATCTCACACTTGAAGCATATTAGTACATTTATTAGTTTCTTTTTATCCTCCAGGGTTACCTAAAATTAATGTTAAAGGATTGGATTTTAAAGAACTCTGGTGGCAAAGTACATTATATGCTCACCTGCTAACCAAACGGTAGGTGGTTTTAATCCACCAGCTGCCCCTTGGGAGAAAGACAGGCAATCTTCTCCCACCAAGTCTTAGAAATCTAATGCAGGGTAGCAATGAATCAGAATCTTCTCAACAGGTTTGGTTTTGGGTGGCCTAGAAGGGGATTTTTGGTGGTTGAGTAGTAAAGAGTTATAATGCCAGCCCAAAGGCATGTTAGAATCCACCAGCTGCCTCATGGGAGAACGCTTGACAATCTACTCCTATGTGATTTACAGCCTCTGAGAACCTGCTGGAGGGTCAGCTATGAGTTGGTTCCAACTCGACAGTATATAACAACAACAAGTAAGGAAAAGAGAGCTTTGGTGGTTGAGTGGTAAAGTATTGTGCTGCCAACCCAGAGGCAAGCAGTTTGAATCCACCAGCTACTACATGGGAGAAAGACGAGCAGTCTCCTCCTGTATGATTTACTGCCTCATAAAATCTGCTGGTGGGTCTGCTGTGAGTTGATTTTAATTTGACAGCACCTAACAACAGTGGGTAAGGGGTTTCACTACCAACCCAAAGGAAGTCGGTTCAAATATATCAGCTGACTTATGGGAGAAAAGCAGTCAAGCTCCTCCCTTGTGATGTACAGCCTCTGAAAATTTGCTGCTCACAAGGTCATCTATGAGCTGCTTCCAACTTGATAATATATAAAACAACAAACTTTAAAAAGTGTGTGTGTGTGTGTGTGTGTGTGTGTGTATATATATATATATATATATATATATATCACAACTAAAATATCACAAGCACCATTTATTCTAATAAGAATAAAACGACAAGGAAAATGACATCTGTTCTTTCTACTAAAAATGGACACCAAAGGGAAAATAAGGTATCAAAAGAGCATATTTATATATACTGGAAGTACTTACAGTTAAAATCTGTTACACAAATTCAGTTAGGTACATTTGCAGAGTTTGCCAAATTTCTGACAAGTAATTTCTTGATGATGTCGAACAAATGTACAGTATACATGGGGAAGGAAATGACAATTCTGTTCAAAATTAGTTTGAGCTTTGCCACTTGGCACTATGTAATTTGTAATATAGATGGTGATTAGAAAGTCTTTTTTTTTATAAGCCATGAGCTACAAAAGACTTTCAAGCATTATGATCCAAATTAATATATGTCAGTGGTCATTGATATTTTGCAATTTTTAAAAAATATTCTGGAGGGAGCTTTGGTAGCCTATTGGGAAGAAGCTCCACAGAAATTTAGCTCCACTGGAGAAGGAGGGGCACTCTCCTCCTATACCAATCGGATCCAATTCAACGGTACACCCCCACACACACCATTAATCTGAAAATTCACAAAGAATGAGTAAGTATGTATGGTTTAGGTATTTCTTTGAATCATATATATTTTGTTATTGCTCAATATTCACTATTTTCTCTAATTTCATCAAGTTTTCTTTTTCTTGGCTACTTACAGGACTTATAATTCTCATCCTCCATAATCAAATTCAAACTCGCTACTATGATCTCTATGCAATCCCAATGCATTTTGAAAGAATATCAATGCCATTCTTTAAGGAGATGGAAAAAGGATATTTCCAATTTTATTTGAAGAGGAAAGACCCTGAATAAGGGAAGCTCTACTAAAAATGAAAAAGTAGGAGGCATCTCACTCTCTGATCTCAAAACCTACTACTTAGACAGAGTAATCAAAACAGCATGGTACTGGTACAATACAAACATAGACCAATGGAAGAGAACTGAGAACTCAGAAATCAGCTAATCTACTTTGGATCAACAATCAACACTCTTGGTAGCAACAGACTGACACAGTAACTGCAGCACCGGGCTATAGTGTCTCACAGATGATGCTGATGCCACAGGACAGGGCAGGGTTCAGGTCTGCTGTACACAGCGTCCAATGAGTCATACTTGACTTGATGGTACCTAACAACAGTAACAACCCTGGACCAGAATATATACTTCATTAGATGGAGACTCATCACCCTCTTTAACAAATGGTGCTGGCAAAATTGGGCATCGATCTGCAGAAAACGGAAACAAGATCTACACCTCACACCATACACATAACCCAGTTCAAGTTACAATAGTGACACAGGTGTAAAACCCAAAACTATAAATATCATAAGAGGGTAAAAATAGGAGCAAATTTAGAAGCCCTAATATATGGCTTAAGGGAGCCCTGGTGACTTAGTGGAAAGGAGTTACGCTGACAACCCAAAGGCACACAGTTTGAATTAGCCAACTGCTCCATGGGAGAAAGATGGGCAATCTCCTCTTGTGTGATTTACTGCCTCTGAAAACTCACTAGAAGGTCAGCTATGAGTTGGTTCCTACTTAATGGTACATAATAACAGTAATCAAGAATAACAAAAAATCTGCAACCAGGGGAGAATAAAATACATTATTGGGGCCTTATAACATCCAAAACCTTGTGTGCATCAAAAACTTTCTCCAATGGAGTAAAAAGAAAGCCCACAAATTAGGAAAGAACATCCAGCAATTGCATATCTGATAAGAGACTCATATATATGATTTCTAAAATTCTCTAGCATCTCAACAAGAAAAAGACAAACAACCCATTAACAATATGGGCAGAAAATATAAAAAGACTCGTCACCAAAGGAGATGTTTAGATGATCACCAAACACATGAAAAAAATGTTCCAGATCACTAGCTATCAGAGAGATGCAAATCTAACAACAATGAAATGACATCTCAAGCCACTAACAATAGCAAAGTTCACTAGAAGAGCAAACAACAAATGTTGGTGAGAATATGGAAAGAAACGCTCATGCACTGGTGGGGAATGTAAAATGGTACAACCATACAACCACTATGGAAGGCAGGCTGGTTTGGTTTTTCTTTGTTTGTTTTTTTAAAGTGAAATAGAAATTCCATTTGATCCAGCTACCCCATGACTGGGAATGGATCCTAAAGACATCAGAGCTGCAACACACATTCAGCAATGGAAGCAATCTAAGTTAATGCCCATTAACAAATGAATGGATATAGATACTGTAGTATACCTGTACAATGGAGTATTATGAAGCACTGAAAAGCAACGATAAACTTGTGAAACACTGCACAACATGGATGAGTCTAGAGAACATTATGCTGAGTGAAAGAAGTCAGTCACAAATATAAGAGCACTGCTATAAAAATAGGATGGTTACAGGCAGGGGGAAGGGTTAGGATGGTGATAATGGTGAAGGCAGGAAAACAACAATGGTAGATAAATGAACATTGGACTAAGTGAATCCAAAATGTATGGACAATCAATTATTATGTGTATTGCAGCTAATGGTCTGGAATAGGACATACACCATGGCTTAAAGTAGGGGGGGGATCAAAACAAAATGAATATGAAAGAATGAAATAGCAATTTCATTATAAACTTTAATTGAAGTCACAATTAAAAACAAACAAAACCCCCTAAACTCAATGCTACTGAGTTGGATCTGGCTCATAACTAACCCTCCAGAGATTTCTGAGGTTTTGAATATTAATGTATAGAGACTACCCATCTTTCTCCCTCCAAGTGGCCACTGGTTTCCAGACACCAGAGACACCAGCCCTTTGTGTTACCAGCACAACGTTGTGGAGTATGCCACCAGAGCTGTTTTATCACCCCTCTCCCATATTCTAGTCCAACTTATCAAACTTATATCTCACTATATTCTATATGAATTTTTCTTCAGACAAAACATTTACCTTTTCCCCCATACAGAAACCCTCTACTTGTTCTAAATTCTACAATTCTACAAAAATCTCAATTTCTCTTGCAATTGTTCCCACATAATATTTTCCCCGACGTTGCTTTTTCAAATACTTAGCAATTATTATAGTACTTCTTTTATATTTTACTAATTTTCTGATGTGTTCTGAAGACTTTAAAGGCTTGAGGTTTTATAGCAGTTAATTTTTATATATATTATATATGGATACCTGTTCACTATTTCTTTTATGTAGTTTCATTTTGCCCTTCCAAGGTCTGCCTAAAATAGCTTCTATTCTGTCAAATATTCCTTAATGTTCATTATAGTATCAAGCAATCTGAGTCTCAAAGTATAGTTTCTAGATCCATGACATCAAACTTGTCACTGTTCCCTTGTTCAATCTCAAACTCTACAATTCATTGCCATTGAGTAGGAAACTGGGTTTCCAAGGCTGTAAATCACATGGAGGAGAGCATCCATCTTTCTCCTTGGATTGGAACCATCAGAGCGACACCACCTTTCAGTTAACAGTGTACTTACTCCCTACAGACTATGCCTCCTGAAATTCTGTGTTAGAACTGCCCCATTCAGGCATACTGAGTTGGCAATCTGTGTACTTAAAAGCGCTCTAGCTCATCCTGAGACAAGTGAAGGTTTGGAAACTACTGGCTTAACACATTGTTGGGCACATTAGATGCATACTGAAGGATCTGAGGAGCTTGATAGTGATTAGAATTTGTATTCATTCTAGAAGACTTAGACAGTATAAGTTCCTAAGCCAATTTTACAAGGCAAGTCCATTCCATCTTTACAATTACACACTAGGTATCTAGTTTCGAATACTCCTGCATTGTCCTATTAAATCTTCATTTGGACACCTGAAACTTTCTCCTTTAAAACTAGCTTCAGTTTTGTCACTGCTTATTTGTCCCTCCCCGCTGTTAATTCTTCCTTTCTTCCTTGCATTTTTATAGTGTAGAAATGGCTGCTAGAGATTAGGAAAATTCATTTCCCAAATAAATAGCTTCTGGCTTTAGTCTTCACATCCAATATTTTAAAAGCTTGAAGACTTTTAGAGAGTCCATGTAAGTATGAAGAAAAGGTTTCAATGGAAATCAAAATGAGTTAGTGGAAAATCCGCACCCTACTGATAGTGGCACTTTTGTTCTGAGGGCTTGGTAATATGAGAAATTGAAGAATGCCATTAGAGTTACTGACTTGAAACATATCCAGTATTACTTTGTTAAAGTGTCTGTACTACGGAGAAAATATATTTTTTTAAATAGCCCAACACTTTGCCATCTTCACTGCATAAATATGATTTTTAAATATTATAGAAGAGACAACATGTAAACATGTATCGTTGTGCACACTTTGAAAGGGCAAACTTGCCATTTGGCCTTCTTTTGCAAAATCTTCTTCCTATTTATAGAACGCCATGGTTGTATTTTCACAATTTGTCATTTTATGAAAGGAGCTCAAGTAAAATGCAGTTCTCCCAAACATTTAAAGATTTATAATTAAAGAGCTGTCTGCTGAACAATTGCGTTTATTCATGATGCAAGTCATTCACCTTCAAATGCCTTTTACCGTGACAGATAGGGGAAAAGACAGTAAGAATCAAGTGTTCCTGTGCAATTCACATTATGAAATATACTAAATGCACCAACTGATTGTTTGAAAGCCCTGTGAATACTTACTTGGAAAAAAAATTGTGACAGAATGTTCATAAAACCTAAAAGGTTTCAAAGCTGAAGGCTTCCATTTATACTTTAAAAATCCTCTTGAAACACTTTCTAGAACAGAGTGACCTCAATGCCAACTGAGATGAACTCTCCAGATTTGAGTAGATAGCGCCTCCCTATTGGCAGTGCCCATATCATGTTTTTCTTTGTATTGACAGGTGCCATGGGACTTGGTACATAGATATTTATAAATATTTATTGAATGGGCTTAATTTAATAGAGGCATAAATACTGTATAGAAAGTACAGCACAGGATCACAATAATTTGCTTGAGAAATGCTTGTTTCCCAGACTTGCATAAACTACCTTGTATCAGGGAGAGTCCACATAATTAAATTGAAAGAATGAATTGCAGAGGGATTTCATTAAAAAAAAATACCTTGTGTGGTTCATTGAATTTTCAAAACAATCAATCATATGTTATGCTCCTCACTAGTGCTATCAATGGTGAATCAAATTTCCAAAGCTACCTGCTAGTTACATATTAGAAAGATATTAAAATATCCTTAAGTAGGCCATTGTGTTTAATTTAGGAGAATGGGTGACTCAGACTATTCATCACTAATAATTATTTTGTCTTATGAGTCGAAAAGTAGGAGTCAATGTGAATGATTAGGCTGTGGATTACAAGGCATTTGAAGTTCTTTACTGGATTTAACTTTTTCCCCCACCCCCTGACTCATAACTTTTTGTTTTTTTAAAGTGTTTGAGCAAAGACTGGATGAATTTGTTCTCTTTTCTAAAAAGCTTTCCATTGCGACCTTTTAAGTCTGAATTTATATCCATTGCAGAATTATTTCAGCACTACCGTGTTGTCTCTTCTGTGACCCTTATTTGAAGCTACACATTGTTTTGTGACCCTTGAATTGAAAGTCTGAAAGCCTTCTCACAAACACGAACTGCCATGGTTTAAGACATCCTGGCACATGAGCAGCATTTTACAACAAATCCTCTCTTTGTGAAGCAAGTCAATTAAAAGAAGGCCCTAAAGCTGGGAATGTGTTCACATAGAACTCAAAAACCCCACTGCTATTAAGTGGATTTTGACTCAGAGCAATCCTCCTTCAGGTTTCTAAGACTGTACATCTTTATGGGAGGAGACTGCCCACCTTTCTCGTAGAGAGTGACTAGTGGATCCAAACCACTGAGCTTGGCAGTGCAACTCATAGTGCACCATGTCTGAAGAGCTCTTTTTCATACAGTGGTAGAAAGAAAATAAAGCAACATTTTCAGATCATCTTTACTATTTAGGTCTGTTCTTCCAGTAAAGAATGCAAAATTATGATGAAACAGTGCAGGTGGGGCGGAGAGAAAAAGTTCTAATGGCTGAAAATGGGCAAAGATAAAACAATCAGGTTAGCTGAAATCTACTAGCCTATTTTGAAACTAGAACAAACAAAAAATTCTATCGGTTGCTATCCAACCAGATACATGGCAAGCTCTGGTTTATTGGAGTAGAACTGTACTCTGGAGGGATTTTAAGGACTGATTCTTCAGATGTAGATCTCCAGCTCTTTCTTCTGACTTATTCCTGGATGGATCTTAACTATACAGAACCTATCAGTTAACAGCCCAGCCCTTAACTATGCCACCATGAGAATCCAATCTCGAGGGGAGTCTTTTACAGCTCCACTAGCTTTCTTCACCCACTAGCAAGATTTTCTCAGTCAAGAAAGAAGCCATCAGCCTCTGTCCATGAAATTTTGGAAGTCAGTGCTATTCTATTCTCTCCTCCTTACTACTCTACAAGATCTCAAAATATATTAATATTTGGAAAAATGGAAATTCCTTCACTGGAAAAGTTTGAATAACTTTTCTCAGAAGTACAAGAACACAGCTAACCTAGGAAGAGGGGTGATATTAAGGATGGGCTAAAGATATAATATTGTTGATTGCCTTCGAGTCAAGCACGACTCATAGCAAACCCTATGAACAAAAGGCCTGAAGCCTCTCTACAACTATTGACCTTTATCAAAGTTCATAGAGTTTCCGGAGGCACGTTGTTTAGGAAATGAATGCCACGAAGGGGGGAGGGGGAGATTCCTTATCATTTTCATTAAATAAAACCTCAACTGTGTATATGCTGAATCTGAGATCAAGGAAATATAAGAAACATTAGATTAACTAGAATTAGATCAATTCCATGATAGCTAGTTTTTCCAGAGTCTGTAGTGTGCTAAATCGCCCCTGGGTGAGGCAAATAGTTTAAAAAATAACAGACAAACTTGTCTACTAACTGAAATTTTGACTATTTTAACACGTCCAGAGATGCTCAGAAGCTTGACATGCTATTTTCCAAAAATCAGCCATTGAAAATCATAGGGAGTACAATTATACTTAATAAACATAGTGTAACCATGACTCAGAATCAACTCTAGGGCAACTGTTCTAGGGGATTTTTGGTGTTGTTATCACTGTGTTGTTTTGATTTAGTATGCAAAATTGCATAGTAAAATGCCAAGAGAGAAACCTTCTTATTAATTGCTACAGAATCAATTATGATTTGTGGAAAGGCCAATGCACAGAGTAGAATTGTCCCTTCCATAAGATTTTTAAAATTAGTGCTTTTGGGAAGCAGAGAGCGAGACTTGTCTTCTGAGGCACCTCTATACTGTTGTCTACTTTTCCTTTTTTATATAAGAAAAGGCATACAACTTTTGACCTATTGTGATCATCTATTTTACTCAGCATGTGTTAAAGCTCCATCCATACTATAGTACATATCAAGACTTCATTTCTCTTTCTGGATGACTAGTACGTGTGTACCTCATTTTGCTTATCCATTTTTCTGTTGATTGACATTAGACTACATCTTCCTTTTGGTTAGTGTGAACAATGCTACAATTAACATTTATGTACATATCTGTTCATGTCTTTGTCTTCAAGTTCTTTTACTATATCCTAGCAGTGGAATTTCTGGGTCATATGATAGTTCTAGTATTAGTTTTCAGAGGAACCACCACACTGTTTTTTACTATGATTATATGTGCCAACAATTTCTGATGCTATTCTGAAGTGTATAACTTACAAATGTTATTTTTCTAATTATTTCTTGTTAGTACATAGAGATAAAATTACTTTCAATTAATTGACTTTTGATTCAGGCTTATTTTCAATTGAATTATTAATTCTACTACTTTTTTCTTCAGTTTATTTTTGTCCTAGAAACAATATAATACAATCCGTGAATTTCACTATTAGTCCTTCCTTTCTAAAATTGACAGATTTTTTTATTACCTTATAAACTTAACTAGGACTTTCCATATAATACTGAATAGAAATGACAGTAAACAATCAAGTTTAATTCACAATCATAGGAAGGTACTGTTAATATTTCAGATGAAATATGAACTTAATAGAAGTGTTTTATAGAGCTTCCTCATTAGATTCAGGATGTTCCCTATCATTGTAAGTTTGCTAACAATTTTATGACCATTATTATTACTATCATCATCAAGGGACAATGGATTTTATCAAATATATTTGCCCCACATTGAGATATAATTCCAGTTTTTTTCTTACACTGTGATGTACTACATTACATTGCTTGACACAGTGAATCAAGTCTTGCATTCCTGTTGCTGTTGTTGTTGTAGTTAGGTGCCGTTGAGTCGAGTATTCATAGTGACTCAATGAACATCCAACCTGAACCTTGCCCTATCCTGTGCCATTCTCATCATCTCTGACACATTAGAGCCCATTGTTGAAGTTACCATGTCAATCCATCTTGTGGGGGATATTCCTCTCATTTGCTGACTCTCCATCTTTCCAATACTGATGTCTCTTTCCAAGGAATAGCCTCATCTAGCTACATGTTCAGAGTACAAAAGACAAAGCTTTGCCATCTTTTCTGCCAAGGGTACTCTGATTGTACTTTTCTGATTGTACTTGTTCGTTCTTTTGCTAGTCCATGGGATATTCAGTATTCTTCTCTAGCACCACAAATCAAATCTTTTTCTATCATCCTATTCATTTTCTAGCTCTCTGATATGTTGCTCATAACTGAAGAACATGGACTGAATCAGGTATACCTTAGTCTTCAAACTGACATTATGGCTCTTCAGTATTTTGGAGAGGTCCCTGACAGGGAACTTGCCCAATGCAACATGTCTCCTGATTTCCTGACAGCTGATACCAAGGGTGGATCCAAGGCAGCTTCAATCCTTTCTCTATGATAATGTTGACTGTTAGTCCTGTCCTAAGGGCCTTTGTTTCTGTGATATTGAGATGTAATCCATACCAAAGGATGAAGTCCTTAATCTTCTGCTGCAAGTGTTTCATAGCCTCCTCAATTTCGGCAAGCAAGGTTGTGTCATCTGCATAATGAAGGTTGTTGGTAACTCTTCCTCCAATCCTGATACCACATTCTTCTTCAAAAAAGTCCAGCTTTGTGAATTATTTGCTCAGCTTACAGATTTAATAAGTGTGGAGACAGTATATGTAGCTCTGAAACACACCCTTCCTGACTTGAAACCATGCAGTGTTTCTTGCTTTGTTTGGACAAAAGCTTCTTGATCTAGGTATAGATTTGTCATAAGCACAATTTAGTGTTCTGGGATTCTCATTTTGTTATGATCTACATCGTCAAATTCCTTTGCATAGTCAATAAGGCACAAATAGACATTTTTCTGAAATTCTCTACCTTCAGCCAGGATCCATCTGACAATCAGCAATGATATCCCTGGGGCTACCACCTCTTTTAAACCTGGCTTGAACTTCTCTTTTTGGACGATATTCATCAATTGTTAGTGATCTTTTATCCTTTCTCTCTCTCTATTTTAAATATATTGGGACTTTATAATTTGTACTTTTTATAAGTTACTATATGGACTGCTTAGAGGAGTATTCAGATTAAGATTAACATTCAGATTAAGATAGACTACGAAGAAGGATTGGCCACCCACTTCTGAAATAGCAGGCCTCTGAAAACCCTATG
>NW_006399790.1:6906621-6917878 GCF_000299155.1 Elephantulus edwardii | reverse complement strand
GGCAGTGTGGTTGGCGCAGGATAGAGCAGGGTTTAGGGCTGTTGTGCACAGTGTCACTATGAGTTGAAAACGACTCGACGGCACATAACAACAAACAACATATGGACTGAAGCTCAATATAAACAAGACAAAGATTCTCACTACTGGATCAATTGGCAGTACCATGAGAGATGAATAAGAGAGTGAGGTTGTTAACAATTATAGCTTGCTCAGCTCCACATCAACACTCTTGGCACTAGCAGTCAGGAAAGCAAATGATGATTTGCATTGGGGAAATGTGCTGTCAGGGACCTCTCCAGAGTCTTGAAAAGCAATGATATCAGTCTAGAGACTAAGGTGTACCTAATTCAGGCCATGGTCTTTGCAATTACTTGCTATGCATCAGAGAGCTGGACAATGACTAAGGATGACAGAATAAGAATCGACACCTTTGAATTGTGGTAATGGAGAAAAGTCTTGAACATAAAATGGACTGTCAAGAAAACAAATAAGTCTGTCTTAGAGAGGGTGAAACCAAAGCTCTCCTTGGAGGCAACATTTTGAAACTTTGTCTTACATATTTTGGGCACATGGCCAAGAGGGATCGTCCTTAGAGAAGGATAACATGCTCAAAAGGGCAGAGGACAGCAGGAGAGGAAGATACCAGATGAGCTGGATTGATTATAGTAACTAGGACAATGGGTGTTGATGTGTTGGAATCAGTGAGACTGGCTCAGGACAGGGCAGGCTTCAGAGCTGCTGTACTGTGTTGCTGTCCAATGCTGTATAGTGCTGTATACTGCTGTACAGTGTTGCTATGGGTCGCAGGCAACTCGATGGCACATAACGATATCAAATATGCTAATGTACAAAATTCATGAGATCGATTAGTTTGTCATATTCTTTTTTCTCCTTTTTATACTCCCAGAAAGAATTCCTGTAACATTGATGTTCTTTTCTTGGATGCTTGGAAGTGTTCACCAATGAAGTCCTATGGTCCTGACATTTCTTTGTGAAAGGATTCTAACTGGAGAGTCAATTCCTACAATGTTTTTAGTGTTGTTGTTATGTACTGTCTAGTTGGTACTTACTGATAGCTGATCTTCCAGTGAGTTTTTATAGACTATAAATTGCATAGGAGACTGCCCATTTTGCTCCCATGTTCAAATCATGTACTTTTAAGTTGGCAGCACAATTCTATATGACTAAGCCATCAGAGCTCCATAATTTCTATAATAGATGCTGTTGTATAGACCATGAGAAAATAAAGTGCCTAATTTCTAAACTTCAAGTTCTTTATAGTTATCTAATTTTCAGGATAACAAATATTTTAATATTATTTACAGTTGCTAAACAGCTTTGTATGTGATATACACTTCTCATTTCATTGAAGTTCTATTATTAGTTTTAGATGACATCCCTGTCTTTAAGGTCATATTTTGGGGATGTTGGGTCTATAATGCCTCTCTCAGTGCACACATTCTCTCACTTTCAACTTTTGTTTGTCCTTATGTTTAAGATATGTCTATTGTAAGCAACATACAATTGTTTTTTGTCGTTATGTGCCGTTGAGTCGCTTTTGACTCATAGAGATCCTATGGACAATAACTTTGAATCCTTCTCTATGCTGAGCCAACATTATTGTCTTGTCATATCTGCTAGCCTACTCTAAGCATTCTATATTGTATAGAGAGTTTTAGAAAGCCTGTTATCTCTGAAGTGGAGTGCCAATCCTTCTTCTGAGTCTGTCTTAATTTGAATGCTCAGATTTAGAATAGTATAAGACAGACAAGCATTTTACAGAAAGGAGCAGATGGACATATGATTACATTTTAAAAACTATTTTCATTAACCATTTTTAAGTATGCAATAATTCAATAACATTGATTATATTAACCATGTGGTGTAACTATCACCATTATTATTTCTTAAAGATTTCCCATCATCTCAAACAGAAATCCAGTCTATCTACTTTATGAGCAGTGGTGGGATAGTCTTTAACATGTTGCACTACTAACTCAGAAATTGAGAGTTTCTAACAGTTCAAATCCACCAGCTATTATGAGGGGAAATGTTGGAAAGTCTTATTCTGATAAGATTTACAGCCTTAGAAACTCAATGGAGATTCATTAAAAAGAGTGGAAATATATTTGATGGTAGTAAGTAAGCATAAGCTCTCAATTCCTTCCTTCATTTAGCCTCTATCAATCAACCACTAAGGATGACAGAAGAAGAGACGGCTTTGAGTAGCGGCGCTGGAGGAAAGTATTGAACATACTATGTACTTGCCAAGAGTACAAATAGGTCTATCCGAGAGAAGGTTAAACCAGGTTTCTCCTTGAAGGCAAAGATTTTGAAGCTCCATCTCACATATCTGGGGCACATTGTCAGGAGGGATCAGTCTTTGGAAAAGGACATCATGCTTGGAAGAGTGGAGGGACAGTGCAGAAGAGGAAGGCCCTAGGTCAGATGGATTGACACAATGACTGTGGTAATAGGGGCAGTTGTATCAGAAACAGTGAGACTGGCTCAGGTTAGGGCACAGTTCAGAGCTACTGTTAACAGGGTTGCTAGGAGTTGCAGTTGACTCAATGGCTCATAACAAGAACAAGCACTAATAAAATTTTTAAAAAATTATTCAAATATGGGTAACAAAAAATGGGCACTTCTAACCCTTTTGAAGAATACACTGTAATGATACTAATTACATTCATCAAGTTGTACAAAACTATCACCTCAATACATCTCTAAAAGGTACTACCATCTATAAACAGAAACTCAGTAAATAGTTCATCTCTCCCATTTCCTAGCTTCTGGTAAATACTTCTATTTGCCTGTTATAAATATTTAATGGAAGTGAAATTATAGAATATTTGTCCTTTGTCCATGGCCTATTTTAGTATAATGTTTTAAAGATTTAGTCAAGTCATAGCACTTAGTATTATTTTATCCCTCTTTATCACTGACTAATATGCCACTATGTATATGTACCCCATTTTATTGATTTATTATTTTATCTGTTGATTGGCACTTGAGTGGCTTCTAAAGAACATTTATATACAAGTTTCCATACAGACTTTCAAGTCATTTGAAAAGTGAATTGCTCTACCCTTTGAAAGTGAAGGCGAGGATGTCTGCTTTTGTCACTTGCATTCAACATGGACCTGGAGGTTCTAGGTAGTACAACAGGCAATCAATCAATCAATAGAATCCATATTAAACAGGAAGAAGTGAAGACATAAAGCTCTCTTCCTCCACAAAGAGCATACATAATTGTCTGTGTACAAAATCAAAAGGAATTTTTAAAATTCTAGAACCAAGAAATGAGTTATAGAAGTATAGTACCACAAACTATCAAGTAATATTATCAATTACATTTCTATATACTATCAACAGACACTTTTAAAGTGACATTAAGAAAACAATTCCATCCAGAGTAGTATAAAAAAGAATAAAATATAAGCGAACCTCTCAAATTTCAACCTCCATAACACATCAGAGATCTCCAGAACTTTGTGATTCCTGGCTACCAAACATAGAATATTAATAAGGAACAAAAGCAAAAATTATAAAAAGGTTCAAATTTACTGGTCTGAGAGAGATTAATGGAACTTCCAAGACTAAGTCCCCTTTGAGGTTGGACTGGAATTCAAACTTATGCTACAACTTTTAGCCAAACCATATGCAGTTCTATAAGGTGAACTTTAAAAAGCCATAATGTCCACTAAAGACTAACCCAAGCCATAGGTTTTTTGGAATTGCTTCATATTTATGTAAAAGTTGAATAATGAATAAAGGAGACCAAAGAAGAATAGATGCCTTTGAATTGTTGCACTGGTATATTAAATGCCATGAACTGTCTAAAGAGCAAACAAATCTGTCTTGTAGAAGGCACAACCAGGGTGCTCTTTGGAGGCAAGAATGGGAATTTAGCCTAAAGAGACCATAACTGCCACCCAAACAGATATATGCACACCCATGTTTATCGTGGCTTTGTTCACAATAGTAAGGATTTGGAAACAATCTAAGTGCCCATCAACAAACAAACGGATAGAGAAGCTGTGGTACATTCACACAATGAATTGAAAAACAAGGAACCTATGCAATATTATTCAAAATGGGTTACCCTGAAGGACATTATGCTGAGTGAAGTATCACAGTCACAAAAGGATAAATACTGCATGGTGCCACTGTTGTAAAACAGGGCTGACATCAGGGTTGGGGGGACACTGAGAAAGATGGGATAAATAATGTATACTGCCTTGAAACAGATGAGGGAGAGAATAGTTTAAAAGCAATATGTGATTGGGTATTATTGTCATGACAGGAGTCCAGAATGAAGGTTGCATAGTGGAGTGTATTTGGGGGGAGGGACTGCATAGCAATGAAAGAGTTTTTCTTTTACTTTTCAAAGAGAAGAACAAACTGAGGGGGAGGGGTGGACAGGGAGAAAAATGCAATAGTGAATGAATGGAAATCTAAGATCTCTGTAAACGTTCATTAAAATTAACAAAATTTTAAAAAAAAAGATTTATACCTTTGGAAGCTCTAAGTCTCTAGGAGTCTGAACAGGGTCACAACAATTTGGAATTAACTTGAGAGCAGTAGGTAACAATTCAGTAATGAAAAGAAACAAACAATTGATCCTTGGTGCAGTATGAATGAATCTCAGACACAGTACATTAAGTGAAAGAAGATAGATGGCAAAAGATTACAAATGATGATATTTCTATAAAATCTCAAGAAAAGGAAACTAGAGACAAAAACAGATCAATACATAGAAAGTGAAAACTAAGGGACTGAGAGTAGGCGTGAGAATGAGACCAGCTGCAACCATGCTAAAGTGTGATTTTTTTGAACGATATAAATGTTCAAAAACTGGATTATGGAGATAAGCACATGCTGTTTTTAGGAACCACAGAGTCAGTTTATAGTGAAAATCTTCCTGATCCTGCACCATCCTCACAATCTCTGCTTTGCTTAAACTTCCTGTTGCAGTCACTGTGTCAATCCATCTTGTTGAGGCTCTTCCTCTTATTTGCTAACCATTTATTTTTCCAAGTATGATGCAATTTTCTAGAAACTGGCCCCTTCTAACAACATACTCAAAGTATGAACTACCAGTCTCACCATTCTTGCCTCTAAAAAGCAGTTTAGCTGAACTTCCTGCAGGAGAGATTTCTTTTCCTTTGTTGGTAGTCCATGGCTTATTCAATATTCTCTGTCAACACTACAGTTCAAGGGCATCAATTCTTATGAGGGGGACTTCTTTATTTATTATCCAACTATCACATGCACACTTAATAGGTGTATTTCAAGTGGTGAAGTTTTGACAAAACTATTAAAAAGAATGGTGATCATTTCTAGCAGCTGTATGTTAAGTGGGCACTGACTTCTCTATTACTTTAAGATAGCTAGTTAGTGTAGCTTTAAACAAGCATAAATGCTTCTGGGGGTTTCATAATAGCAGTTTAAGAAATTTTTGTTCATATTTATATACAGATTTTATCCCTCAACAGCAACCCCTATTATAGGATGATAGTGACAGCCAGTATAATATCCTAAATCACTTAGAAATATACAATATTTCATTCACTAATGCTCTTTCTCTAAGCCCTTGTCTAGAGTTACCCTAAGAACTTTTGTGAGAATTGGAACTAATGAATAGAGTTACGTCTTATTCTTGTTCCTTTAGGAAATAATGTCGTTTCTGAAGAACAAATTGCATTATAAATATCCTCATTAATTCTTACAACAGGTTTGTCCAAAGGAAAAGTATATTCTTAAAAACAGATGCACAGTTATTTCTTAATTGCTTCTCTGATTTCAGAAGTAAATACTGATTCCAATATAGAAATAATAGAGAATTGCTCAAAAAATATAGCTTAGTTAGTATATATTGCACTATTCATAAAACATGTAAAATTTACTATGAAGTAAAAAATAGGCTTCAAATATAAGGTGATTTTACTTTAAGGAAAGTCACAATCAGAAATGCATTAAGCTTAATTTGAATCGCCACGTCTTTCACGTTGAAGAAAAATACATTGCCTACGTTTTCCTTAATGAACTATGATTCATTCCGCAGTAAGACAAAATTATCATATAGTACAAACAATTTCTGAAGGAAAAATTAGTATGTTGAATACATAATGCCAGATTGATTAGAATTTCCTATACCATTCATGTTACTTGCAATTGTTTCCTATGAATCTGAAAGTTAGGCACTGAATAAGCATGACAAAAGAAGTATTGATTAATGCCTTTGAAATGTGATGTTGGAGATAAGTACTGAATATCCTACATACTTTCAGAAGAACAAATAAGTCTGTCTTGGGAGAAATGCAAACAGGGTGCCCCTTAGAGGCAAGAATGATGAAACTGTCGCACATATTTTGGGAATATTGTCAGGAAGGATCAATCTTTGGGAAAAGACATAATACTAAGAAAAGTGGAAGGTCAGATACACTTAATATGGATTTACAGATGACTGTGACAATGAGCTTGAGCATATCAGAGATGGTGAGAATGGTACATCATGAGGCAATGAGCTTAAGCATATCAGAGATGGTAAGAATGGTACAGCATGAGGCAAGGTTTGAATATGTTGTTTATTGGGTTGCTATGAGTCATAGCTGACTTAACGGCATCCATGCAGAGAGTAAATGGTTTACTTCATAATCAAAGATAAAGATGAAAGGAAAAAAACTAAAAAGGATGTCAGAAGATACTATAAAAATTGCATTAGAAAGTTGAGATGTTCAAAAACGTAACAGCTGAATGGAAGATTTCTAAGAGCAGCTCGAGAACACAAAGGAAAATATTGTAAAGAAATGTGACAAGAGCTAGACTCAGAGAATAAAAAGAGAAGAACTCACTCAGTAAGTCTCAGGCTGAAAGAACTGAAAAACAATTTCAAGCCTCTCAACTTGGTATATTGAGAAATGCTATGGGTAAGATCTTGAATGGTCCAAGAAGCATCAAAAGAAGATGGAAAAAATACAGAGTCATTGAACTGAGAAGAACTGGTCAACACTGAAGAATTCCAGGAAGTACTACATGAGCAATAGCCAATGGTAACAAAGGAAGAGATTCAAGCTGCACTGAAGACATTGGTAAAACTATGGCTCTAGAAATTGATGGGATACCAAGTGACATGTTTCAACCAACAGATACAACTCTGGATGTGCTCACCCAGTCTTGGACTGGCCAACTGACTGGAAGAGATCCATATTTGTTCCCATCCTTAAGAAACACAATCTAACAAAATGTGGAAATTAATGAGCAATATCATTATTATCACATGCAAACAAAATATTGCTAGAGATCGTCCAAAAATAGTTGGAACAGTACATTAACAGGGGATGGCACAAATAGGACATGGTTCAGATCTGTTGTTCATAGGGTCTATATGAGTTGTACTCAACTCAGTGGTGCCTAACACCAACAAACCAGAAGTTCCAGAGGTGTTTAGAAAAGACCACAGCACCAGGGATATCATTACTAATGTCAAATGGATCTTGGCTTAATGCAGAGGAAAACAGAAGAATGTTCATTTGTGTATTTTTGACTATGCAAAGGCATTTAACTGTGTGGACCATAACTGATTAATATTGAGAAGAATGCTGCAACAATGAATGAATATTACAAAAGTGAACTGGGGCAGGGAGAAAAGAGTGAAAGGGGGTAAAATACGCAACGATGAATGAATGAAAATCTAACTTTTATGTAAACTTTCATGAAAATAACAAAGTAAAAAAATTATTAAAAGAATACTGAGAAGAATGAGAATCCCAGAATATATTCATATACCTAGAACAAGGATCTGTTGTTTAAACAGAGCAAGGAAGCACAGCATGGTTTAAAATCAGGCAGGATGTGTACCAGGGTTGTCTCTTTTCTCCTATCTATTCAATCTGTACGCTGAGCAAATAATTAATGCAGTTGGACTCTATAAAGAGGAATGTGGCATCATGACTGGAGGAAGATTCATCTATATTATGCAGATGATACAACTTTGCTGAAAGTGAGGAGGACCTGAAATGCTTGAAACATAAGGTCAAGGACTACAGTCTTTAATATGGACTACATCTCAACATCAAGAAGACAAAAACCTTCACCACTGGGTCAATAGGAAACATTATGATAGACGAAGAAAGGATTGAAGTTGTCAATGATTTAATTGTGCTTGGGTGAACGATCAACATCCTTGGTACCAGTAGTCCAGAGATTGGAAGACATAATCTTATCCAAAATATTGAAGAGCAATGTTGCCAGTCTGAAGACTAAACTGTACCTGATTCATGCCATGGTCTTTTCAACCTCTTCCTATGCATCTGAAAGTCTGACAATGAATAAGGATGAAAAAAGAAGAACTGATGCCTTTAAATCATGTTGTTGTAGAAAAATATTGAATATCCAATGGACTTCCAAAAGAATAAACACATATGTCTTGGGAGGAAAAATGCAGTCAGACTACTCTTAGGAAGCAATGATGATGAGTTTCTCATACCTTGGGTGGGTTGCCAGAAGAAGCTAATGCTTGGAAATGTGGAGTGTCATCAAAAGAGAGGAAGCCCTTCTATGATATGGATTGATACAGTAATAGCAGCAATTAATTCAAGTGTGTCAGAGATTGTAAGGATGGCCTAGGATAGGGTACAGTTCAGATCTGTTGTTCATAGGGTCACTATGAGTCATACTCTACTCAAAGGCACACAACAACAATAACATAACATTGTGGGCTCCCTGAACACTCTACCAAGAAATAGAGATTTTTCTGTTATTTTATTAGAGTTGTATTTAGTTAAAATTGGCTTTTTATTATTAGCTTTAAATCATCATCAGGGACAGGTTCTCACTGTTTTTCTTATTAAAGATCAATGAGTGGATTCCAACTCTGGATGATTTCACGGGGTTTTCAAGGCCATGGTCTTTCCAAAGAAAATAATCAAGCCTGCCTAGAAAAACACACCTAGCAGGGTTCCAAACAACAATCTTTCAGCTAGAAATTAACCATTTGTGCCACTCAGGGGTTCTTAGAGTTTTTCAGTTCTTATCATCTTACTTTTACATATCCCATATGGATTCATGGCATCCATTTCTATAATGGAGAAATTATTGTATAAGTAATGCATAAGCAAGTATCAGTTATTTTAAGTAGATACAGGATCTGAGGAAGTATCACTCCAATTTATACACATAATCATCCAACTAACCTTTTTATAACTAACAGGTATTTTGATAGAGCTAAAAAGACAGTTTGTGAATGTCCTGATGGCACATAATTAAGTGCTCCATTGCCAACTGAAAGATTAGGGGTCCAAACCTACCAGGGTGTTCAATTCCCCTTGAACATAATTTTCACTTTTCCCTTCCCTCCTACCTCTGGTAGCCATTAATAACCTTCGGTTTATATATTAATTTATTTTATATAGATGAGATAATGCCATATTTGGCAGTTTCCAAGTAACTTATTTTGAATGGTTGGGAAAGAATAATCGATATGTCGACTGTTGACCCAAGCAAGATGAGATCATTGGCAATTTCAATCTTTTCTCCATCAAGATGTCTATAGGCACAATGGTGAGGATTTTTGTCTCCTTAATGTTGAGCTATAATTCATATTGCAGGCTGTAGTCTTTGATCTTCTACAGAAAGTGTTTCAAATCTTTCTCACTTTCAGCAAGCAAAGGCATCTTATCTGCATAATGAAGGTTGCTTATGAGTCTTCCTTGTCAATATGATGACTTAAATTAATGCAGCCTTATTAATGCAGTGTATATTTTTTAGTCAATATCTTTTGAGATATCAAAAGAGATTAGTCAAGTAGATAGACAGATAGAGTAAAATAGATGCCAATATACAAAGAGATCTCCGAGTAATAAAGAAGCAGAAACTGAAGAGACAAAGATGTTTCTCCAGAGCTAACAATCTCTCAATTCAAATGTGTAGCTTCCTAAACTGTGAGAAAGTAAATTTTTGTATGTTAGTCACTCAGCTGTGGTTTTCTTGTTACAGCAACACAAGAGAACTATGACTTTGATATTTGAAGTATGGGATGCTGCTCTAACAAGTGCATTAAATGTAAAAGTGGTCTTGGAATTGAATAATGGGTAAAGGTTACAAAAATTTTAAGTTGCCTTATATTTGGTAGCCCTGGAGGTTCCACTCTAGAAGTTTGGCTGCTAGCTGGCATCTTTATGGCAGTTGCATCAGTTATGTAAGGTAAGTTTTGAGGTCATGTTTGATTTGTGTTACTGCTTCCCCCCCGCCACCCCGCTCAAGAGCTAGTGTCCTTGAGCCAAGGGTGAAGGTCTGCTCAAGGAGGTGGCTTTCAAATTCCCTTAGTGTGAGGAGATGGGAGATGGCGATTGTGTCCATCACGTAAGGGAAGTTTTGGGTTGTGTTTATGTGTGTTACTACTCTTTTCCTCCCAAGAGCGAATTTTCAAATGAATATTCCTTAAGTGACACAGCAATCTTTTGTCCATTTGCTAAACTGAGCAACTTGGTGTTGCTGTGATGCTGCACACTGTTCCATAGTCTTGTCAAATACCATAATGGTTACCCATTATGTACAATGTTTGGATGAGCTTCCAGATTGATTTATGCTGGAAAGCAGGAGTGGTATCCAATTCCTAAACTAGATGCCTCTGGAAATTCTACAAACTCTCTAAACTCTATAAATGTACAGAAATTATGTTAGTTTTAGAACAGAGTTCAGGTCTTTTGGGTAAAGCTTACCCTGAGTCATATTCGTCTTGACAACACTTAAGCACTGCTAAATGAGACTAGTGCTGTTATGTCTGGAGGAACACTCTTCCACTTTGCACATCACTCTTTGTCAATGTGCTGTATGAAGTAACCTGGATTTGCTGTGATGCTGAACCTTGTGCTATTGGAGTATCAAATACCAGAATGGTTTCCCAAAGTGAACAGTGTCTGGTGGAGCTCCCAGCTGTAAAACAGGTTTGTAAGCAAGAGTGGCATCAACTTTCTAAACTACATGCCTCTGGGAACTCAATGAACTGGAAGAAATGATAGTTATGGAAAGGCATTAGGTCTTTTGTTCAGAGTCACTATGAGTCGTGCTCAACTCAATGGCAATCAACAACAACAACAGTGGTAAAGTTACTGCAGCAATGCACTCAAGTGTTTCAGAGATGATGAGGAAGGCACAGGATAGAACAAGGTTCAGATTAATTGTCCATAGGGTCACTATGACTCATACTCGACTCGATGGCACCTAACACCACCACCAGTGGTAAAGAGCTGTG
>NW_006399790.1:6904217-6905365 GCF_000299155.1 Elephantulus edwardii | reverse complement strand
TGGCAGTTCTCCGCTGATGTGCTGTTCTGGTCATTTTTGGATAATCTTCAGTAGAATCTTGCTTGCATGTGAAATCAATATTGTTCTATAGTTTCTGCACTCTGTTGGGTCACACTTCTTTGGAATGGGAACAAATTTAGATACACCAGGTGCTCAGACACAATCTCCTTCCATGCAATTTACAGCCTCTGTAAACCACCTACTACATTAGAGGGTCAACTCTGAATAAATTCTGACATGATGGCACATAGCAACAAGATTAATAAAATTTTCATTTGTCTTTGACCTCTGGTGGCCTAGTGGTAAGAAACCTGTGCTATAATCCTGAAGGCATGTGATTCAAATTCAACATCTGCTCCACAGGAGAAGATGGGTAATTTCTTCCAATGAGATTAACTGTGCCTCTGAAAACCTGCTAGAGGGCCACCTATAGGTTGGTTCCAACTTGATGGGACACAACAACAGTGTCTTGAGAATACTGTTGATAGAATTATGAGCACCAAACATAATTCTAGTGAAGCCTCAAAAGGAAACAAAGAGAGATATAGAGGAAATCTCTTAGATAATATATATAGCAAGTGAATATCACCATAAATGTGGATGTTAAATGTATCATTTTTTTTAAAAGAAACCAATGAGTATATGTATAGACTGTGGAGGAAGGGCAAAGTTTTTATGCAGTGACAGAGTATTTGCCTCTATTCCACTTAAATCACGTTAAAATGTTTAGCAAAAAGTAGAACTTTAAGTGGTGAATTTGGATATTTAACTGAGGAGATCTTAAAGGGGTTGTCTGGTTTCTCCTTTCCAGTTATAATTAAATTGCAAAAGGAAAGAGATGGACTTTAAAATTAACTGTTAAAATCTGTTTTTAAAAATCTAAAACTGTGCAAGATGTAAACAGGACTTAAAGATTAGGAAAATTCTGTTGTATACAGCAAGAACATGCTTCCTATACTAGTTACCAAGGTTATGACTATACAATCTTCTTTTAATTATTTCTCTATTTTTCCAAGTTTTTCTTTTACATTGGTTTCTATAAAAAATAATATACACTGCATTCCACATTTTCCTATATTTGCAATATATTTCAAACTCGTATGCTTTGTGATTAATCACCATTTATCTATGCCTATGGGAATCCCAGA
>NW_006399790.1:6899847-6900799 GCF_000299155.1 Elephantulus edwardii | reverse complement strand
TATTCAGTTCTGGTCTCATGACAAGGCAATTATTCACATAAGTAATTTTGCACACATTCCATTTCCTATTTCTCCTGCTTCCTCTGTTTCTCCAGGTGAATAAATCTCAATTGTGCCTTGGATGGCCACTTACAAGCTTTTAAGATCTTAGGCACTATATGATAAAGTAGGATGTAGAGCAAAAGTAATACAAACATTATCAGAACAATTAACTGCGATAATTGGACCTTTGACCTTAAATCTCAGAAGGAAAGAATAAAATCCAATGAAGTTTTGTCTGTACATAGCAGCCTCAGTAGCAACTTTTTCTAGTCCTTGTTCTAAGTTTACAACTTATTAGCAGTCATTATATAAAGGGTGGTGAGTTCCTTAATTCTTTTTTTTTTTATATTGGCAATTTATTGAGGCACATACAGGAGTTTAGTTGTCTCAACTGGCAGGTGTATGGTTTGTTTTTATATTATTGATTCCAGTTTTGGGTTTTTTTTAATATTTTAATTTATTTATTTTTCATTTCAACGCCCATCTACAGAGATTTTGGAATTCCATTCATTCATTGTTGCACCCTTCTCCCCGCCCACCCCACCACCTCACCCCCCCGTTTGCTCCTCTCCCTGAAAAGCAAAAGAACCCCTCCCTCATTTGTACACAATCCCCCCCTACCTCCCCCAATCCCACGCCCAACCCCAAATATAATCCACTCTGCAACCCTCATTGCGTACTCCTACGATAAACATAATGCCCTAAAATAGAGTTCCTTAATTCTTATTTTCTGTAAAATAAGATAAAATAAGGGGTCAGATAAAATTCACCATTATCAGAAGACTAATTCAAGATTGATAACCACCAGCGCTGGATGAAAATCACCTGTGACTTCATCCATAGCCACTGGTGAGAGTGAGCGCCCAGAGCCATCAGGGGCTTTAAGCTCGTTGCCCACTGCTGTGGTGTG
>NW_006399790.1:6880227-6899152 GCF_000299155.1 Elephantulus edwardii | reverse complement strand
ATCCTGGCCCATCCTCACCCCTCTGCCCTCAACCCTCACCTCCTTGTACCCCCAATATGTTTTCCCAATAAAAAAATATTTTAAAAAAAGAGTGATAACCAAAGAAAGAAAAGGAGGATTCTGTGTCAGCTCTGAGTGATAGGCAGATTTTGCCCTTGTGGTGCAATAGTTAAGTGCTTGGCTGATAACTAATAAGTTCAAAACACCAATGGTTCCATGGAAGAAAAGATCTATTTCTGCAGTCTAGAAGACCCTATAGGGTCTTTCTAATCAAGCACTGGAGAGGGTTTCAAAGAGCTGAAATGAACTTGTCAGCACAAGGACAACTACAATCATCCATCCAAGGAAATACACTGCCAAATGGAAAAAATATTCTAGGAACTCTCACTAAACTCCCAAATTGGGAAATGAGGAAACTAGGTGAATATTCTTATCTTTTCTGTTTTAGGGGTAGGGGAAAGTATAATGGAAAAAGAATGAGAAACACAGGGCTGAATCTCTGAGAATGACATTTCCAGGCCTCATTGAGAACTATTTGAATTCTACTGTTTGTTCTTCAATGACAACAGTATACACTGATGCCCTCTAAGTGGCATGCAGGAGCTCAAACATGCATTTAACGAACTCTCAGAAAAATAGGCTGAACCTAAGAAGATTTAACAAAGACAAAACCCTGCCCAAATGGAATCTTTCCTTCCCTTTCATGATGTCAAGTCATGGAAGCGGGGAGAGTAAGATGGAGGACAAATGAGATTCAAACTAAGAGTGAAACACACAAGTTTAAAGAATGGTGGGAAAGGAGTTATAAAGTCATCTACACCATATCAGAGAAAACAGATCCAAACCCCAAGCAAGATGGAAAAACAACAGCATAGAAGGAAAAATGAAAGGAAAGAAGCAGAAAAGGCCATGGCAATGCAAAAGATAACACACTCAGCTTGTAATGAAGCATAAACCAAGTTGAAGAAGGGAACCTTCCACATGGGCTTAGCACTAAAAAGGATATATGTGTATCCAATAAGAGAGGAGTCCAAAGATTAGATAATGAAATTATATAAGATGAAAGTAGAGATTGGAGATCATAAGAAATAATATATTGAGAACTAAACAGATAGAATTAAGACCAAATAAGTTAAAAATAAATATCTAAGCAAAGGAGGGACAGTGGTAGTTCAGTGGTTATAACTCCTACGTTTCATGCAGGAGACCAGAGATTGATTCCCATTTCAGGTGTAGCCACCAACTGTCTGACAGTGAGTGAAGCTGTGCCTTTTGCTATAGTGCTAAACAGGTTTCAGTGAAGCTTCCAGACTAAAACAGATTAAGTAGCTTGCCAGGCAATGAAATCTTGCTGATAGCAATACTTTGATCCTCTTGTACATTGATTGGGTCACAGTGACTTGATAGGAGTTAATAACAACAACATCCTAAGGAGAATAGACGTAAAATGACAGAAAATTGAATTACTAACTTGAAGGGATGGCTGTCACAGTAAAATTCAAAGGGAAAAAATAACTTTGATAAAAATGAATAGATATGAAAGGTGGTCAAATAAGATTCAAAATAAAAGTCATGTGTGCACCTGAAGTAGAAAATGTAACTTAAGAGAAATGTAAGGTAGCTTCTCTACTTTAGCGACACAAACAATATATTGATGTTGTTGTGGACCATCAAGTCTCCGACTCTCTGGCAGGTTTTCAGAGACAGTTAATTGTACGTGAGGAGACTACTCACCCATCTTTCTTCTTCAGAGCAGCTGGTGGATTTGAACCATGTGTCTTCAAGATTGCAGCACAGCGTCTTACCGCTAGGCCACCAGAGATCTAACAATGCCTAAAATGTAAAAGTGGGTTTGGAATTGGGTAAATATGCATAGTTGTTGTTAGATGACATAGCATTAAGCTCTGACTTAAAGCAATCTTATAAATTAAAAACCTCAGAGCTACTAGTGGATTCAAAGAACCAGAATGGTGCTTTCTTTAGGTAAGTAGTACAACGTCCTATGGACTAAGTGGTCAGAGCTTATAAACAACAGAAAAAAATCTAACATTATCCTGTGCCATCCTTACAGTCTCTGTTGTACGTAGTTCATGAGTGAATGAGTTTCATCCATTGATGAGATGTCAATCAATATCATGGAAGGACTTCTCTCCCCCCCCACTTTATTTTCTAAGCTTCTACTTTACTAAGCATGATGTTTTTCCAGGGACTAGTGCCTTCTGATAATATGCTCAATGTATGTAAGCAAAAGTGTTGCAATTCTTGCTTTTAAGGAACATTCTGATTGCACTTCTTCCCATATAGTTTCATTTGTTCTTTTGGCAGTCCAAGGTAAATTCAATGTTCTTCCTCAATACCACAATTTGAAAGCATCAATTCTACTTTGGTTTTGATTTATAAAATGACTTGGTATATAAAGATAAAGATGTTCATGGATGTAAGAGTACTGGAAAACCAACTGAAAAGAAATATAAAAGGACTCTTCTAAAATCCAGTGATTTGATGATTGATGTGCACATCACTGTACAAAAATTTTATACATAAACCCAAATAAGGCTTATTTCCTATTTATCTGCTCTTGAAAAGTCAGCTTCATTACATTTAAAATTGAAAACTTGCCCTCTTTTATTATCAGCAGTAACACAGGTCATTTCAGGACTGAGTAATAATGCAGGTATAATTGAGTTTAGTGCATTAACTGCTAACAAGTTCATTTGACAGCATTTTTCCACTTTATTTGATTAAGAAATGTGTGAAGACCACAAAGGTAAATCTAAATAAGATCAAATTCTGACACATAATATCACTGTCTTCATGTCAACACTTTTTATTATTTGATTAATTAAAGTATTCTATAACTGATGAGTTGATAGAAATGAACAGACATTAAAAGAAATTCCTAGAGAAGAATATTTTTCAATTTTCTTTGTGTTGTTGGCTCTAAATTACATTTCCACGAGAACACTAAAAATCATCAGTGCTTTCTGTTTACTAGCAATAGGAAAATGATTTCATAATAGTTTGAGTGTCATGATATGTATTTCCAGTCTATAAAATAAATAGACTACTTGCTTTGGGCAGATTTTCTTTCCATGTATTTGTGTGATAGCATTCTATAAATGTTATATGAAAGTCAAATAGTTTATCTTGGCAATCATTGGAAGCACTGGTATTTTGGTAAACTCCACATCTCGATTCTTATATTTCAGTAAGCTCTAGGATCACTCTGCCAAGGTTTAAATTACTGGCTCAATGGGAAAATCCTTTTCCAAAAAAAAAGGAAAAAAAGAGAGAGAAAATGTTTCGCTGGTGTTAACTTTGATTAGTAACCTAATAGGACAGAGTATAACTTCACATGTTGTTATGTGCCATCAAGTTGCCTTTGACTCATAGCAACCCCAGGTACAATAGCTCTGAACTCTGCTCTATCCTGAGGCAGTCTCACTTTCTCCAACACACCTACCCCTTTAACCCCAGTTACTGTGTCAATCCATCTCATCTGGGGTCTTCCTCTCCTGCTCTGTACCTCCACTCTTCCAAGCATGATGTCCTTCTACCAGTCCCTCCTGGCCACATACCCAAAGAATCTGAGACAGAGTTTCACAATTCTTGCCTCCAAGGAGCAACCTGCTTTCACTCTCTCCAAGAAAAATCTGTGTGTTCTGTATGGAATGTTTAATACTTTTCTCTAGTCTGGGAACATCTTCTTCCACTGGAGCAACTGGTGGGTTTGAACTCCGGCTTTAAACCACCTCATTCTGGGTTGACTCTCAGCTAAGAATTCACACTTTCACCAGAGCTATGTGAGAACAACAAGATCTCAGGAAATTCTTATATATACATCTATAAGAATCCCTAAGATTAACTTGGGGGTCTTGTTAAACTATAGATTCTGATTCAATATATGGAAATATAAATACTTAACTGGGAGTCCACCTCTTGATGAACTGACTTTTCAAAGCCTTCATTTGAACTGCACACCTTATAGGTACCAGCTGAGTAAGTACTTAAACATTCTCATTTTGCAATATTTTTTCCCATTTCACAATTTTTAATAGATGCAATCAATAATACCATTCCTGCCCTAAAGAAGCACAGTTTTAACTTAAAAATAAAGATGTTATTACTTTCCAAAATCTTCTAAGAAGTTCTATATTTAGTTAGCCCTTTGCAATAGTAACACATTTGCAAATTCTTTCCATATATTACCACAATCACCTTGTCTCTTTCTATAGAGACTCAAAGACTCAATGCTTTTATTCTATTCATTTTTAGCAGGGTCACATGGTACCACAAATAAAGATTTTAAACATAAATCAGTGTGTACATGTCTGTTTTACTCCACAGATCTGCTTCGTCATGCTTTGGTCTCATTCCTAGAGAAATTCCTGGACCCACTTCTTTCTAAGTCTCACTACCATCTGGAAGTCAGTATAACCCCTATTAAAAAAAATAGGTTCAGTGGTATCTTAGGTACAAAATTTTAGGAAACCAGAGTATAAGTCAATTCTCATTTCCCACTCCCACCCCCCCTTAGAAGATGAAAAAGTTTTGGGAAAACTTGAATACATACATTGACTTTCAGATGAAATTTCCAAGCCTCTAATGGATAAATTTATAATAGTTCAAAAAGAAATTTAAATAAATGTTACATTCAAGTCACTGATTTATATATATTGTTTTATTTTTCTTACATTATGCAAAACACCTTTCTTTTAACTCTCTAAATTCCTCTTTGACAACAGTGTTAGTGGCAGACTAACATCTGTAGCTTGTGATGGACCATACCATCCACTTTTGAAGAGTCACTTTCATCTCTGGACTTGGCCCTGTGACTTGCTCAGGCTAATAGAGATTTTAGCAAGTATGATGCAAGTGGAGCCTTAAGTATTTGCATATTTGGGCTTATGGTATTCAAATATTCTGTATTGGAATCCTGAGAAACCATTCTCATTTTCCTGAAATCCAGATTTCTGAGTTTATGGAATCACCCATCCACTCTGCACAATTTGCCGTTAGGCATCCTTTTGAAACTTTAGTCTCAAAGGAACTGGTTTCCTAAAGTCACCTTTAAATCAAACAGTATTCTACTAAATAGCTTGGCAAAGACCATTTTGCTGAGCTCTTTTTAAAGTACTATCTATATGTTGTCAATTTTAAGAAACAAGAAATTCAGGGTCTGACTGGAAGCTGTGGTTTAGGGTAAATTGTTATAAACACACAGTTCTCTCCCTGGTTCCTAGACAATGCAGATAAAACGTGGTTTAAAGAGCCTCTGGAGGCTTTCTCCTTTTAGGAGCTCTCTGACTTCCAGACCAGATGTTCCCAGTTCATGAAATTAAAAATAAAGTTTATTGAGTTCATACACAAATCTAATAATTTGCAAGTTTTACTTTTTACAAACTGGATACCTGTTGTAATGAAGTTTGGACTAGATTAGCAAATAATGAAGATCAGAGGCATTTTTTATATATAAGCCCCAGTCATACTTCTAGATTCTTGGTGACCCCGGGCAGTGTCACAAGAAGCAAAGGTAAGTCATTCCCAAAAAGTCTGGTTTATATTCCAGAATCCTAAGCAAATAAAAGCATGTGTTTCTAACCGATGCGCATGGCGATTACCCAGTAGATAACAAAAATAGTATTTACAACATTACTGCAGCAACTTAGTTTCATGTCAGGGAGCTCTGGTGACATAGAATCCAACAGACGCTCCAAGAGAGACATGGACAATCTCCTACAGTGCAATTTACAGTATCTGAAAACTAAATGAAGGGTCAATTATGAGTCGGTTCTGACTGGATAGTAACAAGCTGATGATGAAGTTTTATATCATCTGAAAGTTAGACAATGACAAAGGATGGCAGAAGAATCAAGACCTTTGAGTTGTAGTGTTGGAGAAACGTAATGAATTCTCCCTGGATTGCCAAAAGAACAAACACATCTGTGTTGGAGAAAGTGCAACCAGGGCATTTCCTTGGAGGCAAGGATGGTGAAGCTTCATCTCATATACTTTGGACATGTTGTTAAGAGGGGTCAGTCCCTGGAAAAGTGACTGTATCTTGGAGATGGTGAGGATGGCACAGTAGAGGAAGGGGTCAGATCCCTTGTTCATAGGGTCACTCTGAGTCTTTGTGAGTTTATCTAATCCCATGGTTAACTACCTGTTCACATAGCATCATGGGGATATGTATCATACAGCTTTTAAAAGTAGATTGAAGCGAGCTGGTGGGAAGGGGTGGGCAGGGAGAAAATTGTGGCAATGAATGAATGGAAATCCAAAACCTCTGTAAAAAAAAAATTTTAAAAATTTTAAAAAAAGTAGATTGTAGGGAGATCTGATAGCCTAGAGGTAAGGAGAGGGGCTGTGAACCCAAAAGTGTGTTGTACACTGTTTATTTACAAAGCTATCAACCTTTGCAAAACTACATTCTAATAATCTCTAAATCTATTTTAAACATCTCAAAGTAGGTGTAACTGAGGCACTCTCTGGCTACTTTTGATTCGTCAGGGTTTTTTTTGTGTGTATGTGCTTTAAAGACAGAACTTGAGAGGGCTCCATACTATAAAAAGCTTTTAAAAACTCCAATTTGCCTACTTTAGGTGCAGTATTCAAGACTTGCAGCTTTCAGAAACACCTCAGAGTAAATTATCAACCCAGCCATTGACCTATTGAATTTCATTTGCATTATAACAAGAGCCTCAAGAGAATCATTGGCACATTAAAATTTGAGACCCACCATTGTAGCAAGGCCAATGTAAGCAAACTATTGGCCTGCAGGTCATATCATGCCCACACAGAGCTTTTGTAAGTGAAGTTTCTTGGGAACATAGCCACACCCATTCACTTATGTATTTACTTATCATCTTAGGCTCTTTTCCCACCTGCAAGACTAAAGTGACAGACTGATCTTCAAATTATTTACTATCATCGACTTTATAAAATTAATTTGCTGGTATCTGATTTAGAATATAAAAAAAAATCTTATCTTTTTTCTCCCCCACCCTTTTTTTGAGACACAAATTTTCAGCTTAGGGTTGGTTTTTTAAATTACATTAGTTGTGACCTTGAGCTATTACTTTATCAGATTTTGTTTTGTTTTGTTTCCATATCCTTGATATAAGCTCAGGTGTGGCAGTCCATAGGCAGTGTTCTGCTTAACCCAAAAAGGGTTGATTTGGATTAACCAGTGGCTCTAGAAGAGAAAGATGGGCAATCTGCCCCCATGCCAACAACCCCTGAAGGGTCAGCTATGAGTGGATTCCACCTCAAAAGCAATTCATTTTATGATCATCAATATAGTAATGGCAACCAGGTTCCTACTTAGATATATAACACCCAAGGAGACAACAAACAGATATTTGGATTTCAGATCCAGTGCTCTTCTACCTCCTTTTTTATTGAGAAAAGGAAGATTAAAGAGAATACATACACTCTAGTTTTAAAACACACTGCACCCTTTGCTCACTCTTCACTCACTGCTATTCCATCCTGACATATGTTGTTAGGAGATGTTGAATCGAGTACGATTCATAGCAATCCTATGAACAACAGATCTGAACCCTGTCCTATCCTGTGCCAACCCCACAATCTCTGACACACTCAAACCATTGCTGCAATCACTGTGTCAGTTCACCCAGTTGAGAGTCTTCCTTTCCTTCGCCATAGCCTACCTTTCAAAGCATGATGTTGTTCTGTAAGAAACAGCCTCTCCTAGCAACATGTCCAAAGTATGGGAAATGAAGCTTTGACATTCATGCCTCCAAGTAGCACTCTGGCTGCATCTTTTCCAAGACTGGTCTGTTTGTTCTTTTAGACAGTCCATAGATTATTCGGCACTCTTCTTCAACACCACATTTCAAAGGCATATTTTTTTCCCCTGCCATCTTTATTCATTGTCTAGCTCTCAACAACATAGCAAGTGACTACAAAGATCATGGTCTGAATCAAGCACACCTTAGTCCTCAAACTAATATCATTGCTTCTCTGTAATTTGGAGAGTTCCTAACTGCAGCCCAGTGCAGTATGTCCCTTATCTCCTGACTGCTGGTACCAAGGGTGTTGACTGTGGATCCACGTTAAGATGAAGTTGTTGACAGTTTCAATCTTTTCTTCATTTATTAATGATGCCATCCAGTGGTGAGAATTTTTTCCTTTAGGTTGAGATGCAATTCATAGTAAAGGTTACAGTATTTGATCTTCTGCAACAGATGTGTTAAGTCTTCCTCAATTTTAGCAAGGAAGTTTGTGTCATCTGTATACCAAAGGTTATTGATGACTCTTCCTCCAATTCTGATGTCATATTCTTCTTTAAAGAGTCCAGCTTCTCAAATAATTTACTCAGCAGAGATTAAATAGATATGGTGAAAGGATACAACCCTGACATACAACTTTCTTAATTTTAAACCATATAGTGCACCACTGGGCTAATTGACAGCTTCATGATAGACAGTGAAGAGATTGAGATTGTTCACACTTTAGCTTGGTTGGCTCCACAGTCAACACTATTGACACCAGCAGTCAGAAAAACAAAATATGGATTGGAAAATCAGAGACCTATCTAGAAAACTGAAGAGCATTGATGTATGTCAGTCTAGAAACTAAGGTGCACCTGATACAGGCCATGGTCTTCACAATTATTTGCTATGGGTCAGAGAGCTATACAATGACTAAGGATGATTGAGCAGGAATTGATGCCTTTGAGTTGTGGTACTGGAGAAGAGTATTGAATATATCATGGACTGCTAGGAGAATAAGCAGGCTTGTCCTAGAGAGGGTAAAACCAGGCTGCTCCTTTGAGGAAAGGATTTTAAAGTTTTGTCTGATACATTTTGGACATGTTGCAAGGAGGGACCAGTCCTTAGAGAGGGACATCATGCTTGGAAGGGTGGAGGGACAGTGCAAAAGAGGAAGACTCAGGATGAGATGGATTGATTCAGTGACTGGGGTAACAAGGGGTGGGTGTGTCAGAGACAATGAGGTTGGTTCAAGATAGAGTTCAGAGATTTTGTACATAGGGACACTAAGAGTCAGAGTATACTCCATGGCAGATAACAACAACAGTGTTCCCTTGCTCTGTTCAGACAACAGCTTCTCGGTCTAGCTATAAGTTTTGCATGAGCACCATTAAGTGTTCTTGGATTTCCATTCTTCTCAATGCTAGTCATAGTTTGTTGCGATCCAAACAAATGTCTTTGCATAGTCAATAAAGCACACATATCCATTCTTCTGGTATTCTTTGCTTTCAGCCAGGATCCATCTGCCATCAGTAAAAATATCCCTGGTGCCATGGTCTTTTCTAAATTCAGTTTTAACTTCTGGCAGTTCTCTATTTTCAGCCATTTTTTAACAATCTTCAGCAGTATTTTGCTTTCATGAGATACTTAGGTGTCTAAGGTTTATCATTCCAAGTGTCCAAGCCAATCATTAACTGTTTATTTTGTATTTATTTATTGTATTAAGGTCAGAGGATTAGGATAGGATATAAGTCCCAGCCTACCATAAGCTTTTATAAGGTCATGGGATTTCAGTGCTAGGTTGCTCTTTTGGGATGCTTATCCACCTGGGACACAGCATCCATCTGCATTACAACCAACAGTCTGTAAAATCCTGGCCTCATCAGACTTTGCAACAGTGGCCTGCATTACCCACAGTTGCCATTCAGCTAGCTGCATTACAATTGACAATCTATAGAACCCAGGCCCATTGCTCACCAGTTTCTGCAAAACCAGCCTGGATACCTACAGTCATTTGAGTCATTCCCTTGATGGGTATCAGTCTCTGGGAGCCACCAAATACAAGGGACATAGAGAAGATAGGAAACTGAACAAAGGAGGAGCTGTTGATGCCAGAAATCCTGGACTTATAGAACAGGTCAAGCATTTGGGACAATATTGACTAAACACATCTTTGAATCTTAGCAAAAAGAATTGTAAAAACAGATATACATTATATTGTTTGATAATTTCCACATCCTGCTAGATTAGATTTCTTAGTAATGAGAACAAATATGGGTCTCTTTCAGTTGGGTGGCCAGGCAGCTGTCCTTCAAATTTCCTGGCATAGTCTGGTAAGCACATCCAGGGCTGCATCTGTCATTTAAAACAAGTTAATTGGTATTCCATTGATTCCTGGGGTCCTAGTCTTTGCCAGTGTCTTCATTGCAGCTTGAACCTCTTCCTTTGTTATCATTGATTCTTCTTTATGGTATTTCATGAACTATTTCAGTGTCAGTCAGTTCTTTTAAGTACAGTAATTTTGTGTATTCCCTCCTTCTTTTGATGCTTCCTGGATCATTCAAGATCTTGCCCATAGCATCTCTCAACATTGCAACTCGAGGTTTGAAGTTTTCTTTTTTTCAGCTTGAGAAATGCTGAGTTCTTCCTTTTTTATTTTCTCTAAGTCTATGTCTCTGCATAGCCTCTGCATAGAGACCTTCCACTGGGTTTCCATATTATAAATATTTTTAACTGGTTTGCATATAATCACTCATATGCATCTTTAAAAAATTTACATTGTGTTTTATACAAGTACTCACATTTCTACAATCATTCATATGCCTTGTTTCATTCAAGTCCATTTTGTTTTATACAACAGTTTCTTTACATTGTGTTTTATATAATAAATTACTACTGGTCTATAAATTTAATCACCCCATCTTATCAAGTCTACGTTGCAGCTTGCCTATTTCTTCACAGTCTTCATTCACTCCCTAGTCTCTGCTGTCCTAGTAATTTCCCTTCTCTTCTTCCATACAATTACATCTCTTGTTCCAAGTTGCTAATTGCAATAGCCATATTATCCTTATTTCTATTCTTCCCACATTGAGTCTACCTTGTGCTGCTCCTTATAGTGTCCATTGTCTGCACACACCACCCACCCCTCTTCAAATGATCTTAATGAGAAGAGAAAGCCCATCTCTTTCTTGTGTTGAGCCGCTGAAAGATTTGAATCACCAGAGAAACAAAACATGCTATGGACTACTATACCAGATGTCCTTGATAGTTGTTGTGTTATATGCTCTATCCTGTGCCATTCCCACTGTCTCTGACACACCAACCCTCATTACCCCAGTCACTGAATCAAGCCATCTCATCAAGGGTCTTCCTCTCCTGCACTGTCCCTCCACCCTCCCAAGCATGACGTCCTTCTGCAAGGACTGGTCCTTCCTTGTAACATGCCCAAAATACGTCAGATGAAGCTTCAGAATCCTTGCTTCCAAGGAGCAGCCTGGTTACACCCTCTCTGTGATGAACCTGTTTGTTCTCCTAGCAGTACATTCAATACTCTTCTCCAGTACCAGAGCTCAAAGGAATCAATTCTCCTTCTATCATCCCTAGTCATTGTCCAGCTCTCTAGTATGTGACTATTTATGGAACTAGATATCTGTAATAGGAAATAGGGCTTCAAATCAGTCTGAACTTGTTCCATCAAGGCCAATGCAGAGAAACTAGAACAGACCCAAATATATAAACAGTGTATGCACTAGAACTACAGGTGGAAACCCCAGAATGAGAGACTCAGAAGAGGTACATTGAGTCTTTTCAGGAGTCTATAGGATAGTTATTGCCAGAATTGTGGACACACATTTAAAGCAAAGTAGTCAGCCACCATCTTTGAGTCAGGCACCATTGTTTGCAACTTTGTCGATAAAGAGATTTCATTACTACGCATGAGCAAGTTGCCCTTGCTTTCTAGAAAGAAATGAAGTTTCTAGCAAGATGTTGACCCACAATTTTTCCCATTTCAGCTATTATCCCAGTACAGACATGTTAGAAATTTGAGACCATCTTGTATTTTATTTCACCAGCCATGACTGAACCAGGAAGAACTGGCTTGGAGACTTGATAGGAAGTAAAGTATGTAGCTTACTTAATCCATATATACTCAATTTTGAGTGCACTCTAAAACAATGCCTAAATTTAATAGGTATGACTCTATTAATTTGCTGCTTTGAGAGGCTATTTGTCCTCAATTTCACACTCAGAAACTGCTACTATGATCAAATCATTTCAGGAAAAGTAAAATCGATGACTGTATAATGTTAAGGCTGGTAATTCAATGAAAGTATGTGAGGCTCTCAGGATGTAGCACATTGCAGACTGAAATAAAGAATCAAAGCCTGATAAAAGGCATTTACTTCTCAGAACTCTAGTGGCATGACAGAGGTTGAGAATTTAGTACCATCAATCCAAGCTCTATGCTGTTGGGTTATTAGGAATAGGACAAGAAGACAATAGTAACTTTGGTGACACAATGTAATTCTGAGCTATTTATCATATTAAAAAGTAGCCAGTAAAGAAATCGTAACTAAATACACAATAGGGAGAAAAACCAGATTGGTCTATGTGCATCTTCGGTTGATTTAGGAGTACAGGTGAATGTGAGACATATGGAGGACTTAAAGGTTCTGAAAGGCAAGTTTGAGGCTGCCTTTGGCTGGCAGTTGTAAAAAGTAAAAGAATAACACGAATAACCAAAAATGGAGATTATTATTTACTAAGAAAACTCTACTCAATAAACTGTAATAAATTCTAGCATATCAGCAAAATCTGTAATTAAAAGTGACTTCATGGAGTTCTAAGTAGATTTTCAGAGTTAAATAGATTTGGAAACAAAGACAACAGGGAATGACTAAGGTGGTTTTTTTGTGCTGCTAACACAAAGATAGAACTATTCTAGAAGTTCAAAACCATCTACTGGCTTCTCAGGAGAAATATAGGAAATTCCTCATGATTTACTGCCTCCAAAAAAAATGGCTGGAAGATCAACAGCAGAATCCAATTTGAGGACTGTACTCACAGTCCTCAAACATGAGGGTATATGAGAATCACAGATTGTTAAGTTTGGGAATCAGGAGGCCTACGGTGGGGCCCAAAAATTTCCATTTCTAACAATTTTCCTGGTGCTGCCACTGCTTTCTGGGGATCCCAGTTGAGAGTCAGTGGCTTAGATCACATAGTTGTGGGAAGAACTAAGGAACCCCAACTTTACATCTCTTACATCTGAGTGTCTTAAACTCTCAAAGGCATATCATAAAGGCAGCAATCACTTAAACATCAGATAAGAATTTTTTAATACCCACTGGTTTAGGCACACTCTAAGAGAATTCATTAAAACAGTGTTTGTATCATGAGCTTAGCATTTCAAATAGCTACTGTGACCACAGTGTCAGATCTTTGTGTTATAAGAATTACATTTAGAAGAGGAGAATTAGGGCAATTATTAACTGTGTCAAATGAAAATTTGTAAAGAGGAAATAGTTTGAAGGTGAAGTTCTTAGAACTTCCATCAAATTACACAGGCTTTAAGTTAGCAATGAAGGCATGATTTTCTTTATAAATGACTTGACATTAATCTTCAGTGTGTTTTTTGAATGCTTAATATTTTTAAAAAATCCTCTTATTTTTATTTACTGATAAGTCCTTGTAGCGGGTAGGTGATGTGACTATGCTTTAAAATATATCAAATCCTCTGGCATGAGACTACTAGTATTTGCAAAATAGCCTACATGTTTCTACTTTGGTTTCCAAGACAGAAAATCATGAGATACTCTAAAAATTGAGAACTCTGTAAAATGTAAAAGAAATCAGATGAACTCAGATCCTTCTTTGAAAGATCTGTCTGTTAAATTTTATGTTTATGAGGAAGCCTCAAGAATCAGAGATCCATATGAAGTATATACAAATTTGTAATTTTTCATTCAATTTACAATGTGTTTGTGTTGGTAAAAAGAAGTCCTGTTGGCAAAGTAGTTAATCGTGTGGCAGCTAACCAGAAAGGTTGGCAATGCATACCCACCAGTAACTCCATGGAAGAAAGAGGTAGCATTTGGCTTTGGTAAATAATACAGCCTTGAAAACTCTCTGGGGTAACTCTACCCTGTCTAATAGGGTTGCTGTAAGCTGGAATACATTCACTCACAATGCATTTGGTCTGGTTTTTATGTTGTTAACTGGGATTTGGCAATGAAAAGTTTCCAACCTGAAATGCACTGTCCTCACTGAATAAAACTAAAATCTATAATAAAACCCTGTAAGATAATGTCAGCCAAGAAATCAAAATAAAATAAAAATTTTAAAAGCATGAAAACTTTATACACTCTTACTCAAAGGAATTTCTCATTTTTTCCCCAAGATTTGCTAGTGGAATAATAAAGCACTGTAAAATCATATAGTGTTGCATAGAATAAAATGAGAGGAATAATGATAATATTGAAAGCGAACCATGCAAATGGTGTTATGAAGAGTAGAGAGAACAGCTGGAAACAGGTGTTGGAAGTAAAATACACACACACACACACACACACACACAATTAATACACTAGGAAATCAAGGTATGAAAAGAAAGAACAAGATCATTCTCTTCAGTAACCCTGTCTAGATGTCTAACTCACATCTTTATTTTCAGCTCTTTCAATAGGAAGGGGGAAATGAGGAAAAGCAGGGGAGTGTATGAGGGGAAATTTGGGGAGAATAGTCTATTTCTTCATTTGCAAGTGATAGAAACTATGCATCACATGCAAATAAAGGAAGACAAATAAGAAAATCAACTATTTCCCATAAGGGAAAACACATAGGGAAATTCCAGGCATTATCAGAGTTCTAGTTGAAATACTCTGCTAGTTTCTTGGTTAATTTTCTATTAGGCTTTCAAAGTAGGCTGATAGCTAAGCAGAGTATTGCTGTTGTGTGCATTGAGTCAGAACCTACTCATAGCTGACCCTCCATTGGTTTTTCAAAGGTAATAAATCACATTGGAGGAGATTATTCTTTTTTCTCCTATAAAACAACTGGTAGATTTGAACTGTCTGCCTTTGAAACTGAGGACCTGAAGCACCTGCTGCAGAGGGTCAAGGACTTCAGCCTCCAATATGAACTGAAGCTCAATGTCAAGAAGACAAAGATTCTCACCACTGGACCAATTGGCAGCATCAGGATGGATGGTGAAGAGATTGAGATTGTTCACAGCTTTAGTGTGCTTGGCTCCACAGTCAAAACTCTTGGCACCAATACCCAGGAAATTAAAAGGCTCATTGCCATGGGAACGTCTGCTGTTAGGGACCTCTCCAAAGTACTGAAGAGCAATGGTGTCTCTCTGGAGACTAAGGTGAGTTTGATACAGGCCATGGTCTTTGCAATCACTTGTTATGCATCAGAGAGTTGGACAATGACCAAGGAGGATAGAAGGAGAATTGATGGCTTTGAGCTGTGGTGCTGGAGAAAAGTATTGAGAATACCATGGACTGCTAGGAAAACAAACAGATTTGTCCTGGAAAGGGTTAAACTGGGTGGCTCCTTGGAGGCAAGGATTCTGAGGCTCCGTCTAACATACTTTGGACATGTTGTAAGGAGAGACAGGTCGTTAGAAAAGGACATCATGCTTGGTAAGTTGGAAGGACAACACAGGAGGGGAAGGCCCTCTATGAGGTGGATTGTTTCAGTGACTGGGGTAATCGGGATGGGAGTGTCACAGACAGTGCGACTGGCACAGGACAGAGCAGAGTTTAGGGCTGTTGTACATAGGGTCGCTATGAGTCGCAAACTACTCAACGGCACATAACCACAACAACAAGCCTTTGAAATTGAAGCACACACCTAATTGTAGCACTCTGGTGCCTATGTTTATGAGCGCTCATGGTGCAGTGAGACAAACCCTTCAACTGCTAGCCAAAAGTTTTGCAGTTCAAATCTACAAACTATGCCAAGGGAGGGGATGTGGCAGTGAGCATCCTTAAAAACTTACAGCCTCATGACAAGAGTCCAGAATAAGAGTTGCATAGTAATGTGGTCTTGGAGGGTTGGGGGCGAGAAATGTATAACAACAAAAGAATTTTTTTTCCAAGAAAAAAGCAAACCTGGAGGTTGGGGGGACAGTGAGGAAAATGTGTAAAAATGAATTAATATAAATTAAAAATTATATGTTCAAACCTGTTAATACCAAATAAACTATACATTTTCTCAAAAAAAAAACACCCCAAACAAACAAACAAACCTTACAACCTCAGGAACCCTATGGGGCATTCCCTACTCTGTCCTATAGGGTCACTATGAGTCAGAATTGACTCAAGGGCAACTACCTTGGTCTTTTTGGTTTTGATGTATATTTGTATTGTGTTTTTATCTTGACTCTCACTCTTCCATTTCCATCCAGTTGGAACTGATACATTAGCCCTCTGTGGGGTTTCTGAGTCTGTAAATAGCACTGGAGGCAACTGTCCAACATTATCCCTCAGAAACACTGGTGGATTTCAATAGGCAGAAGGTGTAAGCTTTGGGTTAGCAGGACAACTCTGTGGTCTGAGTCACCAGAAATCCCTTTATAGCTATTAGACCCTGAGTAATTGTGAAGTTTGTCTTTTAGTATGGCTTTCCTAGTCACTGGACTTGGCCATGTTTATGAGTTGGGATATGCTAATAGAGATTGTTAGCCTATCCACAAAGGGATTGGCTACTCTCACCAACCCACAAGGGGGATAGGCTACTCTCGTCATTAAATTGAGTGGATCAAGTAGCAGAAAGGAGAAATGTCACCTCCAGGAAAAGAGCAAGCAAGAGGACCTACAGGGCCAAAAGCTACAGTGGAGAACCAAAGACCTGACATGAGATGAGACCTCAGGACTGTCACAGCATGGGGACCAAAACTTAGAACCTTTGCCCAAGTTTGTTGGACAACTGGGGGTGAGAGGCCATAATTCACAGGACTGAGAACTTTGCAACACTGCCCTAAAGCCACAAGTCTTAAGCCTTAATGTGCCTGCGAGCACATTTCAGAAGCCATCCTGGTTTTTGTTACTAACCTGGATTATGATTTTGTGACTTCCCCAATATGATTCTGTATGGTCTGTGAGCCAGCACGTCAAATTTTAGGCCAGTAAAGCAGTAAAACTGATGTTGAGAGGAGTATACAGAAGTATGGGAGCAAGGGGGGAATATGCCAGATCTCATGATAATTAATTTTGTGTTATTGATGTTGTTAATAGGGACAGCTTCCCTTTGTGAATCTGGAAAATGTCAGATATGGCCAACTCCACATGGCCTTTGCTCTTTTTACATTAAGTGAATAAATTTTGCTACACTGACTCCTCAGTTGAAAATTGGAGATAGTGTTGTTTTTATCTTTCTAATAGATATGCATAATAAAGTGCTTAAAATAGTGACCTTCACAGAAATCTCCTCAAAAGATTAGCATAGATGAAGATAGTGATGGTATTTTGCCACTAACAGGAATTTGGTAGAAAGTTCCTGTTCTGTGGCATAAAGATGTGCATCAAAAGAAGAAAATGACATATTTCTTCCTATGGTTTAGTCACCACCCTCACTCCTAAATACACCCACAACAAAACATTGCAGTCAAGCAGATTCTAAATTCTGGTGACCCCTTGCAGTTACAGAGTACAAATTTTCCATCATAGTGTTTTCTTAGTTGTAATCATTACGGAAGAAGATTTTCAAGTCTTTCTTCCATGGCATTGCTGGCTGGTTTTGAAATGAGAAACTTTAGGCCAGACTAAACCTCCTGAAAAGTAAACCCATTGCTGTCAAGTCAATTTTGACTGACAGCAACCCTAGAAGACAGAGTAGAAGTGTCCTATACTATTTCCAAGGTTTCAATCTTTACAGAAACGACGTCATTTTTCTCCCATGGAGTAGCCAATGAGTTTGAACCTCCAAACACATATTTTAACCACTGTGCCAGCAGGGCTGTTTGCATCACCCAGGTAACTTTCTAAGTGTGCGTGCACACTCAGTTTCTCTGTACATGCAGATACTAGGTACTTTATGTTTGAGATTTAAGTGCAGTAGCCTGAGCTATTTTATCTATAATGCAAAATAAGCATCAAAGTCCTTAGCAGTCACCAGGAAGGGATGGTACAGCATTTTTGGTGTTCTCTGGAGTCCCTGCTCCTCTCTCCTGTCCATTATCTACTCTTTGTACTTCACGTAGTTGACTGTTCTCAGTCTGGGGTGCTCAGCCTTTTAAAAACTCTTATCATTTAATCTAGATTGTTTCATACTTTCTTCTCTGACTCATTTTCACTACTGATCTCTGTTGTGAGTTCTTTTCCCATACTAAAGATTTTTTTTCCTGCTAAGTATATTTTGAAAATTGCATTTGCATGAATTTTCAGTTTGTGTTTCCTTACCCAAGTGGGTAACATTTAGAAATATAAGTGATGGGTAAAATCTTTTTTCCCCCTCCACAGATTAGATAGCAATAGGCATAATAATAAACTGCTAATAGTGTGAATGATTTCTAAAATTGTAGACTCATAAAGAAGGTGCCTTTCAGAACTAGAAAACAAATGCACTTAGAGGTTAGTAATCTGGTACAGGAATCCCTGGGAGTTACAAATAGTGCTTGGCTACTAAGTAAAAGGGTGGAGGTTTGAGTTTACTAAGAAGTGACCTGAAGGTTTGATGATCTATTCCCAGAAAGTTATCCTTTGCAAACCCTATGGGGAAAACTTCTTTTCTATCATACATAGGGTTGCCATGAATCAGAATTGCCTCAATGACAACTGGTTTTAATCTGGTTTAAGGCATAGAAGACCATGATACAACAATCTAATCCTGAATTTAAAAATAGGTCAAAATTAGGTTTCTGGAAATCTTCTGGGTGATTCAAATATAAGTCATAAGACTTCATTCTGTCCAATAGAGTGTTGCTATGAGTGGGAGCCGACTAGATGGCACCTAACAAAAACAATGGGGAATTGGCATAAGGGACAATGTACAAAAAATTCTTAGAGTTCTTTTCATTGGAAGACTACTTCAAGCTGATAAAAAAATGTGATTAAGGACTTAAGAAATGATCCATTTCACTGATGTTGTTGTTGTTATGTGCCATCGAGTCGCTTGCGACTCATAGCGACCCTATGTACAACAGCCCTAAACTCTGCTCTGTCCTGTGCCAATCGCACTGT
>NW_006399790.1:6872003-6874452 GCF_000299155.1 Elephantulus edwardii | reverse complement strand
CACCACCAAAGAGAAAAAGAGTAGAAGATTGGATAAAAAAAAGAAAATCCATCAATATGTTGTCTACAAGAGACACATCTAAAAAGTGAAGATTAAAAAATAGTATAAAAGGGTAGGGGATAAATATACCAAGTACATGGCAAACAGAAAAAAGCAAGAGTAGTGATATTAATCTCTGATAAAATAAATTTCAATGCAAAAACCATTACAAAGGATAAGGAAAGTCACTACATAATGATTATAGGGTCAATATAAAAAGATGATATAACAATAATAAATATATATGCACCAAATGAAAGACCTGAAAAATATATAAAACAAACATTAACAAAACTGAAGAAGAAAATAGACAATAGCACTATAATAGATGGAGACATCAATATACCACTCTCAAGACAAGATAGAACTACCAGAAAGAAACTCAACAAAGATGCTGAAGAATTAAACCACACAATAAACCAACTCAATCTCATAGATATTTATAGGCTAATGCACCCCTCAAAAGCACAGTATACCTTCTTCACTGTGCATGGGACATCCTCCAGGATAGATCACATTTTAGGTCACAAGGCAAGCATCAAAAAATTCAAAAGCACAGAAATAATACAAAACATTTTTTCAGACCACAATGCTACAAAATTGGAAATCCATAACAAGAAGATATAGAAGGGGAAAAAAACCAATACATTTGGAAGTTGAACTGTACCTTGCTTGAACATGACTGGATACTAGAAGAAATAAAAAATGAAATTAAAAAACTCCTTGAAACAAATGACAATAAAAACACAACTTACCAAAACCTCTGGGAAATAACCAAAACCGTAATCAGAGGTCAACTTTTAGCAATAAGCAAACATATCAAAAACATATCAAAAAGAAAGTCATTGACTTTCTAACACAGTATCTCCAACAAACTGAAATAGAACAGCAATAAAATACAACACCCATTAAAACAACACAAATTATAAAAATTAAGGCAGAAATAAATTGAAAACAAAAAGAAATTGAACAAATCAACAAAACGAGGGCTTGGTTCTTTGAAAAGGTCAATAAAATCTATAAACCACTAGCAAAACTCACAAAGGAAAAGAAGGAAAAGGCATAAATAATTCAATTAAAGATGGAATGGGCAATGTTAGAACAGAACCAACTAAAATAAAAAGCTAACAATGGAATATTATGAAAAACTATACTCAAATAAGAAAACCTAGAAGAAATAGACAAATACTTAAGAAATTCAAAACCTACATAAACTGACACAAACCAAAATTGAACACCTGAACAGACTCAATACACAAGGAGAAGTTGAAAGAGAAATAAAACAACTTCCAACCATAAAAAGCCCTGGACCAGATGGTTTTCCAAGTGAATTTTATCAAACATTCAGAGAAAAACTGTCACCAATTCTACATAAACTATTTCAGAAAATAGAAAAAGATGGAATTCTCCCAGACTCATTCTATGAAGCAAACATATCCTTTATACCAAAGCCAGGTAAAGACACCACCAAAATAGAAAACTATAGGCCAATATCTCTCACGAACCTTAGATGCAAAAACCCTGACTAAAACCCTGGCCAATAGAATCCAACGATGCATCAAAAAGATAATTCACCATGACCAAGTGGGATTCATAACTGGTGGCAAGGTTGGTTCAACATAAAAAAAAATCAGTGTAATTCATCACATTAATAAAACAAAGAACAAGAACCATATGATCTTGTGAATTGATGCAGAAAAGGTCTTTGAAAAAATCGAACACTCTTTCCTGATTAAAACACTCAACAAAATAGGATTAGAGGAGAATTTCTTCAACATAGTAAAAAGTATATACCCAACATTGTTCTCAATGGAGAGAGGTTTCAGGCATTCCCTTGAGAACAGGAACTAGGCAAAGATGCTGACTATCACCTCTCCTATTCAATATTGTTTTGGAAGTCTTAGCAATAGCAATACGACAAGAGAAGGAAATAAGAGGTATCTAAATTGGCAAAGAGGAGGTAAAAGTACCTCTATATGCCAATGATATGATAGTACGCTTAGAAAACCCTAAAGACTCAGCAAGGAAACTAACTACTGGACATAGTTGACCAATTCAGTAAAGTGGCAGGATACAAGATCAACATACAAAAGTCAACTGGATTTCTCTACAGTGACAAAGAGAATACAGAACTGGAGCTAAGAAAAAAATATAAAACTTTCCTACAAGAAACAAAAAGAGACCTGGAAAAATAAAAGAATATACCTTGCTCTTGGATAGGCAGACTCAACGCTGTAAAAATGGCAATACTACCAAAGGCAATTTACGTATTCCATGCAATCCAAATACAAATACCAATTCTATTCTTCAACAAGTTGGAAAAGGCAACCTCCAACTTCATTTGGGATGGAAAGAAGCCCCAAATAAGCAAAGCACTCCTTAAAAAGAGAAACAAGGTAGGAGGCATCTT
>NW_006399790.1:6855330-6871903 GCF_000299155.1 Elephantulus edwardii | reverse complement strand
GTGCCATCGAGTCGCTTGCGACTCATAGCGACCCTATGTACAACAGCCCTAAACTCTGCTCTGTCCTGTGCCAATCGCACTGTCTCTGACACACCCATCCCGATTACCCCAGTCACTGAATCAATTCACCTCATAGAGGACCTTCCCCTCCTGCGCTGTCCCTCCACCCTCCTAAGCATGATGTCCTTCTCCAAGGACCGGTCTCTCCTAACTACATGTCCAAAGAATGTTACACGTAGCCTCAGAATCCTTGCCTCCAAGGAGCCACCCGGTTTAACCCTTTCCAGGATGAATACCACAGATACCATGAGAATATCTCAGCTTTCTCATATTACAAGCTTCTGGAAGGCGGAGATGCTTGGGATTTTGTCAGTTATGCATTTAATACAAAAGTATACTTGGAGTGTGTTTGATAATGAATAAATGTCTTTTCAAGGACTTAATATGAACATTTTTTAAAGTTTAGGGTTAGACTGCATCTTGATGATTCCTAAATTTCCAGGTATGTTATCTCAAGTGTTTTCATCATCCATTAATATGCATAAAACTTGACTATAAAAAATATTTTGACATTGAATCAGACATTGACAAGTGATGAGAATAGTATAAAGAATTTCTGCATATTCTTCACTCAGGTTCTTCAAATATTGACATCATCTCTCTCCCTTTCTTTCTCTCTGCATACATATTTATTTTTCAGAACTGTTTGAGAAGTTGCAGACATGTTTTTCTTTTACCTCTAAGTACTTCAGTATATTTACATAAATTACATTAGTGTATTTTATGGACAAGGGGCAATGTCTTACATGACCATTGTGTAATTGTCATAAAAGAAATTACCATTCATATAATATTCTTTGTTTACCTGAAGATCTCTTTCAATTTCTCCAATGTACTCAACTGGGAGATTTGGTAGTGGTGTTGTGTTGTGTATTGTGTGTTATGCTTTTCACCCAAAGGCCAATCTTCTCCAGATGATTGATACTACCGGCAGCAGAGAAAGATGAACAGTCTCTTCCTGTAAAGATGTATTGCAGTCTCAGGAATGTGAGTGGGAAACCAACTTGACAGGTAGTTAGTGACTGCATTGTCCCATTAATGACTTAGATCATGTGTTGCACAAAGGTAGCTTGTCTCTTTTACCTCCTTTAATTTGGAAAAGCAGTTTAGTCTTCCCTCATCTTTCATGTTGTTGACTTTCTTTCTTTCTTTTTTTTTTTTTAAGGGAGTGTAAGTATTGTAAAAAGTCCTTCAATTTGGATTTATCTGCTCTCTTGTGATAAAGTTCATGTTACCACGGACGTGATATTATTCTTCTCAGTGTATCACATCAGATTTCATATGAAGTTTGGCTTCCTCACCACAACTTTCATTAGCTTTGGTCACATGGTTGATGCATTAATTGCTGTTGTTACAAATGAACACAAACTCAGTGGCTTCAAACATTGAAACGTATCATCCTAGAGCTCTGTAGGTGAGCAGTCTGGTGTGGGTCTCCCTTGGCTAAAATCAGGATGTCAGCAGGGTTGTTTCCCCCTTCTACAGGTTTTAGTAGACGGACAGTCCATTTCCTTACTTTTTTCAGCTTCTAGAAGTCATCCACATTCTTTGACCTTTTCCTTTATCTTTAAAGGAAGCAACATTGCATATCTGTGACCACCCTTCTTCAATTACATTGCTGTCTAACTACAGCCAGGAAGGTTCTCTACACTTAGAGACTCGGAGCTCACGTGGATACTCCAGATCCTTAACCTTAATCCCGTCTGCACAATCCCTTTTGCCATGTAAATTAGCATATTCACAGGTTCTGAGGATTAGGACAAGTACATCTTTGGAGGGTCATTATTGTGCTTACCATGGGAAAATCGGGTTTTGCCAAGTTTATATAGTAAAAAATGACTTTCCCTTTGCTATTAATAATTTCATTAAAAATGACAGTGAGACAATACAAATATTTTCTTATTCCTTAAACTTTCTTACTCACTAGTTTGAACAGTTACTGATTATTCTTGTCTTGAATTTAAAACATTGTTTCTTTCCATATTGCCCAATTATTTAATGAATTAAGGGTTGTCCTTTAGGCAACGTGTTTTAGATGAGGTTCCCCTCCAAGCTATTTCTGAGACAGAGTTTTGGATAGAAAGAGTTTATTTAAAATGTGACCCTAGGATATATAAAAAATTAGGAAGGGAGATTAGGAAGGAGGAAATCTGATATAAGATATACTATTGAGCAGGATAGTTTTGTGGGAAAGAAATTATTTTAAATTGGGGTCACTCTAAGAGACTGTATAGAACATATTTTAAAATTGTTCCAGCACAGAGTAAAGACATTGAAGTTTTTATACCCTGAGTGAACTAATTCTCTATTATTTCTTGTTTCTCCATGAATAGACCATCTATGTGTCTATGTTGCTGTGATTGTATGACATTGAGTTAGTACATATCCATAGCCACCCTCCAGTGGCTTTTCAGAGGCAGTATATTGCTCGAGAGGGCACTTCTCATCCCTCTCCAGTGGAGCAGCTAGTGGATCTGAATCACACGCCTTTGGGACTGCAGTGCAGCTTCTTACCAATAGACGACCAGATGTGTTCATGTTGTTGTTATGTCAGTAGTCCAGTAAAAAGCAGAGGCAGCATGGAGTTGGCAATGTCTGACCTCTGCTAACATCACAAAACAGAACTGTCCCCATAAACAATATCCAAAGGACAAAACCAACTCCTATGCAGTCAGACATGGCCTCCCACGTTCCTACACCTACTTCTATTAATTCCAGCATCAATCATACTGTTCAGCTGGGTCCAAAATCCCTTGCAATGACCCCATAGATCTCACAGAACCATATGCACACTAATGGGGCTTATTAGGAAATTTAATAGGTTACAATTCAAGTTGGCAGCAGGATATAATTCTTCAGTCCAGACATCTTCTTAAGTGTGCTTGCAGGCACTTTGACCTTTAGCCTCACAGCTTAGGTTAGTGTTGAAAAGTTCCATTAGTCCTGCCAAATATAGCATCTTTCCTCAGTCTTCCTGCAAGCTTGAGTGAAAACCCTGGCTCTAGTGCTGTGGCAGCAGTCCAAAATCAGGCCCATCTCATGTCTAGTTCTCTGATGAGGCTGCTGCTGCTCTTATGTAGATCCTTGTCTGTCTGGAATAGAGATTTCTGGCTCCAAAGGACAAGCACTGCACTTCCTGTGCCATCTTCTTTGTTTGTAGTAAGATTCCCAAATTTCTGCTACTAAATATTTTCAATTTAAACCTGATGAAATGATGAAACTAGCCAATCCACTTGGGGTTATATTAACAATTCCTATTTGCATGTTTACATACAGTCATGTGACAATGTCAAGGGTAATGGCCTAGGAAAGTAATTTTGAACTACAGATTCACCATACCATAGATCCAGAAAGGCCTTCAGTCAGAGATCCAGTTGATCCAGGTGGTTGTAGTTGTTAGGTGTCATCGAATGAAGTATGACTCATAATAATCCTATGAACAGCAGACCTGAAGCTTGTCATATCCTGATAATTTCTGACACACTTGAGTCCATTTCTGTAGTCACCGTATCAATATATGTGGTTCAGAGTTCCTTCTCTTTTACTGACCCTCCACTTTTCCAAGCATAATGTCCCTTTCCACGGAAAAGCCTCTCCTAAGAAAGTGACAAAAAGGACCATGGCCTGAATCAGACACATCTTAATCTTCGAACTGACATCATTGCTTCTCAGCAATTTGGAGAGGCTCTTGACTGCAGACCTACCCAGTGCAATGCATCTCTTGATCTCCTGGTCACTGGTACCAGTAGTGTTCAGTGTAGATCCAAGGAAGAGAAAATTGTTAACAATTTTAATCTTTCATCTACCTGTCGTGATGTTGCTTATCAGTCCAGTGATGCAGATTTTTGTCTTCTTGACATTGAGATTCAATTCATATTCAAGGCTGTAGTCTTTGCTCTTCTGCAACAAAAATTTCAAATCCTCCTTACTTTCAACAGGCAAGATTGTATTATCTGCATAATGAAGGTTGTTGATGGGTCTTCTTCTTTCAATCCTGATGCCACATTCTCCTTCATAGAGTCCAGTTTAATGAATGATATTTTCAGCATACAGCTTGAATAGGTATGGAGATAGAATATAATACTGACACACATCTTTCCTGATTTTAAACCATGCAGTGTTCCCTTGCTCCATTTGGACAACAGCTTCTAGATCTAGGTATAAGTTTTGTATGTAATTAAGTGTTCTAGGATTCCTATTTTTCTCAATATTAGCCATAGTTTGGTATAATTCACACAGTCAAATACCTTTGCATAGTCAATAAAACACAAGTAAACATTCTTCTGGTAGTTTCTGCTTTCAGCCAGGATGCGTATGACATTGGCAATGATATCCTGAGTGCCATGTACTCTTCCAAACACAGCTTGAAATTCTGGCAACTCCCTGTCAATGTACAATTTTATCAGTTTTTGGATGAACTTTAGCAATATTTTGCTTGCAAGTGAAATTAATGATATTTGAGAAATTCCACATTCTGATGGAATGGGAACAAATATGGATCTCTTTCAGTTAGTTGGCCAGGCAGTTGTCCCCCAAATTTTCTAGCATAGGCTGCTTGAGTACATCCAGGGTTGCATATGTTAAGTAAAACATTGTGAGGATGGTTTATGATAGGGCAATGAATGATTCATTCTGATGTACATAAAGTCAACATGAGTCATTTAAATATGCATAAATGGAACCAAACAGCAATTCATTTGCATCATTTAAGCTTTTAAATAATCTTTGTTGATATCCTCATTAAAAAACCAGAAACTCTTTGCCATCAAATCAGAACTGACTCATAACTGACTTTCTATTTGCTTTTTGAGGCAAGGGAAGATTGCCCATCGATCTCCCAAGTAACCACTGGTGGATTTGAACTGCCAGAGAGGCACAACCTTTGAGTTAGTGACACAACAGCCTGTAGATTACACACTAGTGCTCCCTTTTGGCTGATAAAGACCTGGAAAACTTAAAAGCATTCTCAGGTTTATTATTTTCATATAATTGTGAGAAATGTTCCAGGAGTTACAAGACTCTGAGTACAAGTCGGATAATGTTTTGTGTCAGCATTCAATGCTTTTAAGGACAATGCTGCAAGTTAAGCTGCAGCTATATGTTGCATGGTTCCTATAATTTTACAGCAACAGTCAGCAACGTCTTGGTAACCCTGATCCTGCCTAGTAGGTGATCGATGATAATCCTTCAACTCAGTAGCATAAGGTAGTATTTTCTCTGGATACATTTTCCACAGAGTAACCTTTAGTCATTTCAAAACTAAAGTGAGTAAAATATCAAACTAGACTTAAAGTAAAAAATAAAGAAAAGCTATCTCCAAGCATTTGTCACAGTTCAGGCTAGGATAACAGCTAAAGAACTGGCTTAGAATTCAAAAGAATAAGCCTTCTCTTAAGGGACAGTTCACTGTTGCCCAGTTATCTCCAACTATTAGCAACCCTGCAAAGTGTATTTGAGGTTCTGATTTTTTACTGGCGTACTGTCCATCTTTCTCCCTTAAGGTAAATGGTGGATTCAAATAGACAGAAATCAGCAGCCGTAGCACAGCTTCACAGCTCATTATGGATTTTGCCACCAAAGCACCAGTGAAATGAAGTGCCCCCAGGGTCCAAAGGGAGCTCTGGTGGCTTCATGGTAAGAAGGTATATTAATAACCCAAACACCCCGGCTGCTCCATTGGAGAAAGATGGACAATCTCCTCCTGTGTGATTTACTGCCTCTGAAAATCCAGAGAGTTTGAGTCAGTTCCCACATGATGGTATACTACAACAGCAAAAATAACCAGGGTTCAAATTAATATGGAAAAAAACCCAAACAAACCACTAAGTCAGCATTCAGGTAGACAATAAGGGAGATATGGGCCTGTGATCACATCTAAAGGTCTTCAAAATGTACACAAACACTTTTCCTCAGCCTCAATAACAAACAAAGCAGTTCCTAGGGCCAAATTTGGATTTGTTTGGATTTAGAAGCTGTTGAGTAAAAACAAAATATTTTTTCCAGATGACTATAATTTCTCTGAGAAGTGAAGAGGTTTGCAAGAGGTTAGCAAGAATGGCTAAAACACCGGGTTTTTGTTTAGGTTTTGCATTGGAGATTATGAGACTGGATAAAATGGAACTTCTGAGCCTCAGTTTCCTCACATATCTTTATCTACTTCCAAAAAAGAATATTTGATACCATTTATCATATGTTTACCGTGCACAAGTGCCCCACATCTTTTTATGTGTTATCTTCTTTAAGCTTCACAACTAAAAGGATATCTGTATTATTTTTGTCATGCTATCAATCAGAAATTGTGCTAAGAATAGCAAAATAAGTCGGTCAAAGTCCCATAAGGAAATGAGAGAAGCAAGATCTGAAACCAGGCTTGCTGCTTCTCCAAATTCCATGGGATTAAATATCTTTATACTACCTTCTGATGCTTGCTGAAAGAGTCACATTGGATCATAAATTTAAAAGTTTCCTGAAAGCTACAAAATTCTGAGTAAGTAAAAGTTAATTAATAACTCTATCTGGGAGTAATTCTAGAGAGTAAAAAATGCTAATTAATTTGTTTGAAGCTCAATCTAATATGGAAATAAACATATACAACTATGCATTTTTTGCCATTTAATTGCATTGTAATATTAAACGAATAGCCAGAGGGCTTTAATACACGAAACAACTGAATACCATTGATATAAAGTAAATTCTCTGTGAGTTATTACTTTACTTGAATTTCCAGAAGGGGAAGGAGAAGTGAAAACTCTCCAATTGGGAGATTTTGGTTAAATATAGAATTGAAAAATTCCTTCTTCTTGTTGTTGTGTACCATCAAGTTGGAACTGAACACAGCTGACCCTCCAGCAAGTTTTCACATGGGGGGAGACTGCCTATCTTTCTCTCATGGAGAAACTGGTAGATTCAAACCACATGTCTTTGGGTTGGCAGCACAACCCCTTACCAGTAAGACACCAGAGCTCTCTCCTTATAAAATTGCAAAGGAGTTTTTCTTTTGCTTTTCAGGGAGAGGAGCAAATGGGGGGCGGGGTTTGTGCGGGGAGAAGGGTGCAACAATGAATGAATGGAATCCCAAAATTTCTGTAGATGTTCATTGAAATGAAAAATAAACAACCTAAATTAAAAAAAATTAAAAAAGAGAAAAAATAAAATTGCAAATGAAAAAGTTCTAAAGAATTCATTTTTATCTTTTATTGTCATGTCATACAGACTTCTTTGAGATTGGTAGAATATTCCAGTGTGAGTTTTACCATTATAAGTTTTATATTCTTTGTGTTACGACTTGAGTGAAAGCTTATAAAGCAAATTTTCACCCACCCATGTATGTACATTTTGTTTTATAATATTAATGTCAATACTCTTAATCACAATTTTCTCACTTTTTTCTTAGAATCCTGATTTTTTTTCATTAACCCTTCTATACTTCTATGCCTCTTCCCTTTCTTTAGTGATATTGTTCTGATAATCCTCATAGTGAATATTGCCTTTTCTATTTTATTTTCATCTAGGTAACAGCTGAAAATAAATAAAAAGTACTTACTATACAGCTTTTAATGAAACCTACATTCTTTGTTTTTGTTTTTCCCTCTCAGTACCCTCTACCCTCACTTCCTTATGCTCTTCTCATTCCAGAACCACTACCTAGAAACAATCCATCTTATAACATCCCAAGCTTTCCCCGGAATGAACTTCTTGCAGTTGATGTACTTAAATGGATGTTTCTTAGTTTAACATGTGTAAATTTTTTTTCATGTTGTTCTGTCATTATTTAAGCTTTCCTAACAATTTATTTTCTACTTTTGTTCAACAATTATTATGTGAGCACCTACTATGTGCTGAGTGTTGCTCTAGGTTCTGGGAACACAGGAAAACAGAACAGACAATTGCCTTTTCTTATGGCACTTGTGAGAAGAATTGGAATCCCAGAACACTTGATTGTGCTTATGTGAAACCTATACTTGGACCAGAAGGCAGTTGTCAGAACAGAGCAAGGAAACACTGCATGGTTCAAAATCAGGAATAGTGTATGCCAGGGATGTGTCCTAACTCCATACCTTTTCAATCTATATGCAGAACAAATCATCTGGGAGGCTGGGCACTCTGAGGAAGAATGTAGCATCAGGATTGAGGAAGACTCATCAACAATTTCTGTTTAGCAGATGATACAACCCTGCTTGCTGAACATGAGGAGGTCCTGAAGAACTTCCTGCAGAAGATCAAGGACTATAGCCTTCAATATAGATTGAAGTTCAACACAAGAAAAAAATTTTCACCACTGTGCCGAATGGCAGAATCATGATAGATGGTGAAGAGATTGAGATTGCTAAGTTTTCAGTTTGCTTTTCTCCACAATCAATATTCTTGATACCAGCAGCCAGGAAATCAAAAGACAAATTGCATTGGGAAAATTTTCTGTCAGGAACCTGAAGAGCAATGATGTCAGTCTGGAGACTAAGGTGCACCTGATACAGTCTTGGGTATGTTCCTAGGGAGAGGCTATTCCTTGGAGAAGGACATGATGCTTGGAAAGTTGGAGGGATATCAAGGAAGAGGAAGATCCTCAACCAGTTGGGTTGGCACAGTGACTGCTGCAATGGTCTCTAGTGCTCTGAGAAATGTGTGGAAGGCACAGAATAGGAGAGGGCTTATATCTGTTGTTAGGATCACTATGGGTCATGTTTGACTCAACGGCACTTAACAACAACTCATTATGATTATGGAAACAAGTTCTCAGACCTTTCTTCTGTGGCACCTCTGAGTGGGTTAGAAGCATCATCCTTTTGATTTGTAGTTGAACACAAACCATTCACAAAACCCGTTGTGGATGAGTGTCATTGAGTCTGCTGAGCCATGATGATTCTGTGGACAGAACAGAACTGCCTCATAGGGCTTTCTAAGCTAGAGACGTGAATAATCAGGTCTTTTTCCCACATAGCTTCTGGGTGGCTTTCAATCACCAGTGTGTGTGTGTGTCCCCAAAAGTGTGAGTTTTCTGGTTGTAATCAGGATTTTGTCTGCATTTTAAACTTCTTCCCCCAAATGTGAGTATGATAGACATTTAAAAAAATATCTTGATTAACACACAAAACATATTATATAAGCAGATGAGCATGTATCAGAGTACAGCAAGTACACTGACTTTATGGAAAGTGAATTAATTCCATGGTCATGGTGAACCAGTTGGAGGACTGTGCAAAGCACATTAGAGAAACGCAAAGCCTAGTTAACAGTATAATTGATCATTGTTCTGTTCTAAAAGTCAACATGAAAAACTGCCTTTGTAAAAAGTGCAATTTTTGCATATTTTAATACTCATAAACAGAAATAAATATTCCACTGCAGAGCATTTTGGGGACTAGAAAAAGAGGAGCAATGGAAATCTACATAGATAAAGAACAAATAAAATAGTGAACACTAGAGTGGTAGTTATCTTGACCATAATTGTTTCAGGATATTTAGTAATTCCTCATTCGTGTACACATTTATTAAATAGCCAGTACATTGGAGGTAGGGAGTAGCTATAACACATCACAGCCTAGAGTTTATATCCAAAGTTGTTGTTTCTTAGTAGTGTAGAGTCCAAATCAACCAATAGCTGACCCTCCATCAGGCTTTCAGAGGCAGTTAATCACATGGGAGGAGACTGCCCCTCCTTTTCTTATGGAAAATTCGGTGGCCTCAAACCACGTGCCTTTAAGATTGTAGAGCAGCTTCTGGCTACTAGATCACCAGAGCTCCATACACAAGGTAACATGATCTATTCCATGGGGATGAGTTCTGGTGACATAGCATGCAGAAGTTGCTGCTAACTCAAAGGCTGTATGTCTCAGGCAGTTTAAATCCACCTTTAACTCTCCTTGGGAGAAAGATGGGCAATCTCCTTGCATTGTAATTTTCAGCTTTAGAAACTCCATGAGCTATGAGGGGAACTAACTAAATGGTAGTGTTTGAGTTGAATCTTTATATTCACATCTTTCTAAATCACTGTTCTTGTCATGTGCCACTGATAGAGAACTGATTCATAGCTGATCCTCCAGCAGGTTTTCACAGGCTGTAAATCATATGGGAGGAGATTGTCCATCTTTCTCCCAAAGAACAATCAGATGAAGTCACTGTGAACCTTTGGGTTGGCAGCATAACTCCTTACTCCTAAGCAAATATGTGCTTTATTTGGTCAGAGTGAAAATTAATGAATTGGTCTACAATATGAGCATTTTATGTGTTGCATGCACCTGATCCAGGCTATAGTTTTTGTAATTGCATGCTATCCACCGGAGAGTTGGACAGTGAATAGGGATGATAGAAAGAGAATTGATGCCTTTGAGCTGTGGTGCTGGAGAAGAGTGTTGACTATATACCATGGACTGCTAGGAAAACAAACAGGTTTGGCCTGGAGAGGGTGAAGCTGGAGTGCTCCTTGGAGTCAAGGATTCTGAAACACATATGACATATTTTGGGCATGTTGCAAGGAGGGACCGGTCCTTGTAGAGGGACATCATGTTTGGGAGAGTGGAGGGACGGCACAGGAGAGGAAGACCCTCAATGAGATGGATTGATTCTGTGAGTGGAGTGGTGGGAATGAGTGCGTTTGAGATGGCGAGGTTGGCACAGGATAGAATGGCATTTAGGGCTCTTGTACATAGGGTCACTATGAGTCGCAAGCGACTAGATGGCACATAACAACAACAACAACATGTCATCTAGGTGTTCAGCATATTTTGGTTGGGTGGGACAGTGGGCATACTTGGGGTTTTATTAAACCTGAATCACAAGACTCCTACCTTAAAAATGCAATTTTTCATTCAGGGCCCTAACAAGGCAAATTTGTTAAGTGATAATTTTTCAGAATATTTCTTTCACAGAACTTGCTCTTGTCTGAGCATTCTCCAATAGAAGAGATTGCTGGTACTTTGTAGAGTGCCTGACAGATAATGAGTACTCAGAAAAATCATTTGCTGGTTTAATTGGATTTCTGTACTAGTCTTCCCTAGAATAAGACCCCAAAACAACCAGCAGCTCAATTTTACTAAGTTGCTATGACTTTTTGTCTGTTGTCTCCCTTTTGAGGTATCTGCAACCTGATTTGCAAATGTAGGTTTTTATAAAAAATGTCATTAAGGTGGAAAACATACTTTTGAATTATTGAAATGCACTAATGAATGTAATGCTCAATGAAGAAACATTTTAGTTCTCTCATAATTAACCTGTCTAACATAATGTCCATTTGACTGAAGAGAAAAGATATAGAATTCATTAAAACATACATAAGCCCTAATGGCAAAATATAAAAATATCAAGACCTACATTAGACTTAGACTAATGCAAAAAATAGCCATTTTGAGGTAATTCAGGATAGCACTTTTAACATTTCAACAGATACATTTCCCCCTATCCATTTTCACTGACACTGTGGCCTCAATATTGTCTGTTTCCAGGCAACCTTGGCAGGATCTTAAATTTTTCCATGTTTTCTGTGTACACTTGCAAAAATCCTACCTTTTTCATCTACACGATTTTTATTGCTTGTCACATCTTGGTTTTCAACACTAGATGGACAAGAGCTTGATCATGTCATTCCTTTCTTGTTGACCTCTCTATTTCTCCCTAATTAATTAAAAATATAGCTTCTAAAAACCATTTCTCAAATACTTTATTCTCACAATTCTGCTAATCAAAATCCTTAACTGTGAAGAACATTATTTTAACTGTAGTCAAATCAGACATAAATAGTTTCAATTGTTACTTTTCTATCTCAATATGATAATGCCAATTTAACCAGCAGACTGTGGCATATGGTATTTGCTAATCCTATCTCCTACAAATATGTTTTTGAGTTTTTGTTGAGATAAGCCCAACTTGATATGAATCCCTGTATTACTTTTTTTTTTCACTTGGAAGTTAAAGTTGCATTTAGTTTCTGTTACCTGAATTAATTCCATTCCTACTTGGGCAAGTGACCAGGAGAGAACAGTCCTTAGAGAAGGACATCATGGTCAGTAGGGTGGAGGTACAGCACAGGAGAGTAAGACTCCAGAAGAGATGGATTGATAAAGTGACGGGGCAGTGGGTATTGGTGTGTCAAAAATCAGTGAGACTAGCTCAGGACAGGGCAGGTTTCAGAGCTTCTGTACATAAGGTCACTATGAGTTGCAGGTGACTCAATGGCACACAACAACAACAACAGCAACATTTCATCCAATGATTTATCTTTGATATATTTTGGTTGGAACCTCTAGCTTGACACACAGGAAGATACAAATACATAAAGAAAACTATTTTATTCTAATCAAGCTCTGCCATAATAAATAATGTTAATTATCAGAAGCTCTTTGATTCTTCAGACTGACATACATCAGCTTCTATGCACTCAGACTGTATACCTCATTGACACTCTCAGAAAAATTTGAACTTAATGGAAAAAGAGTTTTAAAAAACAAAACATCTGCCACGTGACCTAATGTATATATTTTAATTGTGGGTCTAAATGTATATATTCTAATTGATTCCCTGAGGGAATCAAAAGTGAAAATGGGGTACTATGAGTTGGAACCAACTAATATCTGACTCTCCACTGGGTTTCTAATACTTTAAATTACACTGGAGGAGATTTCCTATCTTTCTCCCATGGAGCTGCTGCCAAAGAGGCAAGGCTACTAGGTTACCAACAAAACTCCCTACAGACTATACCTCAAGAGCTCCCTGGTTGATACTGACTATGCTATGTTTAATTATTTGAAAATCCAAATGTAGGATGTGCACAGAGCAATGTGTATGGAGTAATGTGCACAGAGTGATGTGTACAGAGTGAGCAGGACAGCAGGAATTTGAGTGAGAACTATAATGAAGACAATTAGTTTGGGAGCCATGAGAACAGCGAGCCTCAGTGGAGAGCTGTGAGCTGCCAGGGAGCAGTGAGCCTCGGTGGGACTCATCCACCTGGAGCAAGCAGGATGGTCGGAATTTGAGTGAGTTACATAGGGAGGAATCACTGCTGATTGTTGGAACATGTGGGACCCTTTCACCTTAAGAAGGAGGGAGTGAGACAGCTGGAGCTTGACTAGGGTGGAAGACCCAATCCTCAAGGGGAAAACCAAAGCTTTCTGGTTTTCCATTCAGGTACACACGTACATGCCACCCCTCCCCATGTGTATCAGCATGTACCCCCCACATCACTCCCATGTGCATCTGCATATGCACCCACCTACGTGAATCCAGGCACACGCCTTCCCAACCCTCTTCTGGAGCAGTAACTTCACATCAAGGACTGACTAATACCTCAGGTATGAAAAATTCTACCACAGCAATGTCAAGAAACAAGCAGGCTATCTCACACTCTACACAAGTCCAAAGCAAGATGTCACCCCCAAAAAGTGATAGAGTATCAATGGATTTCCTGAAGTCAGAAAGTCTGGTGAAATTTTCTGACACAGAATTTAAAAGAACAATGAATGAATATTTTTTTGTTTGTTTTTATTTTTTTGAATATTTTTTAAAATTAATTTTAATGAACGTTTACAGAGATCCCTGCCCACCCCTCCCCCCAGGTAGCTCTACTCTTTGAAAAGTAAAGTTCTTGCATTGGTATACAATGCCCCCTCACTCCCTGAGTATACTCCACTATACAACTTCATTCTGGACTCTCGTCATAACGATAATGCCCAATCATATATCGCTTTGAAACAGTTCTCTCCCTCATCTGTTTCAATGCAGTATACATAATTTACCCAATATTTCTCTCAGTCTCATCTCAACCCTGATGTCAGTGTCATTCTAAAACAGTGGAACTATGCAATATTTGTCCTTTTGTGACTGAGATATTTCACTCAGCATAATGTCCTCCAAGGTCACACATTTTGAATAATATTGCATAAGTTCCTTGTTTTTCAATGCAGTGTAGTATTCCATTGCGGGAATATACCAGAGCTTCTCTAGCCAATCGTTTGCTGATGGACACTTAGGTTGTTTCCAACTCTTAACATTTGTGAACAAAGCCACAATAAACATGGGTATGTATGTTTTCAATGAAACTTGAAAGAATTACAAACTTGAAGAATTACAGGACACTGCAAACAAAAACCAGAAGGAGTTTTAAAAAAGCAATCAAAAACAATGCAGATAAAACAAACAAAGCATTAGAGGCTCCGGAGAAACAAGAAACCACAGTTCAAAATATGAGGTCCCATGTTTCAGATGCTGTCAACATGATGAAGGGAAATATGAACAGAGTTGAAGAGTTGAAACACAGAACCAGTTACATAGAAGATGGAATTATCCGCTAGAACAAAAAGGAGAATCAAAAAGGAAGGAAAAAGAAGAAAACATAGGAATAACATGGGACACTATCCAGAGAAATAGTATACGCATAATTGGAGTCCCAGAACAGAAAGAAGCAAGTAAAGCAGCAGAAAAGTTGTGGAGGAATTAATTAATAGAAGAAAACTTTCCAGGCGTAATGATGAATGAGAGAATAAATATATACAAGAAGCTGAGTGAACACCATATAGAATTGACCTCAAAAGAAAAACACCAAGGCATATCTTAGTCAAATTTGCCAGAACCAAAGATAAGGAGAGAATTCTAAAAGCAGCAAGGGAGAAATAAAGAGTAACCTAAGAGGGAGAGCAAATAAGATTAAATGCCGATTTCTCAGCAGAAACTATGCAAATAAAAAGACAGTACAATGACATATATCAAACACCCAAAGAACACAACTGTCAACCAAGAATATTGTACCCAGAGAAACTGTACATAAAATATGAAAGAGAGATCAAGGGAATCCCAGAAAAATAGAACCTAAGGTAGTTTATAAAAACAAGACCAGCATTGTAGGAAAAACTGAGAGACGTCCTTCTTACAGAGGTGCCACAGAAAGCAGGATGAACCAAAGTAACTAGTAAAAACATAAAAAAATAACACAATAAAATGATAGCAATAAAACCTTGACTCTCAATAATAGCACTGAATGTAAATGGTTTAAATGCACCACCAAAGAGAAAAAGAGTAGAAGATTGGATAAAAAAACGAAAATCCATCAATATGTTGTCTACAAGAGACACATCTAAAAAGTGAAGATTAAAAAATAGTATAAAAGGGTAGGGGATAAATATACCAAGTACATGGCAAACAGAAAAAAGCAAGAGTAGTGATATTAATCTCTGATAAAATAAATTTCAATGCAAAAACCATTACAAAGGATAAGGAAAGTCACTACATAATGATTATAGGGTCAATATAAAAAGATGATATAACAATAATAAATATATATGCACCAAATGAAAGACCTGAAAAATATATAAAACAAACATTAACAAAACTGAAGAAGAAAATAGACAATAGCACTATAATAGATGGAGACATCAATATACCACTCTCAAGACAAGATAGAACTACCAGAAAGAAACTCAACAAAGATGCTGAAGAATTAAACCACACAATAAACCAACTCAATCTCATAGATATTTATAGGCTAATGCACCCCTCAAAAGCACAGTATACCTTCTTCACTGTGCATGGGACATCCTCCAGGATAGATCACATTTTAGGTCACAAGGCAAGCATCAAAAAATTCAAAAGCACAGAAATAATACAAAACATTTTTTCAGACCACAATGCTACAAAATTGGAAATCCATAACAAGAAGATATAGAAGGGGAAAAAAACCAATACATTTGGAAGTTGAACTGTACCTTGCTTGAACATGACTGGATACTAGAAGAAATAAAAAATGAAATTAAAAAACTCCTTGAAACAAATGACAATAAAAACACAACTTACCAAAACCTCTGGGAAATAACCAAAACCGTAATCAGAGGTCAACTTTTAGCAATAAGCAAACATATCAAAAACATATCAAAAAGAAAGTCATTGACTTTCTAACACAGTATCTCCAACAAACTGAAATAGAACAGCAATAAAATACAACACCCATTAAAACAACACAAATTATAAAAATTAAGGCAGAAATAAATTGAAAACAAAAAGAAATTGAACAAATCAACAAAACGAGGGCTTGGTTCTTTGAAAAGGTCAATAAAATCTATAAACCACTAGCAAAACTCACAAAGGAAAAGAAGGAAAAGGCATAAATAATTCAATTAAAGATGGAATGGGCAATGTTAGAACAGAACCAACTAAAATAAAAAGCTAACAATGGAATATTATGAAAAACTATACTCAAATAAGAAAACCTAGAAGAAATAGACAAATACTTAAGAAATTCAAAACCTACATAAACTGACACAAACCAAAATTGAACACCTGAACAGACTCAATACACAAGGAGAAGTTGAAAGAGAAATAAAACAACTTCCAACCATAAAAAGCCCTGGACCAGATGGTTTTCCAAGTGAATTTTATCAAACATTCAGAGAAAAACTGTCACCAATTCTACATAAACTATTTCAGAAAATAGAAAAAGATGGAATTCTCCCAGACTCATTCTATGAAGCAAACATATCCTTTATACCAAAGCCAGGTAAAGACACCACCAAAATAGAAAACTATAGGCCAA
>NW_006399790.1:6841340-6854300 GCF_000299155.1 Elephantulus edwardii | reverse complement strand
AAAACTCAAGCAAGACCCACACCTCACACCATACACAAAAACCAATTCAAAGTGCATCAAGAATCTAGGACTAAAACCAATGACTATAAACTTCATTAGAGAAAAGCTTGAAAGAACTCTAGAAGCTCTAATCTACAACATGAACATCCAAGCATCCTGAAAAACCTACAACCAGGAGAGGATAAAATAGATGAATGGGACCTACTAAGAATCAAATCCCTATATACATCCAAAAACTTCTCCAGCAGGGTAAAAAGAAAACCACAAAATGGGAAAAAAATATTTGGTAGTGTCATCTCTGATAAAGGACTTATATCTAGAATTTATAAAATACTCGAGTGCCACAACAAGATAAAGGTAAACAACCCAATCGTGAAACAGGTACAGGATATAAACAGACACTTCACTAAAGAAGACATTCAGATGGTGAGCAAACATATGAAGAAATGTTCAAAATCCCTAGCTTTAAGAGAGATGCAAATCAAAACAACTATGAGATATCATCTCACCCCAGTAAGAATAGCAAAATTCAACAGAGCAACAAACAACAAATGCTGGCGAGGTTTTGCAGAAACTGGAACCCTTATTCACTGTTGGTGGAAGTGTAAAATGGTGCAACCACTGTGGAAGGGAGTATGGAACTTTCTCAAAAAGTTGGAAATAGAAATACCATTTGACCCAGCAATTCCACTACTGGGAATGCATCCTAAAGAAACCAGAACTGCCACCCAAGCAGATATATGCACACCTATGTTTATTGCTGCTTTGTTCACACTAGCAAAGAGTTGGAAACAACCTAAGTGCCCATCAACAAACGAATGGATAGAGAAACTGGTATATTCACACAATGGAATACTACACTGCATTGAAAACAAGGAACTAATTTTCTTCAAAATGCATGACCCTGGAGGACATTATGTTGAGTGAAATAGCACAATCACAATAAGACAAATACTGCCTAATACCACTGTTATAAAACAGGACTAACCTGAGGATTGAGGGGAAACTAAGAAAAGAGGGGATAAATAATGTACACTGCATTGAAACAGATGAGGGAGAGAACTGTTTAAAAGGGATATATGATTAGATAGTATTGTCATGACAGGAGTCCAGAATAAGATCTGCATAGTAAAGTGGACTTGTGGAGGGAGACTGTATATCAATGAAACATTTTTTTTCTTCCCAAAGAGAAAAGTGAACTGGGGATGGGGGGCGGGAAACTGGGCAGGGAGGAAATTGTGCAACAATGAATGAATGGAAATTCAAGTTCTCCATAATCTTTCATCAAAATCTCAATAAAAAAAGAAAATCCAAATATAAATCTCAAAATTTTCATAAACTGAGGGTCCAACAGTCATTACTTTTTTATACAAGTGTATAGATGCTGCAAGCTTATTGATTATCTCATCTTACTTGAAACACTTCCATGAAATTGGGAATGCACAGAAGATCAAAGACTACAACCTTCAGGAGAGATTACATCTGAACATCAAGAAAACAATCATCTTCATCACTGGACCAATATGCAACATTTTGATAGATGAAAAACGATTGAAGTTGCGAATGCTTTCATTTCACAAACAACATGAATGGTAATAATAGTCAAGAAACAAAAAGTGTATTGCATTGGGAAAATCTGTTGTCAAGGACCTTTCCAAAGTGTGAAAAAGCAAGGATGCCAGTTTAAAGACTAAAGTGAGTCTGATCCATGTCATAGTCTGTTCACTTTCTATGCATTAGAAAGAGGACAATGAATAACAGAAAAAGATTCAAAATTATGCCTTTGAGTTGTCATGTGGAGAAGAGTACTGAATATCCCATGGACTAACAAAAGGGTGCAACAATGAATGAATGGAATTCCAAAATCTCTGTTGATGTTCATTGAAATGAAAAGTAAATAAATTAATTTAATTTTAAAAAATCAAACAAGTCTGTTTTGGAGGAAGTGCAACTAGGGTGTTTCTTAGAGGCAAGAATGGTGAAGCTATACATCTCACATACTTTGAACATGTTGTCAGGATAGACAAGTCTTTAGAAACAGATGTCATACTTGTAAAGGTGGAGGGTCAGAGGAAGAGAGGAAGACTCTCAACAAGATAGATTGGCATAATGACAATAACAATGGCTTTGAACATATCAGAAATTGTAAGGATGATGAGTAATAGAACAAGGTTCAGATCTATTGTTTGTAGTGTTGCTATAAGGTGTAGTCAACTTGACGGCACCTAACCACAACAATATCAACGAAAATTGTTATTTTGAAGACCAACTTTAGAACACAAAGTCTGCAGATTAAAGTGGTGGAGGGAATGAAAGGTATGAGTGTTTTTAAAACCTGCTTAAATATATTTTATATTTGGTTTATGACTTCCAAAATTAAGTAGATAGCTGATCCTTGTTTTTGTTACAACAGTCCATCATTGTTGTTGAGTCTGGACAGATTCATAGCTGACCTTCTAGTGGGTTTTTGGGAAGCTGTAAATTGCACAGGAGGGAGGAGACTGCCCAACTTTCTCCTGAGGAGCCAGTGGTAGGTTTAATTAGAACACAGCTCTTCATGAACTAAGAGTTCCCTTTTTATTACACTGTTGTGTATCATCAAGTTGAAACCGACTCATAGCTGATGGGTTTTCAGAGGCAGTTAATCACAGGGGAGGAGAATGCCCATCCATCTCCCATGGAGCAGCTAGTGGATTTGAACTGCATGCCTTCAGGACTGCGGTGCAGCTTCTTGCCACTAGGCCACCAGTACTCCCTCATTTCATTGCATAGTGTAGGAAGTTCAGGAATGTTCTTGGACATGGTGTATTTAGCCTGAGAAGCTGAGAAGATGAAGATATTGATCCCAGAGTGTCCTGCACTTCATTAACTTCTGAACTGGATGTATATTATATAATTGGGTTGATGAAAAATTCCTTATGCAGATAATATGACATGCAGAGTTAATTTCATTTTACTTATATGGACATGGAGCCTCCATAGGCTCTGAGGGGAGTCCCACTCACTCTAGTAATTCTACCTGCCTGGTGAGAGTTTTGAGCTCAGGTAACTCACCCACTTACCCAGTCTGCATCAATTTCCTTCTGTGCTAAGTAAGATCTGTTTGATTTACCCAATCAATGCCCATGCTGAATTGTTCCATCAATCCAAGCATGCTACTCATCCATGTCAATTCAGTTGTCATGGCAATATCCAAGAAGAGGTAGGAACGTTTAACCATAATATTGAAAGTGTTGGGTTTTTTTTCCCAAAGCAAGATTAAAACAACAAAGGAAACAAATGTAGTCATTGGAAAGAACAAACAAGATTAAGAATAAAATGGTAAATAATAATATTTATTTTTAACATAATAAACATTTATTAGGAAACCAAAACATAATGATAATAAAATAAATACAAATGATGTAACCTACCTACCTACCACACAAACGCAGAACCTTAGCAGCTCCTTTTATGTTGATATTTTCCTCTCCTACCTTCACCCAATACCACAGATTTAATACATGAAGTCGCCAGAGGTCAAAATAGGCTCAAGGGCAACAATAACATAATCACAGCTCACAGGTTATCTGGATACTAGTCCAACAAATGGCTTCCTAATTTAATATCTGTTCTTTTTATTTTTTCCTTTTCTCTTACCAGAGACTGTAACATAAATATAAAAACAAAACTAACCGAACAGATTCTCACTCACAATGAACCTGTGAGAGTGACACAGAGGACAACTTCCTACAGAGTTTCCAAGGCTGAAATCTATGGCAGCAGAATATCTCATCTGTGTCTCTCATGTAGCAGTTGGTGAGTTCAAACCACAAATCTTTAAATCTTTTGGTTAGTAGCTAAATGCTTTAACCACTACACCATCAGTATGCCTTGTTATATAAAGCTCTGGGGGCCTAGTGCTAAGAATCTGTGATGCCAACTCAAAGTTATATGGTCCAAATCCACCAGCTGCTCCACAGGAGGATGGACAGTCGCCTCCTGCACAATTTACTGCCTCTGAAAACCCACTGAGGGTCAGTTGTGACTTGGTTCTGACTTGATGGCACACAAGAATATTTGGAAAGCTAAAGCATTATTGAAAGAGGACAAAGTAAGGAGTTTAATACTTCCCAACCACAGAATATACTGCAAAGCTAAAGTAGTCAGAACAGTCTGCTACTGGTACAAACAGGTACATCAATGGAACTGAATTGAGAATACGAAATAAGTCAATTCAGGTGTGGACACCTGATTTGTGATAAAAGATCAAAGTCCATTAATTATGGAAAAGATAATTTCTTTAATAAATGATGCTGGCAAAACTGGATATTCATTTTCAGGAAAATGAATCAAGGATCATGCCTCACACCATACACATGATCGAAGGCAATGCACATCTTAAATGTAAAACTGTAACTTTCATTAAAAAAAAAAACAACAGACAAAGCTATGGGATCTAATCTGTGGAATGACAAGCATATTAAATATAACTGAAAATGTAATATAAAGATGAATAGAAATTTTGTTGTTATTCTGTGTCATAAAGCCATCTACGGCTTATAGTGGTCCTCTGAATAACAAATGAAAACCCTGCCCTATGTTGCACCATCATCACAATTTCTTCTCTGCTTGAGTCCCACTGTCATAGTTACTATTTATCTTGAAGATGGTCTTTGTCTCTTTATCTGGCTTTACATCTTTTCTTTATCTGCACCTTTTGGCAGGGGTAGGTGGGGGGGGGAGGAGAATGTAGCCAGATTGATCTTTGGAGGCAAAGATGACAAAACTTCATCTTAAATACTTTGGGCATGTTGCTAGAAGAGGCTATTTACTGAAGAGGGACATCATATTTAGAAAGTGGAGGGACAACAAAAGGGAGGGCAATCCTCAACAAGACTGATTGATGCAGTGACTGCAGCAATGGGCTCAAGCATGTCAGAGATTATGAGAATGGCACATGTCAGGCTTCATGTCTATTGTTCACAGGGTCAATATTAATTGTACTCCAGTGTCTTTTTTTTTTCTTTTCCAGGATCCTATCCAAGATACTATTGTTCTAATTTAATTTTATGGTTCTAATTGGTTCTAATTTAATCATGCATCTTGACTGTAACAGTTTCTCATAATCTCCTCATGTTTTTTATGACTTTGAGTAGTACAGTTCAGTGTCATCTACTTTGTACAATGTCTCTCAACTGGGATTTGTCATATATTTTCCCACATGGTTAGACTAAGATTTTAGGAGGAATATCACAGAAGTAGTACCATTCTCATCACATCATCAAGACTACCTATTATTCACATGACATTAATACTATTTTTGATGTTGAACTCTTGACTTAGGTAAACCTGGTCAGGCTTCTCCAGTATAAAACGCTTTCCTCCCATTCCTTTCCACACTGTAAGATTCACAGCCTTGGGCACTATTTGGAAGGAGGTTACTATGGACTGTCTACATATAAGTAGTGAGGAGTTATGCTTTTTACCTCTATTAGGACAGAGTATATAAATTGTTTTGAATTTTTATGCATGAGAGATTTGTCAATTTTATTTATATCAGCATGGGCTCATATATATGTATTTTGTACTTTTCACCATAATTCAGTATGACATTGTTTATTTTATTGCTTAAATTGCTTCGGGTTTGGCCATTGGAAACCTTTTTAATGGAGTCTTGTCTCCTGTGTTTCTTTGCCACATCATCATTCTTATTAATATATATGTGTATGTGTGTATATTTTAAAACATCCTTATTTTATATCACTATAAGATACTATAGAATAATAATCTTATGTATTTTCTTCCTCAGTCCTAAGATCAGCCATTTCTCCAAGGAGCCCTCAATCCTTTGATTAAATATTAGGTTGATATTAGAAACCAAGATCTAGGGTCCAAGCATGCTCATTGATCCTCAGGTGATGCTATGTCTAGGCTACCTCAGCTGACAGAAAAAAGACATTTAAATATATAGTATTCAACTATTCCATGCACATTTTAAAATATCCATCCATCCGTCCATCCATCCATCTACCGAGTTATTTATGACTATATTAAGCAGGTTATCAGGCAAAACTAGGGATTTCTGGTGGTCTAATCATTAGAAGCTGCATTGCAATCCCAAAGGCACATGGTTCAAATTCAACAGATGTTCCACAAGAGAAGGATGGGCAATCTACTCCCAAGTGAGCAACTGCCTCTGAAAACCCCCTGGAGGGTCAGCTATGGATTTGTTCTGACTTGATGACAAAACAGCAACATAAAGGTAAAGTAGGCATCAAACTTCATTAGACAAAGTGGTTTTTAGGTGCCATCAGAGTGACTTCGACTCACTGTAACCTTTGATATGTATGACAGTTTCAAACCTTGACCAATCCTATGTCAGCCTCATGAGCTCCACTATCCTTAAGCCTATTGTTGCAGTTACTGTGTCTATCTATCTTGAGGAGAGTTTTTCCTCTCCTTCCTTTACTCTTTACCTTCCAAGCATTCTATCTCCTCCCAAGGACTTGCCTCTCCTCCTAACATGCATAAAACATGTGCAAAGTCTCACCATCCTTGCCTCTAAGGAGCACCTTGGCAGTACAAAAAAAGAGAGGGATCTTCAATAAGATTCATTGACACAGTGGCTGTATCAGTGAGAACAGCACAAAACTAGAGAGTTTTGTTCTGGTTTACATGGGGCCACTATGAGTCGAAACCAACTTCACTGTACTTACAAAATGACAACACATATTATAAACCAAGATGGGTTCATAATGAAGCCTGGGTAATTGTAGCCTTCTTCCCTCACCTGTAACCTCTCACTCTGCTATGGAGAATCCTGTTGTTTTTGTGTATTGTAGAGTGGGAATCAACCCAAAGCTGACCCTCTAGTGGGCTTTCAGAGGCAGGTAATGTCATGGGAGGAGACTGCCTATCTTTCTCCCACAGAGCAGCTAGTGGCCTTGAACCAAGTGCCTTTGGGATTGCAACGCAGCAGAAGGCCTTTGTCAGATTCATGTTTTACAAATATTTGTTTCCATCCTGTGACTTGTTCTATATCCTTAGTTGTCTTTAAAACAGCAAAAATCTCACATTTTGATGAAGACCAATTGATTCCCCCCACCCCTTGAGTTATGCTTTTATCCCTCTGTCTAAGAAATCACCTTACCTAAGGTCAGAGAGTTTATCTTCCATTTTTTTAACTAAAGAGAATTGCATAAAAATACACAAAATCATGTTCAGAATCATGGCCAATTAAGGAAACTAAAATTAAAATAACAATGATATAACACTACACACTTTACAACCAAACCAAATCAAACCCTTGCCATTAAAATGACTCCACGTTGTAGCAACGTTATAGAATATAAGTAGAATTGCCCCTTACAGCTTCTAAAGACGTAAATCTTTAAAGAAGCAGAATGCTTCACCTTTCTTCCCTGGATCAGTGGATGGGTGGGTTCCAACTATCCACCTTTTGGTTAGAAGTTGAAATCTTTAACCAGTATGCTCTCACACACTAAAGAATTTAGAACTGAAAAAACCTAAGGGTTAGTGAATATGTGGAATAATCTGACTCCTCATACTTCGGCATATAAGCACACATGCACATAAACATAAATGTACACCATAACTAATCAATTGTTGCTGTGTACCATAGAGTCAGAACTGACCCATAACTGACCCTCTGGCACATTTTCAGAGGCAATTAATTGCACGGGAGGAGATTGCCCATCCTTCTCCCATGGAGGAGCTGGTGACCTCGAACTTCTTGCCTTCAGGATTGCAGCGCAGTATCTTGCTACTAGGCCACCAGAGCTCCCTATGGTGGCTTAGTGGTAAGGAGTTGTGCTGTCAACTCAAAGTCACCTGGTTCAAATCCACCAGTAATTCCATGGAAGAAAGACTGGCAATCTCCTCCTGAACAATTTACTGCCTCTGAAAGCCTGCCAGAGGGTCAACTATGGGTCAGGTCTGACATGATACTACACAACAACAAGAACAACATACTTTCATTAAGGAGCACTGGTGATGTAGTGATAAAGTGCTGGGCTGCTAATCAAAAGGTCAGCAGTTCAAATCCATCAGCTGCTTCATGGGAAACCAAAAGTCTCTTCTTGTTGAGATTTATAGCCTCAGGCACCTGGCGAAGGCTGGAATAAGTCAGAATTGTTTCAACAGCACTGGTTTCTGCTTGTTTGTGTTTCAATTTATACCATCAAGAGAAATTTTGAACTTAAAAAGATTGATAACATCACATGCTCTGGAACAAATGAAACTGTCAACTGTCACTAGTGGGAATGCAAAATGGTAATGTCACCTTGGAAGACAATCTGACATTTTCTCGTACAGTTAAATACACAAGTATCACAAGGCCTCAGAAATCCCACTGTGAGACATAAGAAAGTCCATGCAGAATGAAAACATAAAGCCACACAAAGATTTATACTCAAATATTGAAGCTTTTTAAAATTTAAAATATCCCCAAACCAGAAACAATCATCAAAAAGTGAAAATAGGTAAACAAATTATAATAGATGACAAGAATGAATCTCAAAAGCATTATGCTAAATGGAAGAAGCCAGACATAAAAGTCTCCAAACTTTATCATCCCCCGTATGTGAAATTCCACTTTACATGACAGTTTAGAGAAGTAAAAACTATAGTAACATAAAGAAAATCAACGATTGTCAGGGGTGGAGAGAGGAGTGAATACAAAGGAGCCTGAGAAAATGTTGATGGAACAGATACGCTCAATGTCTTAATTTTGGCGGCAGTCACACAACTAGTTAATTGCTTTTAAAACATCAAACACTTTAAATCTTACAAAACTCACAGAACTGTACAAACAAGATGGGCAGAGTAGACTTTAGTATATGTGTATCTCAACAAAGTGGATTTTTGAAAATAACCTGGTAGATGTTATGGTGGCAGTCACAGCACCCTGTAGCATAGAGCCTCAGAGGGAGACATAGTCTTCTCCCTCACGATGTTATTAGCATCCTTGAGGTGAGAAAGCCTGAAATGATTCTCGAAAGAGGAGTTGTTTATATTGTCAACTCTGACTTACAGTGAGTACAGCTGCCACATAGGATTTTCAGGGCTGAAATCTTTGGGGAACAGACAGCCATGTCTTTTCTCCTGCAGAGCAGTTGTGGGCTCCAAAAGCCAATCATTCAGTTAGCAGCTGAGAGTTTTTTGTGCTACTAGGGTTCCTTTAAAACATAAGTAGGGATTGTTGATAAGGAAAGGCATGTCAGACAGATTGTCTGTTGTAATTATGTACCAGGGAGTCAGAATCAAATCATAGCTGACCCGCCAGAGGGATTTTCAGAGTCTGTAAATCACATGGGTTGAGATTGCCCATCTTTCCCCCATGGAGCAACTGGTGGATTTGAACTTCATATCTTTGAATTGGCAGCCCAGCTCCTTACCACTAAGCCACCAATGAGGATCTTTATAAATGTTGAGCTTACACCTAGACTTGGTGATTTTCTTTCAAAATTAGAGGAATGGTCAGTATTTCTAGATTTCTGACAAAACAAAGATGCTTTAGACTTTTATTCTTAAGATACTATCTTGTAGCAAGTAAATCTCTACATATTATTTTCATCTGTAAATGACAGAATACTAGTCTAAAGAAAATTTTTGCTCCTATAACAGAAAAATACAAGGGTAAATCTGATCTTAAGTACACCTAGCTGAAAGTGGTCAAATAATATTAGCAAAAAATACATTTGTCATCTTCTAACCTTAAGTTGGCTTTTCCTCAATGTTAATTCAGTTCTCAAGTAGATTTTACCCAAAGAATAAAGCAATGCATAGTTTCAAACCATGACCAGGTTATTACTAAAAGCCCTCATTGTCATTAAATTGGAACTGACTCACAGCTGACCCTCCAGTGTGTTTTCAGAAGCTCTGGTGGCCGGGCCTAGCGGAAAGAAGATGCACTGCAATCCCAAAGTGCGTGGTTCAAGTCCACCAGGTGTTCCATGGAGAAATATGAGCAATCTCCTCCTATGAGATTTACTGCTTCTGAAAACCCACCAGAGGGTCATCTGTGAATTGGTTCTGACTCAACTGCACACAACAATGAAGACAAATTTCACAGGAGATTATCCACCATTCTCCTGCAGATCTGATGGTGGGTTTGAACTGCCAGAGTTGTTGGCAGTTATGTTATGTTGGCATAACAGTGCAACTCTCCAAAGACTATGCCATCAGAGCTCCCTAAGGATGCTGCATATAAGCTAGGGTTGTATTGGACAACTGGAATGCATGTAAGCCATAATAAGAAAAACCATACAACTCTAGGCTTATATACTGCCATTTAGAAGCCTCACTGGAAACTTCATTTTCCTGGTATTTCCACCAAAAATTCATTTAGTTGATTGAGTTCATTTAGTAGTTGCTTTTCGTTTTGGGTTACTTGATCAAGACTTGTATCTGGGAAGACGAATTACTAGTTAGCCTAGGACTCTTCCCTGCCACTTGAATAAAGGTGAGCCCAACAAATGCTAGGAATGTGTGTGGGCAGGTTTTCTTATCTAAAGGAAAAAAAAATAAATAAAAACTATTAAGAGGAGGAGGAGGAATGGATTATAAGAGTAGAATATAAACTGCATATAATAGTATAGATTTTTTTATATTATTTTGTCTACCATGTACTAATTTGGTTAAATAATTTTCACATATTTTAGAAATTGGAGTTTCTTTAGTCTTTGTAGCATGTTGAATTGTCTCTCAATGTGAATGTCATATGTATATTGCAGATTGTTGGTGAGTCTTCCTCTAATCCTGAGACCACATTACTCTTCATACAGCTCAGTTTCTCAGATTATTTTCTTAGAACACAGGTATGTAGAAGGGTTTAACCCAGAGGCACACTTATCTTCATTTAAAACTAATCAGTATCCCCTGGTTCTATTCTAACAAACGCTTCTTGGTCTCTTTTTGTGCAGGAACACAGTAAAGCATTCTGAAATTCCCCTTTTTCTCAATGTTATTCATAACTCCTTATGATCCACACAGTATAAAATCTCAATATGGATTACATCTCAACATAAAGAAAAGAAAAATCCTCACAAATGGATCAATAGGCAACATAATAATAAATGGATATAAGACTGAAATTTCATTTTACTTGGATTCTCAATCAACATCCTTGGTAGTAGCAATCAAGACATCAAAAGACACGCTGCATTGGGCAAACCTGTTGCTAATGACCTCTTTAACATTCTAAAGAACAAGGATGTCAATTTAAAGACTAAGGTGTGCCTGATTCAAATCAAGCTCGTTTCAATTGCTTCATATGCAAGTGAAAGTTGCACAAGGAATAAGATTGAAGAACAGATGCCTTTGAATTACAATTTTGGCAAAGAAAATAGCATTTACCACAGGCTGTCAAAAGAACAAATCTATCTTGGAAAAAAGTGCAGCCAGATTGCTCCTTAGAGCCAAGGATGATAAGACTTTATCTCATGTGCTTTGGATATACTATCGGGAGGAGCAAATGCCGAGAAAACGACACCATGCTTGGCAAAGTGGAGAGTCGGTGGAAAAGAGTGACTCTCAGTGAGACGGATTGATGTAGTGACTGCAACAATGGGCTTATGCACAGTGAAGACTGAGAAGACCATGCAAGATTGGGGAGGGTTTCCCTCTGTCATAGGGATCATTGTGAGTCACAGATGATTTGATAGCACCTAACAACAATGTAAATAGAAGAAAGATAGAATTCAATATGTTATTAATGATTTAAGTACATGAGTAAAGTTGGAGGGTAGACTGAGGAAGGCATTCTATATTGCTACTTCTCAAGAAGTAGCTGTGATAAACAGTTTTAATATCACACATTCTCCCTTTACTTTGATACTGCTGTTTTATCTATATTTCATAAAATTTCTATTAACTTACTTTTGCTTTTTGGGAAAATGAATCCACTGAAATTATGGATGTGTGTTTTCTGGAGTGTTTGATTTTCCCTGTCAATCAAGATCATAAGCATGGCTTATAATATGAGCATGTAATGGTTTATCCAAGTTATTTCAGCCAGTTTATATTGTTTAAAATTGAGAACCACAGGCAACTTTTCCCTTTTCCTTTGACTCAAATAACTTTCCAGAATTTACCCCACTTTTCATTTAAAAAGGGCTGTTCTACACACTGGGAAAGAGTCATCTAAATCTATGTTGGAGAAGCAAAGCAATATGAGAAAATTAAGAGAGTGAAACCATGAGATTACTGTTTGTGGTCGCATTTCATTTCCTTCCAAAGGGCACCATAGAAAGTTTGATCTGTCCTTTTTTCCTTCTCTGTATGTGCTCTTTTTGAGTGACTGTAATCCACTTCCATGTGTTAAAATGCTTCTGATAATACTTATGTCTCTCAGTCTCTTTTTATATTTCTAGGCAATTTAGAATTCTTGTCTGAATTATAAATCCACTGGAAATTGGCCCTCTCCATCTAGACTGTCTAGTGATAAGTCAAACTAACAAGTCCCACTTTTAACATATATACTATATCTATGAGGAGCTAGAGGAAAATCAAAAGGGCCGAACTCGTTCAGCATTTCTTAAGGAAGTGAAGAAAAAATTCAAACCTAGAGTTGCTATATAATCAAGGATGCTTTAGGCAGAATATTAAATAATCCAGGAGGTATTAAAAGAAGATGGGAGGAATATACTGAGTTGAGTCATTGTATCGAAAGGAATTGGCAGATACAGAAGAATTTATTGAAATAACATTTGAGCAAGAGCCTATAGTGATGAAGGAAGACGTTCAAGCTGCTTTGAAGGAAATAGCAAAAAATAAGGCCCCAGGAATAGATGGTATTCCAATTAACATATTTCAGCTAACAGATGCTGCTGTGGATGTGCTCACTAAGTTGTGCCAAGAAATATGGAGAACAACCACTTAGCCAACTGACTGGAAGAGATCTATATTTGTTCCCATTCCAAAGAAGGGTGACCCAACTGAGTGTGGAAACTACAGAAC
>NW_006399790.1:6832211-6840205 GCF_000299155.1 Elephantulus edwardii | reverse complement strand
ATGGGTGTGTCAGAGGCAGTGAGATTGGCACAGGATAGAGCAGGGTTTAGGGCTGTTGTACATAGGGTCGCTATGAGTCGCAAAAGACTCAATAGCACATAACAACAACAACAACAACATGTGCATTATAGATAGTCGGGAAATAAGGAGACACATTGGACTGGGAAAATCTGCAGTTAGGGATCTCTCCATATTACTGGAGTGATGATGTTAGTTTGAGGACTAAGGTGCATCTGATTCAGGCCATGGTCTTTCCAATCACTTGCTATGCATCTGAGAGCTGGACAATGAATAAGGATGATAAAACAAGAATTGATATACTTGTGTTGTAGTATTGGAGAAAAGTCCTGAACATCCCATGGATGGCCAAAAGAACAAATAAATATGTTTTGGGGAGGGTGCAACTGGAGTGCTCTTTGGAGGCAAGGATGATGAGGCTTCACCTCACATATTTTGAGCAAGTTGCTAGAAGGGGCTATTCCTTAGAGAAAGACATGATGCTGGGAAGGGTGGAGGGCTGGCGAAGGAGAGGAAGACTCTCAACCCCGTGGACTGACACAGTGACTGCTACAATGAGCTCTTGTGTGTCAGGGTGGCTCAGGATAGAACAGGGTTCAGATCTTTTTTTCATAGGGTTTCTATGACTCATACTAGACTCGATGGCACCTAACAACAACAATGGCAACAATATGCATTATATATTGACTTGAAATATTCCTTATTTTAGTAAAAGGCCAAAGTAGTAATTGAAGAACCTTATAATGCCCCCATATACTTTTTTCCTCCCTCATATCCACAATAAACTTTGCAAATTATACGATGCTATCAGGGACAGCACAGGAGAGGAATAACTCAGACGAGATGGACTGATACAGTGAGGCAACAGGGGTTGGTGTGTCAGAATTAGTGAGACTGGTTTAGGACAGCGGAGGGTTCATAACTGCTGTACAAAGGGTCACTATGGGTCGCAGATGACTCGACGGCACATAACAACAACAACGACAACAACATTCATTAAATGTTTATCTAACCCTGCTGCTTTTACCGTAGCTCTGTTCATCATCAATTACCACCAAGCTGATTAGCTATTAATTCAAGTTATTGATGCTCTGTGTCATTGAGGCAGAAGCAACTCATAGCTGACCCTCCACAGGGTTTTCAGAGGCAGGCAATATATAGGGGGAGATTGCCCATCCTTACTCCATGGTGCAGTCCATGGAGCAGCTGGTATATCCAAACTACATGCCTTTGGGATTGCAACACAGCTTCTTACCACTTGACCAAATTGGTCTTTACCAAATATATTCTCTATATCATCAGTAGAGTAAGTTTTACAAATCAATATGTGTTTAAAAATTCATCTCTGCTACAGTAAGTATGGCACATCGGTGTTGGTATTCATAACAACTGAGGGCAAAAATGAAAATAGATAAGAAAAGAGCATTGGAGAGGCTAAGATTCTTGGGTGGAGGGACATGTAGAGGTGAGTCAATATTTTATATGCTGTTCTCCCTCTTTTGGCATCTACTACTTCTTGGCACTGGACAACAGGCTGAAAATCATGTCAGAGTACTTCATTCAAGAGGCACAGGATCTAACAGAGTTTGGTATTCTCTTGGGGCTTGAGAAACAAAGAGTAGAGTCTGTGGTTGACAACACAACCAAGACATAGGAGCCTGAAATTCTTAGTGAAAGGGAGGCAGACCAATGAATACTTGGCATTGTTCTCCCAGTATTTACTCACATAAGTGACTGAAAAAACTAAGCAGGAGGTGCATATTGGGATTTCCAATTACTGAATTACAAACCAGCCCCCCAAAGCTTAGCAACATAAAATAGCTGTAACATGATTTTGCTCATAATTCTGCTATTTGGGTAAGATTTAGAAGGGACAGCTGCCTCTGCTTTACTCATTGTACTATGTCTTCTCATTGATTGGGGCGGGAGTCCTCTGGAGGCTTATTCCTTCACCTTCATATGTCTGGTTCTTGATACTGACTACTGATTAGGACCTCGGTGGGAGACGTAACCTCAACTCTTTGCTATGGTCTTTCTGTGTAACTGTTTGGCTTTTTCACAGCATGGTGACTTAATTCCAAGGGAGATGATCCCAAAAGTACCAGATGGAAGCCATGTTGCCTTTTAAAATTTAGTTTTAGAGCTAACATATCACCACTTAACACCATAGAAGCAGACCCACTGAGATTCAAAGAATAGGTTTATCTCTCGATGTCAGTATTACACTGTAAGATGGTCATATGGGATGGGATATACTGGTGAGGTCATCTTTGGAAAACACAATCTGTGCCACTAAAGAAAAGCAACTTTTTATCAGTTTTACTGCTAAGATAGAATCAGAATTCACAACTCAACAAAGGGGCACGGCCTAATAAAACTGCTAGCTTCTAGTTTGGAATCCCTGCTGGGATACACACCAAAAATAAATGTAAAACAGATACGAAACCTCAGAAAAATTGTGATCTAGTTTCTAGTTAGTTCAATCGATAATTGGATTATAATAATCCACTTTTATTCTTTCTTACTCTGAAGATATAGTTAAGACAACCTTGGGACATGGTATATTCCAGAGCCTTCACAATTTTTCATATGAAATATCTGACATGAAGGCAAAAAAATCATCAGGCTCAAAGTTTTGTACAGGGTATAAATGGAATGCTACTATTGTAAGTTTCTTATAATATTAATTCAAGGTAGACTATGAGAAAGTAATTTAATTAGTTAGGCATTACACATTTAGTTATAGCGGTACAAGGGACAAAATAATGATTTACTAATAGAAAATGGTTAATCTATAAGGAAACAGAAAAGAGGGACAAAGAATAGAGAGGATATACAAAACAAATAGCAACATGGTAGATTTAAGTGTATTATGTGTTGGATTATCAACCCAAAGGCCAATGGTTCAAGTCCACTAGCAGCTCCATGGGAGAAAGAAGAGCTGTCTGTTCTCATAAAGATTAACGGCTTCAGACACTCAATGTTATGAGTCAGACTTGATTCAACAACAGTGGGCTTACATGAATAATTACATTACCTATTGATGGTCTAAAAATTCCAAAAGTCAATTTTCAGGCTGGCTGGCAGTTGAAGATAGAGCTTGAGTTGGGATATGCTAATAAATTATTTGAGAACAAGTTTCACCTCTCTTTAAACTCTGTGCCTGAGAAACAACTCATGGGAAATTCATGTTTAATCAATGGGCAGCTCCTTGTATCAGTGTAAGGACCGAGCACAGACCATGTGATCTGGGATGTATATTCTCTAAGATTTGTGTTCCCGTCTAGAGCTAACTCTGGGATATTTTACACTAATGGTGGGGTTCGTATCAGTTAGGAACCAGTCAAGACATGATAGTAAGCCAATTATTTTAATAAACAATCTTTAACTTCTAAACTATTGGAGAAGTGAAAAGGTCACTTCTATTACCTTGAGGTAACAGAGGTGTAATAACTACTGAAAGAAGTTACCTCCTTCAAGAATGGGGGACAAAGGGAGAGGCTACTAAAGGTGGGTCTCTATGGAACAGTCAGTCTCTTATTCCTGCTCCAACCTTCTTGCTTCCATTCTGAACCATTACTGATAAAGCTTACCATGGACATGAGGTTTGCAGTCTCAGTGCTCACATCATGGAGCAGAATACAGAGGAGAATGGATCTGAAATTGAGAGAATATGGCTTAATAATTAGCCCAGTGGAGATGGACATGAGGAGTCTCTGACGTAGAATTCAGAAGCAGAATAATTTTCTCTCTCCTGAAAGTATTATGGGTGTGTTCTTAGATTTTTCTGAGTATCATTCTAATCTTCAGACAAATTCACATGTTAAGTGCCACTGAACCAATTCCAACTCATAGCAGTCTTGTAAAACACAATGAAACCGTGCCCAAATCTTGCACCATAATCGCAATTTCTGTTGTGTCCATTGCGTCCATTGTGGAAGTCACTCTGTCAATCCATGTCACTGAGGATCTTCTTCCTTTTCACTTTGGCTGACTTTCTGCTTTTCAAAGTATGATGTTCTTCTCCAGAGACTGACTCTTCCTGATAACAGGCCCAAAATATGGGAAACTAATTTCTCACAATTCTTGCATCCGAGGAGTACTCTGACTTCGCTTCTTCAAAAACATCTTTGTTTATTCTTTAGCCAGGTCCTGGTATATTCCATATTCTTGACCACCACGACCAATCAAAGGCATCAAATCGCCTTTATCCTCCTTATTTACTGTTGAACAATTGAAAAACAGCTTAGCTTGGGTCAGATCATCTTCAGAGTGATATTCTCACTCTTTAGCACTTTTAAGGAGGTCTTTGAAAGCAGATAGGTCCAAGGCTATGCTGGAATACTTTCCCCTAATTTCTGAGAAGTCATCAGTTATGATTTGCATACCACTGAGTCAGAACCATCCCATAGCTGACCCCACAGTGAGTTTTCAGAGGCAGTAAATTGCACAGGAAGAGAAAGCCCATCTTTCTCCAATGATCACTAAGAGAAGGTAGAGGTATTTTGGTAGAACGTGACATGGAAGGACTTTCACAAAACCTGGGTATATCCTGGGCCGAATGGAGGGTTGTCTGACGAGGCCACAATAATAATCACAGGGGCTTTAACATTTGTAAGGCAACTTTCATGGCCCAGTACATTTTTTTCCTGCTGATGGAAAGATTTTTTTCATTTATAGATACTATTTCATTTCATACTATCTGGAAAATATAAAGTAGTTCTTTCAAATGAGTAGTTAAGAGCTTAATTTAGCCTATCATCTTGAGAAAGACAAGAAATTTTATCATATACCACAGCGTTTTCAGCTACTTTTACTGGAAAATCAATTCATACTCATCCCTTTGCAACTTTGGCCAATTTAACCAAGATTCCAATAAACATCTATTTTCCAAGTTTTACAGAAGCGGAAATCTTATTATCGAAAGAAGCAGAGTCTGATTTTTTGCTGTAATATGACAGTGATAGTACTAAGAAACCTTACATTATTAAAAAAATCCATAATAAAACCAATTGTTTCAAGTGGAAAGGTAGTTTTACAGTCCAAAAAGTTCCAGACTTGCAATAATGTAATTCCCTTACCTGTAGCAATTTCAATAATGAAGATATATTTTTGTGTATGTGTTTTCCTTTATAAATGTAAAGCCCTAAAACCTACATATTAATGCAGAAACTTAGCATATGTTCATGTTAATTCTGGTCTTATAATAATGGACTTTACTTTTTTAATGCCATTAGCAGATCTCTCTTGCACAATTGTATTAACCTTTATTACTTTTATTACCCATTGCTGTGCTAAACATCACAGTATCACTCAATTTGAATTATGCAAATTCTAGGGTGTTGCAGGAATGTTTGAGTAAAAATTGTGGGTGGAACCTTGTTTCAGAAGGCAATTCTCAACGGGTCTCTTGCATTTCTGTGTCTCTTGCAAATTAGACACCCCCTACCTTATGTTTGAGAGTTTCTTTTCAATGATGTTTGTGAACCAAACAGCCTTAGAGGGAAGAGAGTCTTCCTCCAAAGAAAAAGGCAATTATGTTTACTTCCCATTAACAAAGACTCAGGGTTCCTAAACTAAGAGTTCCTCCTATAAGGCATGAGCAGTTGTCACTAAGCCTGCCTTTTGCTGTGTTGTGGGTAGTGCGGATTAGGGAACACCAAAATACAGATAGGCTGGCTACTCTTTGCATTCATTTTCTATTTTTTCAATCAACAAATCAACATTAATTTAGTGGCTTAAATCTACAAAAATTTGCTATTTTATGGTTTTGGAGATTATAAGCCTGACATGAGTCTGACTGGGTTGACAAAGTGTCCCTAGGACCATACTCCTTCTGGAAGTTCCAGGGGAGAATTTGTTTCCTTACCTTTTCCAGCTCTTGAAGAATGTCAACATTCCTTGGTTTGTGGACCCTTCCTCTACTTTCACCCACTCTGATGCTACTTTCACCCTCACATCTTTCTCTGACCCCAAACAGGAAAGGCTGTCCTTTTTTGAGAAGTCATATGGTTAGATTGACCCCCATCTGGATAATCCAGGATAATCTTCCCATCTCCAGAATTTTTAACCCAGAAGTTTTGTGCCCCTGGCCAGCATCTTTGAAGCTATGGTAAGCTACTTTGCTAAGTTATAAACAGTGTAAATCTCAAATCCTTCTTATCTCTTGACATCATGACTCTTAGTCTGGAAATGAAATCATTTTAGCAAATACATCTATAAATTCAATGATACTAAATTAGTGATATGTTAAATATCCAGGGCTCCTTTAATATTCTGTTCCTCGGAACACCTGATAATATTTATACGAAATCTATACCTAGACCAAGAAGTTGTTGTCCGAACAGAGCTAGGGAACACTGCATGATTTAAAATCAGGAAAGCTGTGGGTCAGGAATTCATCGTTTCTCCATACCTATTCAATCTGTATGCTGAGCAAGTTATTTGAGAGTCTGGACTCTGTGGAGAAGACTATAGGATCAAGACTGAAAGAAGACTTATCAACAACCTGAATTAAGCAGATGACATAATTTCGCTGACTGAAAGTGAGGAGGACTCGAAATGCTTACTGTAGAAGATCAGAGACTACAGCCTTCAATATGGATTACATCTCAAAAGGAAGAAGACAATCCTCACTACTGGATCATGACAGATGGAGGGGAAAAATGGCATTGTATATGATTTCATCTGACTTGGATCTATGATCAACAACCTTGGTACCAGCAGTAAGGATCTTCCTACAGTATTGTGGAGCAATGATGTCAGTTTGAAGATGAAGAGGCTCCTGATTCAAGCCATAATCATTTCAATCACTTGCTATGCATCTGAGAGCTGGAAATGAATGAGGGTGACAGAAGAATTGATGCCTTTGAGCTGTGACATTGGAGAAGAGTACTGAATATTCCATGGACTATCAAAAGAATAAACAGATATGTCTTGGGAAAAGTACAGCCATAGTGCTTCTTAGAGGAAAGAATGACAAAACTTCATCTCACATATTTTGGGCATATTGCTTGGAGGGACTATTCCTTAAAAAGGGACTCCATGCTTGGAAATGTGAAATGTCAGTTGAAGAAAGGAAGCTCTGCAATGAGATGAACTGACATAACGGCTGTGGTGATGGACTCAAGTGTGTCAGAGATGATGAGGATGGCACAGGATAGGACAAGGTTCAGATCTATTGTGCATAGGGTCACTATGACCATTTGATGGCACATAACAACAAATTGCTCAATTGCTCAGGAAGGCCCAATGAATGAAAGAAAATAATTAAATGAATGAAAAACCTGCCAGTCCCTGGGGGAAAAAATATCATGCTTGGAAAAGTAGAGGGTCAGCAAATCAGAGGAAGACCCTCAAGGAAATGAACAGACACAGTAACTGCAACAATGGGCTTAGAATTAGAAACTTAGAATTAGAGCTTAATCCACAGCACTTATCAACAATGAGGCAATGGATCTCAAAATTCAGCATTGCCTAAGAATGCACTGGAGAGTTTGTTTAATAATTGCCTTAACATTCCAGTTACATCCTGTGCGAACCTTGCCGTCTCAGACACACTCATTGCTACCACTCCAGTCACAGAATGAATCCATCTCATGGACGGTCTTCCTCTCTTGTGCTGTCTCTCCACTATCCCAAACATGATGCCCCTCTCCAAGGACCAGTCCCTCCTTGCAACATGCCCGAAGTATGTCAGACGAAGCTTCAGAATCCTTGACTCCAAGGAGCAGTCTGGCTTCACCCTCTCCAGGACAAACCTGTTTGTTCTCCTCGCAGTCCATGGTATATTCAACACTCTTCTCCAGCACCACAGCTCAAAGGCATCAATTCTCTTTCTATCATCCCTATTTACTGTCAAACTCTCCGATGCATAGCACGTAATTGCAAAGACTATAGCCCGGATCAGGCACACCTTAGTCTCTAGCCTGACATCGTTGCACTTCAGTACTCTTGAGAGGTCCCTCACAGCTGAC
>NW_006399790.1:6795549-6831956 GCF_000299155.1 Elephantulus edwardii | reverse complement strand
ATACAGGTTTACTTACAAAGTTCGTGTATACTGTTAATCACACAGAGAAAGAACTACTTGAATCTTTGCTCTGAGATCCAGTGTTTTATTACCAGTTGCTTTTGGTGCATTAGTAATCAAATTTCTCTCCACTTGTATTGAAAAAGTATCTCACACACATTTCTAGAGTCTTTATTCACGGTAGACAATGCTTCATTAACCAGTGTGGTGGCTATGGACTTCTCTTCACTACCATGAAACTGATCAATTGAAGCTACCACCTTCTAAGGGCTCCCCATGCCAGGTTATTCAACCAGCATTGTGTTGTTTGGGAAAGGCAAAAACAAAACAAAACAACCAACCAAACAAAAAACAAAACAAGTCAGAAAGACGAAAAAAATGCACAATCTCTTGCACAAAAGAAAATGACCACATTTTTGGTCATTTCACTTAGTGTGAATGTGAGAGTACACATGGACATTTACTTTGTCACGATCACTATTTTATATCTGTTAAAGGGGATTTTAAGCTCATTTAAGAGAAAAATCTCTTCAATTGCTTTTATAGCCTTTGTAAGGTAGAAAAAAGATGGTAGTTATATAGGCAAAGCTTATGTAAATGTTGCAATATTACTGTGGTGATATTTTGGCAAGATCAAACTCTATTAAAATATAAATTATATTCCCCAGACTTTCTGTTCACCCAAGTAAGTGAAGCTCTTAGTTTGCTAATGCAACTAAATTAAAAATTCCAATTTTAAAAATGATCCATTTCACTGGAAACGGGAATCCACTTATTCTCGGGCTAGAAATTTTCTTTCTTTTTTTTAAATGGACTGTTCTTGTTCTGTCATTTCACTGAGTAATCAACACAAATTTTTCAATGCCATTTCTTTTAGTGTAAGATTAAAATAGGAACCCACTTTATTTATTTCTTATATAATGGCAATGTCCTTGCTATGTACTCATGGTATGTTACAGATGATCTCTGTGCTGACATCTGACAAATAATAATAAGCAGTAAACATCTTATAATTAATTTATTCTGCATTTATGAGTTCCAGGGTCACCACAAATGCTTGTGAGGTTGTACACCATACAACTTCAGGGGCTCTATTCACATTATGTGGATGAGCATGGTGGGCCTTGAGTTGTGCAGGGCACAACCTGCATTATCACCTAGGGCAGTCCTGGCTAAAACAGAATTTAAATTCGCTGTGATAGGTACTGGGCATGAAAATTAAAATGACATATAAGTAGGGCGCTTTCCCTATCCTTTCAGAACTTACAGTTTAGTAGGAGATTGACAAAGGGCCTTGTCATAAATATTATAACAAAGAAGGTACAAGGTCTTTCTATTTATATAGACATTCAATTAAGATGGAAGAATGGACAAAGATGAGCAGCCAAGGTGAAAACTGGTCTTGGAAATATTTTTAAAGTGTGGAGTCCCAAGTAAGGTTTTCCTGTTTAAATAGCATCAGTATTTGCATAACATTCAATCAAAAAGGTTTTACTGTGTAAATGAGCTAAGTACTCCTAACATACTCTTCCCTCCTCTTGCTGAGGTTGTGAATAAAGTATCATTGTCCTAAGTGTTCCTTCCAGTACTTATGCTGGTTCTGTCTTTGGATTCCAGTAACATGATTTCTACGTCTCTGCTGTGCTGCCACTCAACTTTTGATCTCGTTCTTACCTGTTGGTCTGTTCATGTTGGTATGTGATGCTTCAGAGAAGCTAGGTGCTGACTATAACAAATTCAACATCCTTGATACTCTTCTTTACCCTACAACTGTGGTCCAGTACCATCTACTTTCAAGTCTTGACTTTAAAAACTCCAACCTTGGGCTCTACTGCACATTTTGAACTTAAGTTTTTGTTTGTTTAAATTTGGATCAAGTTCAAAGTGCAATGTTTTGTTTTGATCAACGGAAAGTTCACGTTCGTGGAAAAGCTATTGATTTCTTTTTGTTCAGAAAACCCCCAATGCCTAGAACAATGTTCATCATACAGAAATTGCTCATTAGATATTTACAATGTGTTTCTGTAAAGATGGGAAACCCTATGGGGCAGTTCTACTCTGTCCTACAGGGTTGCTTTGAGTCAGAATTGACTGGAAAACACAACAACAACAGCAGCAGATTAAATGTGTGAGAGACATGGTTCAAGTATTCCACATATCTGTTGCTAATTTTCATTTGACTCAAAGTGCAGCTTGCTCAGTTTACTGCGGTGCTTCCTGGGCTCCAAACATAGAACTTCCCAGGGTCACACTCCAGCTTTCTCTAAATAGATTAGTCTAGAGCCCTGCCGCAGCTCAACAGTGCCTCCCAATGGTAAGGAGTCCAACTACAGTTGACCTACTCAAGTGGTCTGGATCTCCAAATTCTATTCAATTCCACATTGTACGAGAAAGGGGGCGGGGGGAGAATGGAATATCAATCAATAACTTGGAGTCACCATCTCCTTTCTTATATAGTTGTAGTTATAGCAGTAAGATAGACTAATTTTGAGTTCCCAGTGGATTCAGAATGGGTCTTTCATTAGACTTTTACATTGGCTTGGTAAAGATTTTAGAAAGATAAATGCATGATTTTAGGAAACAGTTCCTTTCTCCTGGCCAATCTCCTCAACGGTAAGATGGAGTTGATGGATAAGGCCTCTAAGCATACTGAAATAGTACACTTCCTCTCTCAACCTGAAGCTACTTCTTATCATACTGACAACACATTACAATAGAAATTCATTGATATCTTCACCCCTAAATGGAGTTCCAGTGCTCTTTGTACATAAAACAGTTGTAAAATCATATATTCTTTCAAAAGAAAGCTCTTGGTATAGTCTACAAAAGAAGAGCTACTTCATATCACAGAAATTCTCGCTTGTGTCTAATCAACTTAGATCTTCATTTTCAAGACCGACACACAAGTTGAGCCTCTCTGTCTCAGGCTATCACAGACCTTCAAACTTCTCCTTTTTTATGAGCTGGTCCCAGGGTATAGCAACTAACCTGTTTGAAATGGAAATTTTTATACATCACAACCATCCTAAAGTTTGCAGACATAACCTCAGTGGCCTGGGGAATCTGGTGAAATAGTTCCCAGTCAAACTAGCTTGGGCAAATGTGACAGACCAGGCAATTCTCCACACAAGAGGCCTTTTACCACCTTCCTTTGGTTACTCATGTTTGTCATAAATCACCTGCCACGGAATGACAGTCACTGCGAGACACACTTTTAGGAGTCCATGTTTCTGGTTGAAACTCTTTATAGGGACTATCCTTCACTAAAGAACTATACATATAGCCAGTTGAATGAGTCAGTGCTCCAGGAAAATTTTAAGAGAAACTTGAGAACAGCATTATTCCTGAAAGTCCACATACTTCTGTAGATTCAAACATTTCCTAGCTAGGAAAGAACTCCTAATATGCTGAATTATGATAAAAGATGGATTATTACTAAACAAGGCCACCGAAGCGGACCCATTTTGTTAATACTAGAACCTGAGCTACTTGCTGCCCTCATCCATGAAAACATATACCTATATTTATTGTCTTTTGTTCATGACTCAGCAAAAGCATGACCATAACTCAAATGCAGACCCTACAATGCCATTTTCACCAAAAGATGTCTATTTTAAATTATTAAGAGCTGATCTTTGCAGTGACTGGTGCAACTACTTTCTTTAATGTGAAGTCCTTAGAAAAATCATAATCAAGGAGGGGAAGAAATCACTATAAAATTGAAATTTTAAGTCACCTGAAAAGTGAAAATTTTGAGAGTTAACAGCATTTTAAATTAAGAACAAAGACATGGAGAGATAATGAAGGAAATGTAACGTGTTCCTCAAGGAACTGGTGATATCAGGCATTTCAAATTTATGAAACTTGAGCAAGGTAATTTTTAATTTAAAAACTTATGGATTTTTTCATTATTATGATGTTTATTAGGGAAGTCAAAAGGCTATAATTCAAGTTGGTAGCCTTATACAATTACTAACCAGGATACATCCTGAAATATGCTTGCACACAACTCAGCCTTCAGCCTCATGGCTTTAGGTCAGTTTTGTTGTTGTTGTTGTTGTTATTGAGTACCATCAAGTTGGAATTGACCCATAGCTGACCCTCCAGTGGATTTTCAGAAGCAATTAATCACATGGGAGGAGATTGCCCATCCTTCTCTCATGGAACAACTAGTGAATTACTACTGTGTGCATTCGGAATTGCAGTGTAGGTTCTCATCACTAGGCCACCAGAGCCCCCATAGGCCAGTTTTACAAAGTCCTTATTTCTGCGAATTATGGTATCTCTCTCCCACCTTCACTCTGACTCATCAAAATGGGGCAAAGACTCTGGTTCTGTGAGGAGCAGTCCCAAGGGCAGCTATGTCTCATGTTAGTTCTCTGTTTCTCTGCTCCAGCTGCTGCTCCTGTAGGGCCCTTGTCTGAGTGGTGCAGGAATTTTTGGCCCCAAAAGACTTGCACTCCGAATTCTCTACTGTTTCTTTTATGGTGACAGGATTCTAAGTTTCTTCGGCTGAATCTCTTCAATTTTATGGCAAAACTACCCAACTCTCTTGTGAATAGACCAACGCACTCCATTTGCAGTTGCCCCGCATCCATATGGCAAAGTCAAACTCAATGGTTATGAAGCCACTTTGAACAAAGGACCCTTGACACCACAGAGCACTCCCTCGCTTTTCTAGCCATTAACCTTCATATTTTAAGAATTAACTTTCCCCTTATAGTCATCTTATGCCTCTGGAAACTCTATGAACTTTGAGAAATGACAATAGTTACAGAAAAACTTCAGGTGTTTTGTTCATAGGGTTGCTATGAGTCACACTCGATGGCAACCAACAATAATAACAACAATCATTTTACTAATAACTACATTTGGAAAAGTTTGTAAGCTAGCCCCTTCATGCCTCATGTTTTAATATCCCCTATTTAGACAGCAAATTTCTGATTTGCCCACCTCTATCAAACCAGTACTCTAAGAGAATAAGCATGTCCCTTTTGCTTATGAACCATCTGTTCAATTTGGAGTTTTGAGCATCTGCATCCACAAGCAAAGCCCAGTCCAGAGCAAGCTATCAGGTTACAGCACTAGCTCATAGCATGGAACATATTTTCTTCTGGTTGGGATCTGGTCAACTCACTGCCAGACATCTGTGGTTAGATTCAAATGGGCATCAACTGCAAACTCAGGAGTCCACACTTCTTCCTTTGTAGAGTGTCTTTTGAGTTGACCTGTCTTTTGGTGAGAGTAGTATGATAGTTGCAGAAGGTCTTCAGGCCTTTTGCTCATAGAATTGTTGTGAGTCATGCATGACTAGAAGGCAATATACAACAGTGTGTTGAAGTCGCCTACTATTATTGTGGTGTTGTCTATTTGTTTTTTCAAGTCTATTAATTTTCTTAATGTATTTTGCAAGTCTATCATTTGGTGCAGAGACACTAGCTAAGGTTGTGTACTCTGGTTCCATTGTGCCTTAGTCATAAAGGAATGTCCTTCTTTCTTTCTTATGGTGATTTTCACCTGGAAGTCTATTTTATCATTGATTAGTATTGATACTCCTGTTTGTTTGTGGATGTCACATGCTAGATGAATTTTCCCCCACTCTTTAATTTTTAATCCACTTCCATAATAGTTTGCCTCCGCAAACCCTATGAACCTGGATATAGGATGAAAGGCAACCAAGTGTCGAAAACTCTCGTCCATAGGGTCACTATGAGTCGTCTGAGACTCGACAGCACTTAACAACCACCACCACCACCTCATTTTTTAGCTGTGTATTTTACAGGCAACATGATGATTGTTGCTGTTGTTATGTGCTGTTGAGTCACCTGTGATTCATAGTGACACCCTATGTACAACAGCCCTAAACCCTGCTCTATCCTGTGCCAATCTTATTGTCTCTGACATACCTACGCCCATTACCCTAGTCGCTGAATCAATCCATCTCATCGAGGGTCTTCCTCTCCTATTCTGCCCCTCCACCCTCTCAAGCATGTCATCCCTCTCCAAGGACAGATCCCACCTTACAACATGCCCAAAGTATGTCAGACAATGCTTCAGAATCCTTGCCCCCAAAAAGCAGCCTGGCTTCACCCTCTCCAGGATGAACTTGTTTATTCCCTAGGAGTCCACAGTATCTCTAGCACCACACCTCAAAGACAGCAATTCCCCTTTATCATCCCTAGTCATTTTCCAGCTTTCTGATGCATAGCTAGTGATTGGAAAGACCATGGCCTCAATCAGGCGCACCGTAGTCTCCAGACTGATGTTGTTGCTCTTCAGTACTTTGAAGAGGTCTCTGACAGCAAAGTTTCCCAATGCAATTCGTCTTTTAATTTCCTGGCTGCTGGTACCAAGAGTGTTGATTGAAGAGCCAAGCAAACTGAATCTGTTAACAATCTCAATCTCTTCATCATCTATCATGATGCTGCCTATTGGGCATCTCTGTTTTTATAATCTGTTCTGCTACTCTATATCTCTTGATTCATGCATTTAAGCCATTGACATTGAAAATGATTATTGATAGGTCAGTTTTGGGTTTTTTTAAAATGGATCCTCATTCATTGTTGCATATTTTTCTCCCTGCCCATCATTTCCCCTCCCAGTTGACTTATATCTTTGAAAAAATAATTCTTTGATTGTTATACAATTCCCACCCCCTTCCAGTCCACTTTACAATGCAGCTCTTATTTTGGACTGCTATCAAGCAAATAATACCTAATCATATATTCCTTTAAAGCAGTTCTTTCCCTCATCTGTTTCAATGAAGTGTACATTATGTATCACCTCTTTTCTTAGTTTCCCCGCAACCTCGATGTCAATCCTGTTTTATAACAGTGTCATTATGTGGCATTTGTCCTTTTGTGACTGAGATATTTCACTCAGGATAATGTCCTCCAGGGTCACCCATTTTTTATAGTATTTCATTAGTTACTTGTTTTTTCAATGCTGCATAGTATTCAATTGTGTGAATATAACACAGCTTCCATATCCATTAGTTTTTTGATGGGCACTTAGGTGAAATTATTCAAGAAATTGGACTGTATGAAGAGGAATGTGACATCAAGATTGGAGGAAGGCTCATCAACAATCTGTGTTATGCAGATGACACAACCTTGCTTGCTGAAATTGAGGAGGACTTTAAATGCTTGTAAAATGGGTATCATACGTGGAAAGGTAGAGGGTCAGTGAAAGAAAGGAAGACCTCCAACAAGATAGAACAAGATAGACTGACACACTGACTGTAGCAACGGGCTCAAGCATGTCAGAAATGATGAAGATGGTACAGGGTTCAGGTCTATTGTTCAGAGAGTTGCAATGAGTGAACCTAGTAACAATATATCTACTTATATATGTTGTTATATGCCATCGAGTCAGAACCAATTTATAGCTTGCCTTCCAGTGGGTTTTCAGAGACAATAAATTACATGGAAGAGACTGCTCATCCTTCTCACATGGAGCAGATGGTGGATTTGACTTGCCTGACATAAGTTGGCAGTGCAAGTCCTTAAATGCTAAGCTACCTGAGTTTCCTTTACATATATTTCAACCATTGCTTCCATAGTTAAATTTGAGGTCAAAATAGAGGGATCATTCTAGATTATCCAGGGGAGTGTCCCAATTTAATCAGGTCCTTTAAAAGTATGGGGAAATAGGTAGAAGAGAGGGTAAGAGAGAACTATGACTATGGAAGAGGTTCTCAGAGAGATACAAAGAAGAATGTGATATCCCATTGCTGGTTTTGAATCTAGAGAAGAAGGTCACGACACAAGGGATGTGGGAAGCCTCTAGAATGTGGAAAAGTCAAGGGAACAGATTCTTTCCTAAAGTGTCTCTACATACGTATTTTCGTGTGATAGTACTTCTCCCAAAAGGATTTTTGTTGTCTGCCACCAGGCACTTGTGATTACTCTGAACCCATTTGATTCAAGTTTTGGGGCCCTAGACTACTAATCTGTTTACAATTCTAGTTTTTCAGTATCTTTGTTGTAGTTAGGTGCTCTCATGTTGACCATAACTCAGAATGACCCTCTAAGCAACAGATCAAAACCTTGCCCTACACTGACTGGGTGATTCTCAAGATCTCTGCCATACTCAACTGCACTGTTGTAGTCACTGTGTCAATTCATCTCCTTGAGGGTATTCCTCTCTTTTTCTGACCCTCTATCTTTCCTAATGTGATGTCTTTTTCTAAGGACAAGCCCCTTCTGACAACATGACCAAAGTCTGTAAGACAAAGCTTTACCATTCTTGCCTCTAAGGAGCATCCTGGTTGCACTTCCTCCAAGAAAGACTTATTCACTCTTTTGGCACTCCGTGAGATATTCAATACTTTTTTCCAACACTACAGTCACTCTTCTGTCATCTTTATTTACTGTCCCACTTTCAGATGCATAGGAAGCAAATGAAAATACCATGGCTTGAATCTTTGTTGTTGTGGTTATTAGGTACTGTTGAGATGAGTAGAATTTATAGCAACCCTATGAACAGCTGACCTGAACCCTGCCCTATCCTGTGCTATCCTCATCATCTCTGACACATTAGAGCCCATTGCTGAAGTCATTTTATGGAGTAACAAATCAAATAACAACCCATGGACATTAAGTTGATTCTAGCTCATAGTAATGGAGTGGAACTGCCCCATAGATTTCCAAGGATGCAAATATTTAAGGAAGCAGACTTCTTTCTCCTCAGGAAGAGTGGATAAATTTGAACCCTTGACCTTTCACTTAGCAGCCCACTACTTAATTAAATATGTCAGTCAGTTCTCTCTGAAAAGATTCTATGATTCTGAACTTTGTCTTTTCCTCTTCAGTATTTCATTTCCCAGATCTTTCTTCTATATCAGAAGATGTCAAGACTAAAGCAGTTACTAGAGATAAATTAAGTTTTCTGCATTTTCATTTTGCAAGCAAAATATGAATGATAGTGGTATTCACTGGGCTTCCTTGTAAGCACATGGATATAATCCTATCACTCACAATGTTGTACTTCAAGATGGATCTAGAAATTACTTTCTTAACTATGAAGGCAACCCTATTTTTCTTCATCTTTTCATCTCCGGAGTAATATATCATATGATCATCTGACTCAAAATGCCCCAGGCCAGTCCATCTCATCTCTCCAATGCCTAGTATGTCAATCATAACAATTTCTAATTTTCCTACATTCATGGTTATGCAAAGGCGTTTGACTGTGTGGATCATAAAAAACTGTGGCTGACTCTGAGAAGAATGGGAATCCCAGAACATTTAATCATGCTAATGAGAAACCTATACTTGGACCAAGAGGCAGCAGTCAGAACAGAGCAGGGTAACACTGCATGGTTCAAAAATGGGAAGGGTGTACACCAGGGATGTGTCCTCTCTCTATAGGTTTTCAAACTGTATGCAGAGCAGATTATCCGGAAGGCTGGGCTCTATGAGGAGAATTGTGGTGTCAGAATTGGTGGAAGATCTATTAACAATCTGCCTTATGCAGATGACACAACCCTGCTTGCTGAAACTGAGGAGGACCTCATGCCCTTGCTGCAGAGGGTCAAGGACTGAAGCCTCCAATATGGATTGAGGCTCAATGTCAAGAAGACAAAGATTCTCACCACTGGACCAATTGGTAGCATCAGGATGGATGGCAAAGAGATTGAGATTGTTCACAGCTTCAGTTTGCTCGGCTCCATGGTCAACACTCTTGTCACCAGAAGCCAGGAAATAAAAAAAACGTATTTCCATGGGAGAGTCTGCTGTTAGGGACCTCTCTAAAGTACTGAAGAGCTACGGTGTCTCTCTGGAGACTAAGGTCTGCCTGATACAGGCCATGGTTTTTGCAATCACTTGTTATGCATCAGAGAGTTGGACAATGACTAGGGAGGATAGAAGGAGAATTGATACCTTTGAGCTGTAGTGCTGGAGAAGAGTACTGAATGTACCACGGACTGCCAAGAAAACAAACAGATTCACCCTGAAGAGGGTTAAACCAGGCTACTCCTTGGAGGCAAGGATTCTGTGGCTTCGTCTGACATACTATGGGCATGTTGCAAGGAGGGACAGGTTCTTGGAGAGGGACATCATGCTTGGTAGGGTGGAAGGACGGTGCAAGAGGGGAAGACCCTCTATGAGACGGATTCATTCAGTGACTGGGGTAAGCAGGATGTGTGTGTCAGAGGCAGTGCGATTCACACAGGATAGAGCAGGATTTAGGGCTGTTGTACATAGGGTCGCTATGAGTCGCAAACGACTTGACGACACATAACAACAACAAGCAAAATACTTGTGAGGATCATTCAAAGCCAGCTAAAACAGTACACAAAGAACTGCCAAATCTTCAAGCTGGATGTAGAAGAGGCTGTGGCACCAGGGATATCATTGCTGATGTCAGATGGATCTTAGAGGAAAGAGAAATACAACAGAATAATGTTTATTTGTGCTTTATTGACTATGCAAGGGGATTTGACTGTGTGGATCATAATAAATTATGGCTAACATTGAGAAGAATGGGAATTCCAGAACATTTAATTGTGCTCAGGCAAAACCTATACCTAGACCAAGATAATATTGTGCGACCAGAACAAGGGAACAATGCATGGTTTAAAATTAGGAAAAGTGTGTGTCAGAGTTTTATCCTTTCTCCATACCAAATTAATCTGTATGCTAAGATTATTCTAGAAGCTGGACTCTATGAAGAGGAATGTGGCATTAAGATTGGAGGAAGACCCGTCAATAACCTGCAGATGACACAACTTGCTTGCCAAAAGTGAGGAGGACTTTAAGAACTTGCCTATAGAAGACTGCAGCCTTCAATATAGATTTCATCTCAATGTCAAAAAACAAAAATCCTCGCAGTTGGATCAAAAGGCAACATCATGATAGACTGAGGCTTTAAATGAATGACTTCATGTTACTTGGATTGACAATTAATACATTTAGTACTGGCAGTCAAGAGATAAAAGATATATTTCACTGGGAAAGTCTGTAGTCAAAGACCTCTCCAAAATTATTGAGGAGCAATGATGTCACCCGATTCATGCTAAGGCCTTTTCAGTCACTTGCTATGCATCTGAGAGCTGGACAATGACTAAGGAGGACAGAAGACGACTTGCTGCCTTTGAATTTTGGTGTTGGAGAAGAGCGCTGAATAATCCATGGACTGGCATAAGAATAGATATGTCTTGGAGAAGGTTGCAGTCAATGTGCTCCTTGAAGGCAGGCAAAGATGATGAGACTTCATCTTACATATTTTGGGCATGTTCCTGTTATTCCTTGGAGAGGGACATCATGTTTGAGAATGTAGAAGATCGGTGAAAGACAGGAAGATCTTAAACCCGGTGGGTTGACACAGTCACTTCAGCAATGGGCTTGAGTTTGTCAGAAATTTTGTGAGGAAGGCACAGGATAGAACAAGATTCAGATCTTTTGTTCATAAGATTACTATGAGTTGTACTCAATTTGACAGCACCTAACAACAACAACCTGGATCTTCTTATCTGGCTACAATGGTTTTGAGAAGACATTTAAAAGCATTTTTTAGTTCTTTCCAAGAGGAGAGAGTTGCCTTGTATTACCAAATGCACCATTCCTAGAAGTGAGAGATTCAACAACATTGATTTTTTTCAACAATTATTTCTTTGTAATAAAGCCAAATTTCTAAGTCAGTTCTTACTATAGTTTCATGGAGTGTTGATGAGGAGCATATTTCAGAGGGATGATCTTATTTATAAAAAACAGAAGCATTTTTTGCTTTTTCGAAGATGGCGCGGAAAGCAAAGAAGTAAGCCCCCACCCCTCCCAAAACTGAAGCCAAAGTAAAGGCATTAAAGGCCAAGAAGGCAATCCTGAAAGGCGTCCACAGCCAAAAACAAAAAAGAAAAGAAGATCCGCACGTCACCCACGTTCCAGTGCCCTAAGACGCTGAGACTCCAAAGACAACCCAAATACCCCCGGAAGAGTGCCCCCAGGAGAAACAAGCTTGACCACTCTGCCATCATCAGATTTCCCCTGACCACTGAGTCAGCCATGAAGAAGATAGAAGATAACAACACACTTGTGTTCATTGTGGATTTCAAGGCCAACAAGTACCAAATTAAACAAGCTGTAAAGAAGCTCTATGACATTGATGTGGCTAAGGTGAACACTTTGATTAGGCCTGATGGAGAGAAGAAGGCCTATGTTCGACTTGCTCCTGATTATGATGCTCTGGATGTTGCCAACAGAATTGGGATCGTCTAAACTGAGTCCAGTTGGATAATTCTAAATATAAATTTTTTTCACCATAAAAAAATAGAAGCATTTTTTCATTGACCATCTTATAAAAAAAAAAACAAACCAACAACCACACAACAAAATAAAAAACCACAAAAATAGTGACCCTGAAAAGGAATATAAAGAGGAGAAAGAGGTATTTTTCATAAGATAGACCTTTAAGTTTTCAAACTCTTTGTATCCTGATATTAATATGGATAATCATGATTTAAGTGGTTGGGATAGGGCCCTAATTAATTGCAGTAGAGAACACAGAAATTAGAAGAACTCTACTCCTATGCATGGCATGGAAGGACAAACTTTCTGTAATTTTCCCAGACATTTAGTAATTGAGGGGGGAGAAATATAAAGGAATTCCCTCCACTTAGTCCCCCACAGTTAAATGGAGTGTTTAATTTTAAATCAAGAGTTTTCAAATTAAGAGCAAAACACATGGACAGGTTTTATATCAAAGATGTGTTTTATCTCAACCCTCGTCGTTCAAACCTAGAAATTGAAGAATGTTGGACATCATATCAGAAGAAATTATCGAAATGAGCTCAGAAGCCATTCAAGTGACCTATTTAATAAGCAGTCAGAAACAAGCAGGATTTCAATTTCTTCTAAATGTTCAAGCATGTAATTTTTAAATGCCGTTTTAAAATCTAAACTATTTGATAGCAATTGAGTTCTAATTGCTCAAAAGTATGTTCCAACAGCTATTAAAGAAATCAGTGATTGCCTGAGGTGGATAGATATAATTTAAAACTATACAAATTAGTTATCATTGATCCAGTTGACATGCAGTACATTTTCATTTTAATTCTCCTTCTTTATTAGCCAAAGGCAGTTCACATAAATTTATAATCATGATTAACGATGCACACCAATGGTTTTTTTTTAAAAAAAACCCAACACCACAACAAGTGACATTGATTGATATTGTCTAGGAATCATCTCTGTTTTACATTTGTACGAGTGAGTACACTGGTATTTTAATGGCAAAAAATATTATCTTGACAGCTAATCTTTATAAAGAGTTGCTTAAGAAACTAAGCTAGGTATTTAGCAAGGCATATGAGAATTTTAAAAGAACTATTTCTATCAATAGACATAATCAAATTTTTTGGTTTTCAATTTGGAGTTCTTTTTTCATCCAAGAAAGACGCCTTTCTTCAATGTAATTCTTTTGTCATTGTGCTCATCAAAAGAGCATCTTAAAAAGCAGTTAAAGCAACTTTTTCCAATTGATGAGAACTTCTTGTTACTATATGCTATTGAGCTAATTTTTGCTGATAGCAGTCATGTGTACAACAGAATTGAATGTTACGTAGTAGAGCACTAATCTCAAATCACTGCTGTGTTTGAATCCACTTTTGTAGCTACTGTGTCTCTCTCATGCTGAGGATCTTTGTAATTTCACTGACCAAGTATAGAATTCCTTTTTTTGGAGGAATAGTTCCTCCTGTTAACATATTCAAAGTATGTGAGAGAAAATTTCACTATACTTTCTTCTAAGTAACATTGTGGCTGTATTTCTTCAAAGACAGATCTGTTAATAATAATTATAGCATACTTATACAATAATAAAAACATAATATAATTATATGTAGCATAATTATTGTTTTTTGTACCATTGAGTGGAATAAACTTGTAGCTGACCTTCTAGGGAGTTTTCAGAGGCAGGAACTCCCATGGGAGGAGAGTATTCATCTTTCTCCTGCATAGTAGCTTGTGGATTCTAACTATGTGCCTTTGGGATTGCACCACAGTTTCTTACCACTAGCTCACCAATACTCGCAATGGAACACTACATGGTTTTAAAGCAGGAAAAGTGTTCATCAGGTTGTGTCTTTTCTCCATACCTATTCAATCTGTACACTGAGAAAATCACTCAAGAAGCTGGACGTTGAAGAATAATGTGGCATCAGAATTGAAGAAAGATGCATCAACAACCTGCAATATGCAGATGATACAGCCTTGTTTGCTGAAAGTGAGGAGGACTGGAAATGCTTGCTGTAGAAGATCAAAGACTAGAACTTTTATTATAGATAATATCTCAACATCAAGACGACAAAAATTTTCACCACTGGACTGATAAGCAACAGTATGACAAATGGAGTAAAGATTCAAATTGTCAACAATTTCGTCTTTCTTGGACTCACAATCAATACCAATGGTACCAGCAGTCCGGAAAACAAAAGGTGTACTGAATTAGGCGAGTCTGCTGTCAGTGACCTCTACAATGTTCTGAGGAGCAAAGATGTTTCTTTGAAGACTAAGGTGTACCTAATTCAGGCCATAGCCTTTTCAATAATTTGGCATCTGAGAGCTGGACAATGAATAAGTAAGACAGAAGAACTGATGTCTTTGAGTTGTGGTGTTTGAGAAGAGTACTCAATATCCCATGGACTTCCAAAAGAACAAACACATATGTCTTGGAGAAAGTGCAACTAGAATGCTCCTTGAAGATAAGGATGGTGAAGATTTGTCTCATTTATTTCAGGCATGTTAGAAGAGGCTATTCTTTGGAAAATAACATCATGCTTGTGGAGCAAAAGAGAGGAAGAACCTTAACAAGAGGAATTGACATACTGACTACAACAATGTGCTTGAGTATGTAAGAGATGATAAGGATGTCACAGGATAGGATAGGATTCAGCTCTCTTGTTCCTAGGGTCACTATGAATAATATTCTACTAAACAGCACCTAACAACATCAACCAAAATTAAATCCTTGTGTACATCAAACACTTATCAAAAAAAAGTAAAAAGAGAAACTAAAAATAGAGAAAAAATATTTGACAATGACACATCTGACAAGGGACTCATGTCTAAAATTTATAAACAATTCCAACACTTTAACAAGAAAAAGACAAACAACTTGGTCACAAAATGGGCAGAGGTCATGAACAGACACTTCATCAAAGAAGATATTCAGATGGCTAACAAACATACGAAGAAATGATCAAGAGCTGTTAAAGAGTTGCAAATCAAAACAACAAGATAGGTTCTCCAGCTGGTGAGTGCACAGACTGAAACACACTGCTTGGAAGAATGCAAAATGTTAGTGTAACTGCTATGCAGTAGTGAGCTCAGGATGGCCGCATAGGTAAGGAATTGTGCTGTCAACCCAAAAGCAGGTGATTTAAACCCACCAACTGCTCCGCAGGAGAAAGTTGGGCAATCTCATGTGTGGGTTACAGCCTATGAAAATTGGGGATTCGTCTGAGTTGGTTCCGACTTAACAGCAATGAATGAGTGAGTGAGTAAGTAAGTGAGTGAGTGAGTTGGAAGCTGGGAATAGAAATGCTATTTGATCTAACAATCCCACTACTAGGCAAATATACCAAAAAATAAGAGCTGCAACACAAACTGGTATACTCATACCCATGTTCTATTGTGTAACAGCAAAGACTTAAAAATAACTCATGTCCAGCAATGGAGAAATGGCTAAAGAAATTGTGGTATATTTAAACACATGGAGTATTAGGAATCTCCAAAAGTGATCAAGAATTTGGGAAATACTGGACAACATGGACAGAACTAGAATATATCACTGAGTGATATAAATCAGTCACAAAAGGACAATGATGGTACAAGATCACTAATATAAAAAGCTAATAAATGATTTACACACTGAATCAATCTTGGAGAGCTAAAAGAGAAGAATAGTTAGGGAGAGGGGAGCAAAAAACCAAAAGACTATTGTGGTCTAATATCATTATTATAAAAAGGTAAGGAATTCATTCACACAGAATTAATTTTGCATGTTTACAAGAGACAGGAAGGAAGAAAAGAATTTAAAAAACAAAATATTAAAACCCAAAACAATAAAAGCCCCCAAAGATACAATGGGAGGGTGTGGAGAAAGAATCAGAGATTTCTATGCCAGTTCTCTACATACTATTTAAAGAAGTAGCTTCTCTTTCCTGATATAATTTGGGATTCCAATTGTTTCTATCTGGCAGAAATGTTGAGATGACTGAGATGAAAATGTAATGGATAAAGTGCTTCATCTGAGTAGGAAAACAGGCATATGATCTGTTAACTATTAATAATGTAAGACCAAATGAAATAAGTTAAAAATAGAAATAAAACCAATGTGCTGTACGAATATACTTATATGGCTAATTAACTTTTAAGGAATTGAAAAGCCAATGAGGGGAGAAATGGTGTTTTACTGGTAGAGCTTGGTTATTTTTGATAACCACAAGTTCAGTGTAACCATACTTTAATTTGAATTTCATTTAAGGTAGTTGATTTGAGTGTAGGAGCCACGTATGTTTGTTTCAGAGGATATTTTTTTTTTTCCGGAGGATATTTTGTGGAATTTTTGCTTGTTCTAGCTTTCTTCCTCAGTATAGTCAAGATAATTTGTGAATTTTATCTGCATGAAACTAACTTGTCTCATTGTTGAAAGCCTTCAGGGGATTCTAAACCTTACATTTACCAAGGACTTTGCATCAATATTTTTTCTTTACTAAAAGATTAACTAGAAATTGAATAAGGGGAAATGTAAATGCATTGGATGAACTTAACTTTTGTTTCTCAAATTAAAAAGTTATAACAAAAAAATCAACCTAAGAGTTCCATGCTGGTTTTTTTTCCATCTTGAGTTTTTAATATCAAATGTACCAGAAATACACATAACATTTAAACTTTGCTGATAGCAAAATCAGATTAAAAATTATATTTACAGAGTCAAGGTCAGGCACTAGTGTTCGAAAAAGAAAAAGGTTATTATGCTATATAAAGAAGAAAGTTAAAGGAGAGATGGCATTTAAGAATAAAATTAGGTTAAGAATACTAGAAATTAGTTACTAGATTGACACAATGATTTTATTTTAATCTGTCTTATTTATTCGCCAAATATAGTTCCTATACAATTCCCACGACTAACAATACACAATTACCATTTAAAAAAAAAAGTCTGAAAATATTTGAATAGAACAAAGGGACGCTAACTGGTTTAAAATTAGGAAAAGTGAGTCCTGCAGCCTTTCCCTGTACCTATCCAACCTGTATGCTGAGCAACTAATCCTAGAAGTTGGACTTTATCAAGAAAAGTGTGGTTCAAGATTGGAGGACTCATTAATAAGCTGTGATATACAGATGACACAACCTTGCTTATGGATCTCTTCCAGTCAGCTGGCCAGGTAATTGGTCTTCAGATTTCTCGGCACAACCTTGTGAGCACATGCAGGGCAACATCTATTGGAAGTATGTCAATCGGTATGCCATCAATTCCTGGGGCCTTGTTTTTTACCAATTCTTTCAGAGTAGCCTGAACTTCCTCTTTTATCACCATTGCCTTGGTTCATATGTTGTTTTATGAAATTCTTCTGTGCCAGCCAATTCTTTTTGGAATTCTGATTCCATGTACTCCTTACATCTTCTGTTGATGCTCCCTGGTTCATTCAATATCTTTCCCACAGCATCCTTAAGTATTGCAATTCAAGGCTTGAATTCATTCTTCAGTTCCTTCAGCCACTTTAGGCATATTACCAGGATGGGTCAGTCCCTAAAAAAATGCTTATAATGACTCTCTATTGATTTCAGAGATTCTAAATCTTAATGGAGGAAGAATGCGCATTTTTGTCTTGTGGAGTCACTGATAGAATTGTACTGTCAGAGATGTGTGACTTCTTGATTAGCAGCATAACACATTGTGGGCTTATGCCATCAGACTCCTTTAGAATCACTAATGGATTTAAACTGCTAACCTTACAGTTAACAGCCTGACACATTACAGACTATCCCACAAGGGCTCCTTTGGTAAAGGAGAGGGTCAGAAACAAAGAGGAAGAGCCTCAAGGAGTAAGAGTGACATGGTGACCGCAACAGTAGTCTCAAGCATAGTAGGAAATCTACAGGATGTAGTATTCTATTTTGTTGAACCAATTTAATTGTTCCTAACAACAACAAAGTATGTTACCATTTCACCAAATGTAAAATGGCATTTAAAAATAGTATTTTGACAGTAATTTTTAAACAAATAAATTATTTCAAAGGTTCAAAATATAAAGTTCAAAAGCCTAAAATTTATATTTTATACATAATAGATACTGGTATAGTAAACACTGTTGGGTACAAGCCAAATGAAATGGCAGGGACTGTCAGCAGAGTACTCAAAGTCATGACATAGTTTAAAGAGCACAACTTTTAAATGTTTGCCAACTAGTCATCTGTTTCAGAATAAATCCTAGTTCAGCTCATCAAGTGTCTCTTTTAGTATTTGTATAGTGGGTATAATACTATCAGGTTGTTGTTGTTGTTGTTGCTGTTGTCATGTGCTGTCAAATCTCTAGTGACTCATAGTGACCCTATGTACAACAGCCCTAAACTCCGCTCTGTCCTGCGCCAATCGCACTGTTTCTGACACGCCCATCCCAATTACCCCAGTGACTGAAACAATCCACCTCATAGAGGGCCTTCCCCTCCTGCGCTGTCCCCCTACCCTCCCAAGCATGATGTCCTTCTCCAAGGACCGGGCTCTCCTTACAACATGTCCATCGTATGTTAGACGGAGCCTCAGAATCCTTGCCTCCAAGGAGCCACCAGTTTAACCCTTTCCAGGATGAATCTGTTTTCCTAGCAGTCCATGGTACCCTCAATACTGTTCTCCAGCACCACAGCTCAAAGGCATCAATTCTCCTTCTATCCTCTTTGATCATTGTCCAACTCTCTGATGCATAACAAGTGACTGCAAAGACCATGGTCTGTATCAGATGCACCTTAGTCTCCAGAGGGACACCATTGCTCTTCAGTACTTTGGAAAGGTCTCTAAGAGCAGACACTCCCATGGCAATATGCCTTTTAATTTCCTGGCTACTGGTGCCCAGAGTGTTGACTGTGGAGCCAAGCAAACTAAAGCTGTGAACAATCTCAATCTCTTCACCATCCATCCTGACGCTGCCAACTGGTCCAGTGGTGAGAATCTCTGCCTTCTTGACATTGAGCCTCAAGCCACATTGGAGGCTGCAGTCCTTGCCCCTCTGCAGCAAGCGCTTCAGGTCCTCCTCAGTTTCAGCAAGCAGGGTTGTGTCTTCTGCATAATGCAGATTGTTGATAGAACTTCCACCAATCTTGACCCCACATTTCTCCTCATACAGCCCAGCCTCCCAGATAATCTGTTCTGCATACAGGTTGAAAAGGTATGGAGATAGAACACATCCCTGGCATATGCCCTTCCCAATTTTGAACCATGTAGTGTTTCCTTGCTCTGTTCTGATGACTGCCTCCTGGTCTAAGCATAGGTTTCTCATTAACATGATTAAATGTTCTGGGATTTTCATTCTTCTCAGAGTCAGCCACAGTTTGTTATGATCCACACAAACGCCTTTGCATAGTCAATGAAACACAGATAGACATTCTTCTGGTATTCCCTGCTTTTAGCTAATATCCATCTAACATCAGCTACAATATCCTTAGTACCATGACTCCTTCTAAACCCAGTCTGGACTTCTGGCAGTTCTCTGCTGATGTGCTGTTCCAGTCGTTTTTGGATAATCTTCAGTAGAATCTTGCCTGCATGTGAAATCAATGATATTGTTCTATAGTTTCCACAGTCTGTTGGGTCACCTTTCTTGGGATGGGAACAAATATAGGTTTCTTCCAGTCAGTTGGCCAAGTGGTTGTTCTCCAGATTTCTTGGCTCAACTTGGTGAGCACATCCAGGGCAGCATCTGTTAGCTGAAATACCAGGCTGTGCTGAAGGGTAATATAAATAATACAGGGAAAAAATGATGTGACACAGATAAAACTCAAGTAAGCAAAAACTATATAGAGGACCTAAGAGTACAGTTTGGCCACTTTAATGTTTGGGAAGATGAGTGGAGCAGCTGGATTCTACAAAGACGTTTTATGTTTTGGTTGAAGCATGGATGTGGTCTGTTGCTCCAACTGGGTGTGAGCTGATTGGATTTGGCCTTGTATTCAAAAAGGGCATTTTATGTTAATTGTTTTCAAATATTCTTCTAAGTAATATAGCATTGGTCTGTCAATTTGCTGTACAGAGGTAACTTGTGGTTGCTGTGATGATAAACACTGTGACACTGATGTGCCAAATGCAATAATGGTTACCCATGGTGGACAGTGTTTGATGGTGCTCTCAAATTAAAACAAGCTTGGAAGCAGGAGTGGCATCCACTTCCAAAATAACTTGCCTCTGGAAACTCTATGAACATAGAAAAATGATGAAAGTTATGTCTGTGGAAGCTAAATAACATCCTGCTAGAACACATTTGGGTTATAGAAGAAATTAAAATGAAATTAAAAAGTTCCTCAAAACAAATGATAATGAATATACAGCATACTAAAACCTCTGGAATGTAGCTAAGGCAGTCCTCAGGCAATAGGCACACACATAAAAAAGGAAGAAAGAAGAAGAATCAATGTTCTAACTCAACACATCCAGCAAATAGAAAAAGATCAACAATCTAATCCTATAACGTCTAGAAGAAAATAAATTATAAGGACAAGAGCTGAAATAAATAGAAAACAGAAAAACAATTGAAACCAATAAGATCAGGAGCTGGTTTTTTTAAAAGGTCAATAAAATTAACCAAAAAAAGGACAGGACACAAATAATTCAAGTAAGGAATGTTAGAGGTGACATTACAAAAGAACTAGAGGAAATTACATCTATAATATCAGAATATGACAAAAAAGCTATACTCCGATAAATTTGAAAACTTAGAGGAAACAGACAAATTTCTTGAAACACAATCCTGATTGGCATGGTCAGATGTAGAACACTTGAACAAACCCATTACAAAAGAAGTTACTGAGCATGTCATAAAAGACTTCTCTACAGCTACACTCTACCAAACATTAAAGGAAGATTTATCACCACTTCTACTTAAGTTATTTGAAAAAATAGAAAAAGAAGGAACATTACTTGAAACATTCTATGAAGCAAGCATAACCTTCCCAAAAACAAACAAAAAAACACACACCAAAAAAAACCCAACAAAAAAAATAAAGGCTACAGACCAGTATCTCTCATGAACATAGACATAAAAATCCTTATCAAAATCCTCGACAATAGCATCCAAAAGGACATGAAAAAAATAATTCATCATGACTAAGTGAGATTCATAAGATGTCTACAAGGGTGGTTCAACATAAGAAAAACAATCAATGTAATTCACAACATTAACAAAAATTTCAAGAACCATATGATCCTAGAAATTGATCCAGAAAAAGTATTTGACAAAATCCAACACCATTCATGATTAAGACACTCAGTGAAATTAGAATATAAGGGAATTTCCTCAAAATAGTAAAAAGTATATATGAAAAACCAAGAGCCAATATCACTCTCAATGGAGAAACAGTAAAAACATTTTCTTTGTGAACAGAGACCAGTCAAGGATGTCCACTGTAGCCCCTTCTATTCAATATTGTATTAGAAGTACTTGCTAGGGCAATAAGACAAGAGAAGGAGATAAAAGGCATCCTGATCAACAAAAAGATGCTTAAACTGTCACTATATGTAGATGATATGATCGTGTACACAAAAACCCCCAAGGATTCAATGAAAAAAATGGTTAGAACTATTATACCAATATTAAGTAGGGTGGCAGGATATAAGATCAATATCCAAAGATCAGTGGGATTCCTCTACAGTAACCAAGAGAACTAAGAGATGGAAACCAAGAAAGCAATACCATTTACAATAGCCAACCACAAATTGAGGTACTTGGGAGTGAACCTAACTAGAGATTCAAAAGACATATACAAAGAAAACTACAGAACATTTTTGTGAGATGCAATGAAAGGCCTATATAAATGCAAAAATGTTCCTTGTTTGTGGATAGGAAGACTCAATATTGTGAAAATGACAATCCTACCAAAAATGATCTACATGTTCAACACAACATCCCAATCCAGATACCAAATTCATTTTTCAAGGAAATCAAGAGGGGAATGGTTAAGTTTATTTGAAGTGGAAAGAGACCTTGAATAAGCAAAGCATTTCTAAAAAACAAAAATTAAGTAGGAGGCATAGCACTTCCTGACCTCAAAACTTACTACACAGCAGTAGTAACCAAAATAGCATGGTACTGGTACAAAGATGGGCAAAAAGACCAATGGGACAGAATTGAGAACCCAGAAATGGACCCATCTATTTAGGATCAACTGATATTTGACAAGGAAATAAAATCTATCAAATGGGGAATTGACAACCTCTTAAACACGACCCCAGAAATTTCCCTTATGTGCCCAACAGGACAGCCAAACTCCCAGATGTTCATAGCAGTGTTATTCACCATAGCAAGAATATGGAAACAGCCCAAATGCACAACCATAATGAAAAGGATTGAGGATTTATGGTATATTCATACAATGGAATACTATGCAGCACACAGGAGCAATGATTTTGTAAATTACTATGTAACCCGAGAGAGACTGGAGAACATTATGCTAAGTGAACTAACTCATTCTCATAAAGACAAATACTGTATAAGACCATTATTGTAAAATGAGTATGAGGATCCAAAGTGTGTGTGTGGGGGGGGAAGGCTTAATCAGAAGGTCACACAATTTGATGGGTGGAGGGAGGGGTGGGTAAAGGAAAGGGGAAGTGGAAAGATCCAGTGTAAAAAACAGTGTGTACGAACTTTGTAAACTAGTATGTGGTTTATTGCCTTTGAGTCAAGCATGACTCGTAGCGACCTTATGAACAAAAGGCCTGAAGCCCCTTTACAACTATTGACATTTATCAAAGTTCATTGTTTCTGGAGGCAAATTGTTTAGGAAGTGGATGCCACTCCTGCTTCCAAATAGTATAAAAACAAAAACAAAAACAAAACATTAAACGTAGATAAGCTCAAAACTATTTTTAAAAAAACCACAATGTATAGGAATGAAACATAATGAGTACAAATTTTGCATGCCAACTAACATAGAATTTAAAAATACTTTTAAAAGAATTCCTCTCCTGGATAAAACAAATTTGGAAGTGAGCCTGTTTAAGCCTAAAGTTTAGTGCAGTAATCTAGGAATAAGGTGATGAGAATCTAGAGCACTGGTTCTTAGTATTTTAAGAACTTGATAAAAGTAGTGGTCTTCCTTCAAAATTCACATAAGTATATATAAAATTAAGGAAATTGTGATGGTTTAGAGGTAAGAAGTTGTGCTGCCAACCCAAAGGCATGCCGTTCAAACCCACCAGCTGCTCTGTGGGAGAAAGATGGGCAATCTCCTCTTGTAAGATTTACTGCCTCTGAAAAACCCCTGATGGATTAGCTATGGTTTGGACTCAATGGTACATAACAAAAACAACATATATAAAATTATGCACATATTCTGTAGGTTCCTATAAACCCATGAACTCTGTAACTGAAAAACAAACAAATAATCAGCACAGTCTACCCTCTACTACATGCAGTGAGCATAGCAAATAAGAGGAAAAAAATCTGAAAGACATTTTAAGGAAAGGTCAACAAACTGAAATTTGAAAGACAATCATGACAATGCTGTCAGTGAAATAGTAAGACTGAGAAAGAAGACAGGTTCATAAAACCATAGTCCCATTGGCAATTCTAATTATAGAACTGAGACACAGTTTAAGGAATCATTATAAAAAAGGAATTGTTGAAATCATGATTTTTTTTTCATTTTAAAAGTGTTGATGTACAGAGAAAATGCTCATGTTTATGGTAGTAGAAAACAGGAAACAAAAGTTAAAATTGGGGAGATCTGGAGGCATAGTGGTAAGAAGCTGTAAACTGTGCTGTAATCCCCCAAAATTGGCAAATTTTATGTTATATGTATTTTACCATAATAAAAAAGTAAGTCAGTGGGATTGGGGTATTAAAAAGTAAAAATAATTGACCCACAAAACAAAAATACTGATTTCCAGAATCTACATTCTGGATAAACTTTCTACTTTTATTTAACCTTTTTTATAGTTTTTGTTGGCCTTGTTCTTGTTTATGTGCCATTGAATCACCTGTGACCCATGTTGTTGTTGTTGTTGTTATGTGCCGTCGAGTCGCCTGCGACCCATCTCCAAGACTTCTTTGGCAAGGCCAAATACAGGACCACTATTCCCTCTTTCCTGTTCCTCTCATTCCCATAATCACTTGCTCACCACATGCTAATGAAGTACAACTGCCCACATGTCAATGAGGGGCAAAGGTCAGATGTGGTTGACTGGATATAACTTCACTTCTTTACTTTTGTGATAAGACAAGTGACAAAGGTATCAGACAGCACTTACTCCTTATGAGAGGTTGTTGTTGTTGTTATGTGCCCTAAGTCACTTGCGACTCATAGCAGAGTGAGGGTAAATTAGAATGTTGTTGTTGTTGTTGTTGTTGTTATGTGCCGTCAAGTCACTTGTGACTCATAGCGACCCTATGTACAACAGCCCTAAACTCTGCTCTGTCCTGTGCCAATCTCACTGTCTCTGACACTCCCATCCCAATTATCCCAGTCACTGAATCAATCCACCTCATAGAGGGCCTTCCCCTGCTGCGCCGTCCCTCCACCCTCCCAAGCATGATGTCCTTCTCCAAGGACCGGTCTCTCCTCACAACATGTCCAAAGTAAGTTAGACGGAGCCTTAGAATCTTTGCCTCCAAGGAGCCACCCGGTTTAACCCTCTCCAGGACAAATCTGTTTGTTTTCCTAGCAGTCCATGGTATTCTCAATACTCTTTTCCAGCACCACAGCTCAAAGGCATCAATTCTCCTTCTATCCTCCCTGGTCATTGTCCAACTCTCTGATGCATAACAAGTGATTGCGAAGACCATGGCCTGTATCAGACCCATAGTGTGACCCTATATACACTATGTAGCTCTGAAGCCTTCCTTGTCCTGAGCCAGTCTTACTAATTCTGACACACTAACCCCCATTGCCCCACTTACTGTATCAATCCATCCCATCCAGGGTCTTCCTCTCTTGCACTGTCCCTCCACCCTTTTGAGAATGATGTCCTTCTCCAAGGACTGGTCTCACTTAGCCATGTGCCTGAAGTATGTGAGATAGAGCTTCAAAATCCTAGCCTCTGAGGAGAAATGTGGTTTCACCCTCTCCAAGACAGACAGATTTGTTTTCCTGGAAGTCCATGGTATGTCCAAGACTCTTATCCAGTACTATAATTCAAAGACATTTATTCTTCTTCTGTCACCCTTAGTCACTGTCCAGCTCTCTGAAGCATAGCAAAAATTGCAAAGACCATGACCTGGATTACGTACACTTTAGTCTCTAGACTGGCATTGTTGCTTTTCAATACTCTGGAGAGGTTACTGACAGCAGATTTTTCCAATGCAATTCATCTTTCGATTTTCTGACTGTGGTGTTCAGAGTGCTGATTGTGGAGCCAAGCAAGCTGTAACTGTAACAACCTCAATCTCTTCACCATTCATACTGATGCTGCCAATTGGCCAAGTGGTGAGAAACTTTGTCTTCTTGATGTTGATCTTCAATTCATATTGAAGACTATAGTCCTTGACCTTCTGCAGCAAGCACTTCAGATCCTCTTCAGTTTCAGCAAGCAAGGTTTTGTCATCTGCATAAAGTAGATTGTTGATGAGACTTCCTCTAATCCTGATGCCATATTCCTCTTCATAAACCCCTGCTTCCCAAATGATCTGTTCTGTCTCAGATGATATAGAATACTGGGCTCAGAAAATAAAGTGCTTTGATTTCCAAGAAAGTGAATTTCTTGTTATATAGAATGGAAAAGTGTATATCTATATACATATATCTACATATCTATACACACATATAAACACACACATACATACAGTAGCTCTTATAATGTCAGTCTCACTTAACAAATGAGGCAGTCCTTGCCTAGAAATGACATAACTGCTCATTAAAATTAATTTGCTAAGTACAAATAATGAGTAACAGAATAATATATTGAAAGTATCTTCTCAAAGAACACAGATATCTGATTGAAGTGAAGGAAGGAGTAAATTTTGTGGCCTCTAACAAGCAACAACAATTGGCAAATAATTTCAACTAGATAATAATTTCTTTCAGATATATAAGGTATCAAAATGGCTGATAATCATGTGGAATGGAATTCAACTTCATTTAGTCACCAGTGAAATGCAAATACATAATTCATCACCTCCTGGAACATCAGAATGTGATCTTATTTTGAAATAGAGTCTTTGAAGATCTTGAGATGGTATCAGGCTGGATTAAGGATGGGATCTAAAGCAAATGACTGATGTTCTTGATAACAGGATACGAGGACACAGAGAAAAAGACAATAAGATAGAGACAAGGACTGGAGTAACGTATTCACAAACCAAGAATGACTAAGCATTGTAAGCTATCACCAGAAAAAGCTAGAAGATAGGCATGAACAGATTTTCCCTCAGAACTTCCAGAAGAAATCATCACCATTATTTTATACTTCAGATCTCCTCCACTGCAAGACTGAAATTTTGTTGTTGGAGATCTTGCTATTCTTTTGGAAGATCTAGAACAAAATCACTGACAATAGAGTAGAAACAATATGATAAAAAAATTGGGAATTTTCATGCATTCGTTCTTTTTTTATCACTTTGAAAAAATATTTCAGCATGTTACCCAACATTTCCCATCTTAGGAATAGGCCTATGAGAAATACATGTACATGGTGAACAATGGATATGACAAAAATACTATAATTAATCATATGAAATATTCACTGTAATGAATGACCAAAAAAAACCCCAAAAATGTTCACCCATGGTAGAATGGACAAAAGACCAAATTATTGCATGTTGAGTCAATGGGACACGACAATGTAATGACAATGAGAACTACAAACTTCAGCAACATAAATGGAACATAAATTAAACAGTGAATTAAAGAAGGCAAATACAAAAATTGTATGACATTCAAGTGCATGAATTTAAGCTTTGGAATGCAGGGAAATCTAGAAATGAATTTTCTTTTAGTAAAAGAATAAACAAAAACAATAATTGAAAATTATAGGAAAGTGGTTACGTTTGAGCAAGATAGTGTGCCATATGGGCATGCAGAAGGCATCTGGGTGGTGGAAATGTTCTAAATGTGACTGGGGTAGTGATTTCATCAATTTTTCTTTGTAAAATATAATTGAGATGCACTTTTTTATTCATTTCCTTGAATACCTGTTACATTTTCAATAATACAGGGTTTTTTCTTTTAAAGGTAAGTCAAATGAAAATACATCTTCACATGTAAGAAAAATGGAGAAAAATTACAATGAGGAGTCAGCCTTCCTTCATCTCCTCTATTTGGTGAAAGCTTAATCTATTACTAGAACTAGCAAATAGAGATTGAGAACAAAAAACAAAGAAGTCATGAACATTCCTATTTTATAAATGAGAAATTGAGCCCAGTGGAGCAAAGTATATTTGAATAGCACATAACTAACTGATAGGTCTCTAGCAAACAAGTGTGTGTGTATACACACACACACACATATTTCTTGGTACAATTCCCTTTGAACTGCAAATTTAAACTTGGGTATTATAAAGATGTAAATAAACTTTCCCATCACTGGAGAGAAATACCTACGTTCATTTCCTGTAATACACTTATATCTATGGATTAGACTGTGAAAGATGCATTTTTGAGGGAGTGATTTTTCACAGGAACTTTCTTTCCATTAGAAGTTAATGTTCGTCATACAATATCTTCACCTAGTCAATTTCTTGAGAATTAATGAATATACAAACTGTCAAATGATGCTCATGAGTTAAATGTGAGCGTTTAAGTGAGTGGGTGAATTAATATCTCACATGATGGAACCAGAGTTCACATCTAAGATTTAGAAACAAATGTTTGTTCTTTCTTGTGTTTATTAGGTTTGATTTATCATAAAAAATAGAATAGATAGGTGTATACATGAAAGTTAATTTAGTTCACATTTAGCCTTATTATTTAAAAAGGAGGGAGTTCTGGTGGTGTAGTTCACAGGGATCTGTGCTGTTAACCACAGCATACATCTCTCTGGTGGTTTGAATCTGTCAGAGGTTCTGTGGAATAAATATGGGTAATCTCCTCAGGAGCAATTTACAGCCATGGAAATTGACTGGAGAGTCATCTGTAAGTTGATTCCAACTCAATGGCCATGAATGTGAGTGAGTGATTTCAAAAGGATTTGCAAAGGTAGGCATCTAAAGAAACATAAGTTAGAGATTATTTTATCCTTGTTCACACAAGAAACCAGCACAAAAGAATGAAGCTATTAACACTCTCGATTCATTCAACAAATATTTATCCAGTGTCCAGTAATGCCAATTGAAAAGTGTTGCACTCTCAGTGTTTACAAGCTAATGATGTGATATTTGCATTTCCAGACTAAAGGTTCCATTATATTGCCAGCTTGTGATTTAATCTTGGTTCTCTGCATGAGTTTCTGTTTCTTATTATTCTAAAGTTATCTTTATAATGTGCATATTCATCTGTTAAACACTAATCAGTTAGTGCCAGAAAGCTAAAGACTTGACGGGAAATAAGATGCATATATCTAGTAGAAGTCTTAATACTCCTGTTTTAAAAACTTTTCTCATGTGTGAAGTTTTGATTGCTCTGAATACCTGGATGTATTGCTGTCTCCCATTATGCTACAAAATGTTCAATTTTCAATTTCTTTGTTTTCCTTGGCTTTCACAACAACCATTGAGAGTCATTGTCAATCTGACTGGCATCTTCCAAATATTACAGCACCTAGAATTAAGCATAATGCTTTCAAAGTAATATGTTTATTCAGTTTAGAATCTTACCTCATTTTAAAGAGAGATCTCATAATTACATTGTTCGATAGTTTGTCACAATGCTCTGAGGAATACTTGAGCAAATTAAAGGGAAGACAAAAACCTATTTCATTATTTAATGACACATTTTCTACTAACTACTCTCCATTGTTATAAAACAAAGGAATTTTTTTTCTATTTTTGAATTTTGTTATCAAAATCAGATCAACAGCTACTGAATGTTTATTCTTGCAATAACAGGAAAATAGAAGATACAGTGCTTACCTTCAGGTCTGCAATCTCCTTTGCTTAAAGAAAAATGCAATTAGAGCTCTAAGTTTCTTTTTAAAGGAGTTAAACTCCTCTAAAGTCCTTGTGGTTAGCACAAACACTCGTGTAAGCATTTGCATGTGCGTGTACATGTGTGTGATGAGGTGTGTCATCAAGATAGTTCCAACTCATTGCAAACCTGCATACAAACAGAATGAAATCATGCCTGAGCCATCCCCACATTTTCAGTTGTGTTTCAGCCCATCATTTCAGACACTGCCAATTTTCCTCATTGAGAGCCTTCCCCTCCTTTGTTGATCCTCCACTTTTTCAAGCATGCTATCTTTCTGTATTACTGTTCAAGGTCTTGAACCTGTTCCTGAGACAGTTTTGAAATTCAGATGGGATAGACTGAAGATCATATTTTGGTTCCTGTGGATTTGATCTAACCTTATTTCAAACTTTTCATATGAGTAGTTGATGGTCTATTAAACAATCAACACCTGGCATGGTTTCCACAGCTGATATTGTGCTTCTTCAATGATTCTTTCCACAGATGTAATCAGTTTGATTCCTGTACATGAAATCCAAGTGTATAGTCTATGTTTCTTATAAAAGGTATTTTCCATGAATATATCATTGTACAGAATTCTATCTTTCTCCAGCTTCATTTCTGTCACCAAGTCCGCATTTTCCAACTACTGATCCTTCCTCCCTGTCCTTCAGTTGGGCATTCCAGTAAATAATAATAGTTATTACTATTGTTGTTATTATTATTATAATCATCATCATTATTATTATTAATGCATCTTGATTGCCTGGTCAATTTCTGACTGCAAAAGTTGGTTGATCTTGGAGAGGGTGAAATCAAGTTTCTCCTTGGATGCAAGGATTTTGAAGCTCTGTCTCACATACTTTGGGCACATGAGAAGGACCAGTCCTTGGAGAAGGGCATCATGCTTGGAAGGGTGGAGGGACAGTGCAGGAAAGGAAGACACCCCACCCCAATGAGATGGACTGACATTCTAACTGGGCAAGGAGATTAGATGTGTCGGAGTCAATGAGACGGGCCCAGGATAAGGTAGGATTCAGAGCTGTTGTACATAGGGTCACTATGTGACTCAATGGCACATAATTACAACAACATCCTTTTGCAGAATCTGGCTCTTCCTGACAACATGCCCCAAATATATGAGATGACAACCCACCATCCTTACTTCTTTTTTTTTTAAAATTTTATTTTATTATTTTATTTTGTGTGTGTGTGTGTGTGTGTACCGTCAAATCAGATCTGACTGTTACAGGAGGAGATTGTTCCTCCTTCTCCAGCAGAGCGTCTGGTGGATTTGAACCATGCACCTCTGGTATTGCAGTACACCTCCTTGCCACTAGGCCACCAGAGCATTCTGGTAAGCCGAAGCATTAGTCCTCTTATAAACAAAAAATAGTTAATTTGAAAGAATTTATTTGGCAGGTAAGGTATTTTCCCAGAAAAGCAATTAAATGGTCACATCAATCCTTAAAATGCTCAGAGGGTGCTGAAATTGAGATTTCCATGGTATTAGTCACTATAAGTACTCCAGAGTGGATTGAAAGTATTCAGGAAGATGTGCTTGGGTTATATGCAAATCCCCCACTATTTTATATAAGGGACATGAGCATCTGTGGATTTTGGTAAAGTATAAAAAATTCAAACAAGCTTGGAAGGAGGAGTGGCATCCACTTCCATAACAGCTTGCCTCCAGAAACCCTATGAACCTGGAGAGAGGATGAAAGGCACCCAAGCGTCGAGGACTCTCCTTCATAGGGTCACTAGAGTCGCCTGCGACTTGACGGCACTTAACAAGAACAACAATTAGAATTCATGAAGGAGGGAGAACCAAAATGGTGGTGGCAGAGGAAGCAGCGTGAGGAACTGGAGCCACAGCAGACACATAGAAACAGGCCACCATAGCACCCCCACAGCCTGCAGTTTGTCTATAACTGAACAATCAAACAGTTGATTACTGGTCTTCAATACGGATTGTGGCTCAACATCAAGAGGTCAAAGATTCCCGAAAAAGAATGGGTGAGTCTCACTGCGGCAAGTCCCCCACTGCCAAGCTTACCCTGCCACAGCCTCCCCGTAGGGCCACCACAGCTGGAGTCCAGAGATCCCTTCACCTGCAACGGGTGGTGGGCTCCAGGCCCCATGGCTGGTATGATGAGGCCCCACACAGCCAAAGAATAAACTTATTCTAAAAGAAATTCTCAGAAGCAAGACGAGGGCGGCAGGAGAAGCAGCTTGAGGAGCTGGAGGCGCAGCAAGCCGCTTTGAAACAGGCCACCATGGCCTTCCACAGCTCGCAGTTTATATATACCTAAACAGCCAAACAGTTGACTACTGGTCTTCCATAAGGATTGTTGCTTGAAATCAAGATGACAAAGATTCTAAAAAAAAAGGGGGTGATTCCCACTTTATCCCGTCACCTGCCACCGAACCCGTGCTACCAGAACCCACGAGTCCCCTAGCCTAGACCAGGTGGCGGGTGCCAGACCCCATAGCCAGAGCAACAGAGGCCCCACTCGACCAGCAGATGGCAGTGGTCGCGGGCCCCCAGCTCGGGAGGGAACAGCAGGTGGGGAGCAGGGGTGGCACCATGGAGCCATGGGAGGTAAAGGATTAGATACGGGAGAGCATCTCGCTGTCAGTGAAGATTTCCTTGGATAGGTCAGAGAAGAAAAGAAGATCTTCAACACGATGGATTGGTATGGTGGCTGTGGCAATGGGCTCAAGTGTGCCTTGGATTGTGGGGATGGCATAGGATAGGGCAAGGACTAGATCTGTTGTTCTTAGAATTGCTGTGAGCCATAGAGAGAGCTCTGTGGGCCTAGTGGATAGAAAGTTATGATACCAAACCAAAGGTCGGTGATTTTAATCTGTGCCCCTCAGGCCGGGTTTTAATTATTTTCAGTCAAACACTTTTCTAAGTCGTATATTACTGGTCTGTCAATTGGCTATACAGAGGTAACTTGTGGTTGCTGTGATGTTAAACACTGTGACACTGATGTGACAAACGCAATAATGGTTACCCATGTTAGACAGTGTTTGATGGAGCTCCCTGATTAAAACAAGCTTGAAAGCAAGAGCGCCATCCACTTTCAAAAGAGCTTGCCTCCAGAAACTCTATCTACTTAGAGAAATGATGAGTTACACAAGTGTTCAGGTCTTTCATTCATAGGGTTGCTGTGAGTTGTCTATAACTTGACAGCACGTAACAACAACAACAGAACCCGACAGCAGATCTTCTCAATGCATCACATCTTTTGATTTCTTGACTACTGCTGCCAAGAACTGTTTCAACTTAGGGCAAGTCTGTTCACCACTCTCAAAGCCCCTTCTCCATTTGTAGAGGGAGAGGGTAGTGATGCCTACTTTGAGTTGCAGTTGGGCTGCTTGGTGGAGGAAAGGGGGGCCATGGTGATGGTGCTGGAAGCAGGGGTGCTGTTCATGGCCATGGTCTTCAGTGGGGCACAGGGTCCAGTCCTCAGGGTTGGCTTTGGTGGGAGGAAGGTGTCACCCAACCCCCCCAGGGAGGGCTTCCCAGCCCCTGGGGAGAGCCACCCGGCCCCTTGAGTGTGCCACCTGGCTGCCAAGGAAAGCTGTCAGGTTGCTAGGGAGAGCCGCCTAGTGAATACGAGGAATATTATCTAACCCACTTTCCTCCATCTCTTTCCCCAGTACATCTGTAAGTAACACCTCCAAAGCCCTTCTCCTTGTAACTCACACGGTTGTTCTCTCTAGGTTTGCTTCCTTTCCTATAGATAAACTTTTCACTGAGTCTTGCTCCAGACCAGAGCCCAGTTCCAGAGACAAAAGGGAAATATAACTGCCAGCTAGGGAAGTGAAGGAGGATGGAACCTCAGGGTTCAGCCAGCCATCCCAGTTGGACTCACCTTGGCAAACACTTTGCAGTCCAGAGGGCAGAAAATATCTTTTAACTGAACAGGAAGGCATGCACCAATATAAGTGTAAAATTGGGCTTTCCTTCTTCCTTCACTTCAATGCCCCTGTTTAACATGAAGAGGCCAGAGAGTCTGTGCCCCATTCCCAAATGAGAAACCCACAAGTAAATAAGACAATTTCTTTGTTAAAAAATAATTAATCACCATTGGACTATGTTCACCATGACCTGTTTTGTTTTTTGTTTTTTTTGTTTGTTTGTTTGTTTGTTTTGGTCCCCACTGGATCGTTCTCATTTTCTTCACCCAACTCCTCTGCCTACCAAATTGTACAGCCCTGTGATCTCATACTTGCCCTTGCTCACTCTTCAGCTCCCAACCTTTACCCCCATGTATCCCATACATGTTTTTTACAATAAAAAAATTATGAAGGAAATATTAAAACAACCTATTTTGTTCAAGGATAGAGTTATTTATTGTTGTTTTAGCTAGGTGCTATCACCTTGCTTTCAACTAGCAGCAATCTTCTGTACAACAGAATGAAGCAGTGCATAATCCTTTGCTATCTTCACAACCTTTGCTAAGCTGAAGTCATTGTTGAAGCCACTGTGTCAACCCATATCTTTAAGGATCTTCATGTTTTTCATTGGCTCTCTACCAAGTATAATGTCCTTCTGCAGAGTCTTGTCCTTCCTGATAACATGTCCAAAGTATGTAAAATGAAATCTTACAAGAGTATTCTTCCTACACTTCCTCTAAGGGAGATTTGTTTTTCTGACAATTCAATGTTGTTTGTCAATAACATAAATCTAAGACATCAATTTTTCTCTAACCTTATTTGTGTTCAGCTTTTTCATACAATTGAAAATGCCACAGCTCAGTCCCCAAAATGACATCTTATGCATCTTTAGTCCTCAAAGTGACATCTTTGCTTCTTTAAGGAGATCCTTTACGCTATGCAATATGAAGTATGTGGTTTGATTTCTTGACAGTCGCTCCTATGGTTGTTGATTGCATATCCAAATATCAAGCCCTTGACAACTTCAAAATCCCCTCCATTTGTTATCATGTTGTTTATTGATCCAAAGGTGAATTTTTATTTTCTTTAAGTTGAGGCAAAAACCATACTGAGAGCTGTGATCTTTGAGTTTCATTAGGAAGTGCTTTAAATCTTCTTTGTTTTCTAAAAGCATGACTGTGCCATCTTCATATTGCAGGTTATAGATGAATGAGTCTTCTTCCAATTTTGATGCCATGTTCTTCATAGTATAGTCCACCTTCTCGAATTATCTGCTCAGGATACAGATTGAATAGGCCTGTTATGGTACAAGGACACAACCTGATGCCTATCTTTTTTAAATTTAAGCCATACAGTATACTCTTGTTTTGTTTTAATCCTGTTTCAGATACAGGTTCCCATATTTCTCAATATTGTCCATAGTTTATTATGATCCACATAGTTGAGTGATTTTCATATTTAATAACACACAAGTACACATATATAGTCTCTGTTTTCAATTAAGATCCATTTATGCAGCAATGACATCCCTCTTTCCACATGCTCTTCTGAATCTTATTTTGGTTTCTGGCAGTTCCCTATGGATATTCTACTGCAGTCATATTTGTATTACCTTTAGCCAGATTCTTCTTGAGTATAGTATTGATATTATTTTGTAATTCTTATATTCTGTTGGATACGTTTTCTTTGAAATTGGCACAAATATGGACCTCTTCTACTTGGTTAGTGAAGTAGCTGCCTTTTAAATTTGTTGGTTTAGGTAAATGCATATGTCCAGAACTATATCTGCATGATGAAACATCTCATTTGGTATTCTATCAATTCCTGGAACCTTGTTTTTCTACCAGTATCTTCAGTGAAGCTTGAGTTTTTTCATCCAATACCAGTGGTTCTTAATCATATACTTGCTACTTCTTTTAATGGTTGAACATCAACCAATTTTTAATAGTACAGTGATTGTGTATTCCTTCAATTTTCTTTTAATATTTTTGTGTGTCATTCAGTATTTTGCCCATGTTGTTGCTGTTAGGTGTCCTCTAGTAAGTTACAATTCATAGTGATCCTATGAACAATGGAAGTAAACCTTGTTGCCCTATCCTGCACTGTTCTCACCATCTCTGATATACTCAAGCCCATTGCTATAGTCATTGTCAATTATTGAGGATTTTCTTCTTTCGCTGACCCTTAACTTTTCCAAGCATGATGTCCCTCTCCAAGGGAATAGCTCCTCCTAACAACATGCTCAAAGTGTTAGAGATTATTAGAATTCAATATTGCTACTGAAGGCTTGAGGGTTTTCTTCAGTTTTTCAGCTGGAGAAATGCCAAGAATGTTCTTCCCTTGTGGTTTTCTTACTCCAGGACTTAACATATTTCGTTATCTTTTGCTTTGTTCTCTCAAGCCACCTTTTGAAACACTTTGTTGAATTCTTTTGATTTTTCATTTTACTTTAGCTTTTAGTTTACTTCAGATCACCCATTTTGTCTTCATATACTGTCTTTTAAGTGATTTTTTCTTTCTTCATATGTGATGTCACTTCTGTTCTTCAGTGGTTAATGTCTAATATATACTTGAGATGGTCTCTAAATTCAGGTGGACAATATTCAAGATTGTACTTTTAATCTCATTGACTTGTTTTTAATCTTTCCATCTTTAAATTTGCATGGAAATAATACAGGGTCTGTTTACAATTGGCTCTTGGAGTTGTTCTAATTAATGATACCGAGTTTCTCAAGCTCTTCTTTCCACTGATGCAGTTGATTTGATTCCTGTATATCATCCATCTGTGAGGTTCACATGTATCATCACCATTAATGGAAGGATAGGTATTTCCAATTATTTAGTTGCGGCTGTATTTGTTATGTGCCGTCAAGTCGCCTGTGACTCATAGCAACCCTACGTACAACAGCCCTAAACTCTGCCCTATCTTATGCCAATTTAACCATCTCCAACACACCTGCCCCCGTTGTTACTCCAGTCACTGAATCAATACATCTCATCAAGGGTCTTCCTCGTTTTGCAAAATTCCAGCATCATTTCTGTAAGTAAGGGCATATTTTAACTTATTCATTTATGGTAGGAAATTTTGAAGACAGGACCAGTCGGTAGCATCAGGATGGATGGTGAAGAGATTGAGATTGTTCACAGCTTCAGTTTGCTCATCTCCACAGTCAACACTCTTGGCACCAGTAGCCAGGAAATAAAAAAACATATTGCGATGGGAAAGTCTGTGGTTAGGGACCTCTC
>NW_006399790.1:6752170-6794686 GCF_000299155.1 Elephantulus edwardii | reverse complement strand
ATAATATAACATTATATATAATATAGCATTATATATATGTTTAACTCAGATTTATCAATATCTAGTAGAAAATATTTGTATCTTAAAATTAATAGCATACTCTAAGTACCACCAGACTACATAAATGTGAAGTTTATTATATTATCACAAATTTTAATATGTTACCAATAAGAATGTGGAGGTGAAAGCACAAAACTCATTGTCTTAGAATCAATTCATAGCTGACACCCCACCCCCTACAATAACGGGGTTTTTGAAGATGTACTTAAAATGAATTTTAATTGGGATACCAATTGACATGTTCCGAATAACAGATGTAGCCCAGGACATGCTCACTAGTATGTACCAGGCAATTTGGAAGACAGCTAGTTGGTCAACTGATTGGAAAAGATTTTTTTGGTGTTGTTCTCATTCCTAAAATGATCCAACAGAAGGTGGAAATTATTGAACAATATCATATCATTTGCAATCAAGTATTGTTGAAATCATAAAAAAATGGCCAGAACAGTACATTAACAGAGAGCTATTAGAGGTTTAGATTGGGTTTAGAACACTATGACACCTTCAGGGTGTCATTGCTGATCTTAGATGGATCCTGGCTGAAAGGGAAGAATACTAGAAGAATATCTATTTATACTTTATTGCCTACACAAGGGAATTTGATTGTGTGGGTCATAACAAACTATGGTTAACATTGAAATGACTGGGAATTCCAGAACACTTCATATGAAACCTATACCTAGACCAAGAAATAGTTGCCTGAGTAGAGTAAGGAAACACTGTATGGTTTAAAATTAGGAAATGTGTATATCATGATTGTATTCTTTATCCATACCTAGTTAATCTGTATGCTAAGCAAATCACTAGAGAAGCTGAACTTTATGAAGAAGAGTATGGCATCAGAATTGCAGGAAGACTCCTCAACAACCTGCATTATACAGATGACACAATCTCGGTAACTGAAAGCAAGGAGGGCTTGAGGCACTTGCTCCAAAGGTTCAGAGACTGCAGCCTTCAATATGGATTGCATCTCAACATCAAGAAAACAAAAAATTCTTACTACTATACCAGTAGGTAACATTAGGGTAGTTAGAAAAAAGATTGAAATCGTCAATGATTTCATCTTGCTTGGATACACAACACCTTTAGCACAGCAGTCAGGAGGTCTTGAGGCATATATTACTGGGAAAGTCTGCTGTCAGAGACCTCTCTAAAGTCCTAAAGAGCAATGACATCAATTTTTCCTTTTTTAAAATTGATATTTTAACGAAGGCTTGCAGAAAACTTGGATTTCTGTTCATTCATTGTTACACATTTTCCTCCCTAACCCCCCTCCCCATTCGCTTTTATCTTTAAAAAGATTCTTTCATTGTTGCACAATTTCCTCCCTTCCCTCAGTCCACTTTGCTATACATCTCTTATTCTGCACTGTTGTCATGTAAATAATACCTAATCATATAGGTTTTTAGACAGTTCTTTCCCTTATCTGCTTATATGCAGTGTTCATTATTTATCCTCTCTTTTCTAAGTTTCCTCCCAACCCCCATTTTTGTTTTATAATTGTGGCATTATGTAATACTTACACTTTTATGACTAAGATATTTCACTCACAACAATGTCCTCCAGGGTCACCCATTTTGTATACTATTTTATGAGTTCCCTGTTTTTCAGTGCTATGGTAGTATTCATTGTGTGAACATGCCACAGTTTCTCTATCCATTCATTTGTTGATGGGCACTTGGGCTGCTTCCATCTCTTTGCTATTGTGAACAATGCAGCAATAAATATGGGTGTGCATATAACTGTTTGAGTTGCAGTTCTGGTTTCTTTAGGGTATATTCCCAGTAGTGGAACTACTGGGTCAAATGGTATTTCTATTTCCAACTTTTTGAGAAAGAACCACACTGCCTTCCAGAATAGTTGCACCATTTGACACTCCCACCAACAGTGAATAAGGGTTCCGATTTCTCCCCAAGCTCGCCAGCGCTTGTTGTTTGTTGCTCTGTTGAACTTTGCTACTATTACTGGGGTAACAAGATATCTCATTTCTTCATGTGTTTGCTCGCCATTTGAATATTTTCTTTGGTAAAGTGTCTGTTCATATCCTGTGCCCATTTTGCAATTAGGTTGTTTACCTTTATCTTGCTCTGGTGCTAGAATATTCTATAAATTCTAGATATAAGTCCCTTATCTGACATGTCATTACCAAATACTTTTTCCCAGTCTGCAGCTTTCCTTTATACTGTGTTGGAGAAGTTTTTGGAAATGCATAGGAATTTTATTCTTAGAAGGTTCCATTCATTTATTTTATCCTCTCCTGGTTGTAGGCTTTTCAGGATGCTTGGAAGACTGTTTACATTGTGGATTAGGACTTCTAGAGTTCTTCCAAGCTTTTCTTTAATGAAATGTATAGTCCTTGGTTTTAGTCCTAGGTCCATGGTCCATTTTGAGTTGTTTTTTGTATACGAAGGGAGGTGTGGATCTTGCTTAAGTTTTCTATAGGTAGTTTTCCAGTTTTGCCAGTACCATTTGTTAAAAAGGTTGTCATTTCCCCACTTACCTGATTTCATCTCCCTGTCAAAAATCAGTTGACCATAGGTAAATGAGCTGATTTCCGGGTTGTCAGTTCTGATCCATTGATTTATGTGTCTGTCACTGTACCAGTAATACATTATCTTGACCACCATGGCAGTGTAGTAGGATTTGGGATCATGAAATGAGATGTCTCCTATCTTGTTTCTCTTTTTCAGGAGTGATTTGTTTATTCATGGTCTCTTTCCATTCCAGATGAAATTGGAAATTACTTTTCCTTCCCTTTGAATAATGGAATTTGTCTTTGTATTGGGATTGTATTGAACTTGCAGATTGCCTTTCACAGAATTGTCATTTTCACAATATTGAGTCTTCCTATCCAAAATTACGGTATATTCTTCCATTTCTCCAGGTCTCTTTTTGTTCCTTGTAGTAATGTTTTGTAATTTTCTTTGAATAGGTCTTTTGTGTTTCTAGTTAGAATTACTCCCAAGTATTTAATCTTGTGATTAGCTACTGTGTTGAGTATTATTTTTCGTAGCTTCAGTTCTATAGTCTCTTTGTCACTGTAGAGAAATACAACGGATATTTGTATGTTGATCTTGTATCCTGCCACTTTGCTGAATTGGTCCACTGTGTCCAATAGTTTTCTCACTGAGTCTTTAGGGATTTCTAAGTATACTATCATATAATCTACATATAGACATAATTTTACCTCCTCTTTGCCAATTTGGATACCTCTTTATTTCTTTCTTTTGTCTTATTGCTATTGCTAAGACTTCCAGTATTGAATAGGAGAGGACAGTGGGCATCCTTACCTACTTCCTGCTCTCAAGAGTAATGCACTTAATCTCTTCCATTGAGAATATGTTGGCTCTTAGTTTTGCATATATACTTTTTACTATGTTGAGGAAAACATATACTCTCTATTCCTGTTTTGTTGCACGTTTAATGAGGAATGTGTGTTGGATGTGGTTTTGAGGAGAGTGCTGAATATCCCATGGACTGCCAAAAGAACAAACAGATATGGCTTGGATAAAGTGCAGCCAGAGTGTTCCTTAGAGGCAAGGACGGCAAAGCTTCATCTCATATATTTTAGGCATGTTGCTAGCAAAGGCTATTCATTGTCGAGATAAACCATGCTTGGAAATGTGGAGAGCAGAGAAAGAGAGGAAGATCCTCAATGAGATGGAATGATACAGTGTCTGTGGCAATTGACTCAAATGTGTCAGGGAAGATAAAGATGGTGTAAGACAGGACAGAACTCAGATCTGTTGTTCATAGGGTTACTATGAGTCATACTTCACTAGATGGTCCTTAACAATGACAAATTAAAATTAGGGGGAAACAGTAGCAAATATTCATTAATGATACAAATCCAGAATATAAAAAATATTATTCTTAGAAAATTAGAAATAATAAAAAAATGTAATGAAATTTATAAAGTATTGAAAATGAGTTGAAATGGACTTTTATTGGTCTTTTTGATCAAACAACCATATGCTCTACTTTGCAAAGGATCACAAATTAAAGAGGAATGGGTTTATATTCATTATCAAAAAGAACATTTCAAGATCTATCCTGAAGCATTATACTATCAATGGTAGAATCAAATCTATGCATCTACGGAACTAATAAAACTATTATTCAAGACTAAAGGCCAAAAGACACATGAAGAAATGCTGAAAATCACTGTCAATAAGACAGGTGCAAATAAAACCCATAGTGAGATACTATCTCACTTCAGTAGCAATAGCAAAGTTTAACTGGGTAGGAAGCAGTAAATATTGGAGAGGATGTGGAGAGATTAGAACTCTTATGCACTGCTAGTGGGGTTCTAAAATAGTACACCACACTAGAAGGTAGTCTGGAATTTCCTAAAATAGCTGACTATATAAATCCCATATAACCCAACTATCACACTGCTAGGAATAGAGTCAAAGGAAAAAATAATTGAGACACATACAGATTTTTATACACTTATGTTAATAGCAGCATTGATCACAATAACAAGGAAATGGAAACAGCCCAAATATCCATCAACAAATGAATAGATGAGAAATTATGGTGTATTCACACAATAGGATACTATGCAGGACTAAACAGCAACAAATTTGTAAAATACTATATAACATTGGAGAGTCTAAAGAGAATTATGCTTAATGAACTAACTCAGTCTCATACAAATACCATATAAGACTATTACTATAGAAATAGAAGGAGAACTAGTAAGATGTATATAAAAGTCAAGGAGGGGTGGTGGGCTGGAGGACAGAAGGTGAGGAGGGGAAGAAATCATTAGGAATAATACAATTTGGTGGGCAGAGAGGGCAGTTGGTGAAGGAATTAGGAAAGATCCAGTGGGGACCTGAAAACATGGAGTTATAGTAGGCATAAGTCAACGGTGATTGATTTTCTAAAACACAGTGTATATGAGTGATTCTTTGAAATACAATTTGAATGTAGGAATGTGTGAAATGCAATGTATATGAATGATACACAACGCATACAAATTTTGTATGCAACTAATATAAAATAAAAATAAAGTGGGGACAAAAGGAAACTATTCAAATTTACACACTTCCCACTAGTCCCAAAAATGAAAAAATTTAAAGTATTTACCAACATCTACATCTTGAAATTGATTAAATATGTAATAATTATAAATTGATAATCACTGATGGTTGGTATAAAAATGCTGGAAACAAATGATCCTATTTTGAATAGTTTAAAATTTTACCTTTTAAACAATAACAAAAATAACCCCTATTTATTAGTTTTTATTAATTAATAAAATAAAGTTTATTCAATAGGCTTGCTCTGAAAAAAGAAATATGCAATAAGAGGTTAACTGTAATTCACTAACCAATGGCAATCAATGTTATAAAACAAAATACCTATGAATACTTGCATGAAAAACAAACATGATTTGTAAACCATCACTTAAATTTTTCAAAAGTTAAAAATAGATACATATAAAACCTAATGGGTTGCAAATGCATTTTATTTCTAAGTAAAATACTAAACTCTCAAATTTCCACAGTTTGGATAGGAAAGAGTTAATAATATAGAAATGAGCAGTAGAATGTAAAAATAGTTGCCAAGGAAATTTCTCTAAAATGAAGTGAATTTTTAAGTTACTCTCATTTAAGGATACTAGACACACATTTTAGAAATCAGTGAAAGTTTAAAATATATATTTCTATGATGGAAAACAAAATATCAGTTATGGGAGGAAGCCATAAACTATTTACTGTGGGTTTAGTTTTGCATTTTAACTGTTGAACATGTAATAGCAAATAGTCTCTTTCTCGTATTATAGAAAAGCATTACTCTACCTTCTCTTGGTCAAACAGAAATGCTTAGCAAAGCCACTTCTCTGCAGTCATTCAGTAAATCATATTAATAGCCTGCCATGCATGCAGCCCCTGGATTGGACACTGAAGAGGACACTTAGACATCTTACAACCTTTCCATAGGAGTGTCAGTCTAGACTGGGATGTAAGTCATGACAATTGATAATAAATCACTGTACAATAACGAATAATAAAACTAGACAGCAATATAAAGAATGGTCGCAAACAATGTGTGATAAGTCACATGGTAGATATGTACTCCAAAAGCTCCAGGAGGGAAAATATCACTCATTTGTGATTAAACACTTTGCTCCTAAACCAGTCAATCTTGAAACACTGGCCAAACATTCATAACAAAGTTTTTGCAATAATGTATGCTTTGATATCCTAGTAGACACATAAGTATTTGGTTAAAAATAAATGTAACTGGTTTTAGGTAATAGATACATGGACATAAGCTATGTATTTTATAAAATTATTATGTAGTCATTGAATCTGTGTATTTTTATGGCTATCCTTCTTATGTCTCTAGGGGATATACAGAAATTAGTATCTTATCCTTTTCCATACCACTTTGAGTTACTGAATTATCTGAAAGTTTAGAAATGCTATATTTTATCAGAAGGGGCCGTGGTGACACAGGGTATTTAGGTCAGAAGTTAGAATCCATCACCTGCTCTGCAAGAGAAAGATGAAGTAAGTTTACTCTGGTTAAGATTTATAGCCACAAAAATCTGATGGGAGGTGGTTTTGAGGCTGAATCAACCTGAAGCCAACGGGAGTGATTTTTTTTATGCTATTTTGTATTTTTCCTTGATTAATTTTATTGAAAGTTTACAGAGACTTTGGATATCCATTCATTCACTGTTGGACTTTTCTCCCTGCCCACCCCTCTCACCCAAATTCGCTCACTCTTATGAGCGACATATTCTTTCATTATAACAATTGTATAACACAATTCCCCCTCCCAAGCACACAGTTTTGTATTTTGGTGTCCTTTTCTAATTTGTTTAAAAGGCAGTTACAAATGAACTCAATGATGAAACGATTCAGTGCTACAATATTATTTTCATGTTGGTGCTTTCTCGTTTTCTCTAGTAAAAGGATATATTAAAAACTGTATGTTAATCTTCAATTTTTTTTCACAAACAAACTCTACAGGTTTTTGGTTTGGTTTTTTGTTTTTTTTGTTTTTCTCAGAAAACCTAGCTTTATATATCTAGAGTAGGAGGTGAGGATTTTCTCCTCCTCTTTTTATTGATTCCAAGTGATGTTAATATTCAACCTCCATACCTGAGTAGAAAAATATATGTTGATACATACTTTTTGCTTGTTCTTTTACTCTTAATAGTAACAGAAATCCAAAGCAGCTTCGTCAAGTAATTAAACTTTCATAATAACATACATTTATGTAGTGCAAGGTGAATCTAGATAAACATTCCTAAACTGCTTCTGACCATTTACAAGAAAAAACATTGAAGAGCTGTGTATCATCAATATTACTGGAGATGTGTAAGCTTTGCAATTTTTGGCTCTTCTGAAAGACATGTCATTTTTCACTCAGTTTGGATGGTAGAGAACAGTGGCGCTGATAAAGCCCCTGTCAGAGTTGGAATTCTTCTGCATTTCAGTGACGATTAAAGGTGAATCAAACAGTCTTCACCAGTTTAAACTCAAAGGATATCTGTCTCTTTTTTAGCAGAGTATAGAGGACTCAAACACAGAGGGTATCAGTCTGGGGCTGAAAGAAAACACACTTAGGACCTTCATTCTGATACAATCTAAACAATTTAAAATTGATCATGCTTAGCCTGGATCTGACCTCCAAATTCTTTCTCCCAGTATTTAACTCAATTGTTGTTATGTAACTCAATGCAGGTTGTATAACCTGCTTCTTTCTGGCTTTGTTTTCACACTAGAAAGATGAGGATTTGTTTTTGTTACTTGTCGATCTTACTTCTAACAATTCAGTTATAATTTGCTGCCGAATCCAGTGTCACAGATTGTTGATGAGTCTTCCTCCAGTCCTGATGCCACATTTCTCCTCAGATACAGTATGTATCAGTAAGTTACTACATTTCACTACCAGATAAATATATCTCATTGTGTGGACTCCATTATAAAATGCACTTTGGTGTTTGTTGTGTACTGTCGAGTCACAACGGACGCATAGCTGACCCTCTGGTGGGTTTTCAGAGGCAGTTAATTGCAGGGGAGGAGATTTCCCCTCTTCCCGCACAGCAGTTGGTGGTCTTGACCTGCGTGCTTTCGGGATTGCAGCGCAACTTCTTGCCACTAGGCCACCAGTGCTCTCTAAAATACACTTTACATATTAATTATATATTAAACCTACTGGAAGGCTAGCTATGAGTCATTTCTGACTTGACAGTAATGAAGATTTAGTATTATGACAAACCAATTTAGCACAGAACAGTACAACTGTCACATGCCTATGTGAATAAATGCACGCTGTTTTATGACAAATACCTAAATTTGAAGCCTAACCACCCCTGGTCTCCTGTACACACATTTCTACTATGCTTTGATAAGCTAACATTTAGTAAGACATTACTTAGTGTCTGTAACTGCTATGAACACTTTACAGAGTTCATACCATTGACTTATCACAGCATGCTGCTCAATACTTTAAAATGTTTCTTCCTAAAACTAAACTAGGAGCTCTGGTGGCCTAGTGGCAAGAAGCTATGCTGCAATCCTGAAGGCACACAGTTCAAGGCCACCAGCTGTTCTGTGGGAGAAGGATGGGCAATTTTTTCCCATGCAATTAACTACATCTGAAAACCCACTGGAGGGTCAGTTATGGGTCAATTCTGACTCTATGGTACACAACAACAACAAATAACTACCTAAAACTAGATTGCTTAGGTACCACTGTTGACCTAGACAAAGTGTGTGATCTTGGGCAAACTTCTTTAATGTTATTGTTAGGTGCCATCGAGTTGTTGCTGATTTACAGGCATAGAGCAGAAGTGCCTCAGAGGGCTTTCAAGGCTGTATGCTTTACAGAGCCAGATTGCCACATTGCCCTCCCACAGAGTGGCTAGTGGGTTTGAACTGATGGCCTTTCAGTAGGCATCTGAGCTTCTTAACCATTCACTGTACCATCAGGTTCCTTAGTGCTTCAGTATCTACTGCTAAAAACAAACAAAAAAGACATAAAAATAGGAAGAAATCATAGGTTTGTTGCAAAGATCAAATTATATAGATATAGAAGAATTCCTGGCACACAGGAAGAACAATATAAATGCTAGCTACTATATATAGAAAAGGAAATTAAAGCTTAGAGAAGATGCTAAGTACCTTTTCCTGGGCAACATTGCAAATAAATACTAGGGCCAGGATTCCAGCGCATGCTAACATGACTCCAGATGCCAACAAACTCCAATGTAATAGAGAAAGTCTTAGAGCCTAGATTTAGGTTATAGAACTTAAAGCCATGACTCTCTTTTCTTTAGGCTACATAACAAGTCATTTTGAGAGAAAAAAAAGTAATGTGCACAGAATAATAGGCATGAGGAGTTTCTCTCTCTCTCTGTGTGTGTACACACACACATAAATATTCATATTCCTGTGTACCTAAATTTGGTTGGCTTGGATCTATGAAAATATATGTGTGTGTGTGTGTGTGTGTGTGTGTGTTTATATATATTTGTGTTTGTGTGCATCTATTATGTGTGACCAAAATGGATGTCAGAAGAGACTCTGAAGATTGCACTAGAGCGCAGAGAAGCCAAAGCACAAGGAAGAAGTCAAGATACTAAAGAGCTGAACAGAAGATTCCAAAAGGCTGCTCAGAATGACAAAGCAAAATACTACAATGAAATGTGCGAGGAGCTAGAGTCAGAAAAATCAAAAGGGTCGAACTTGCTCAGCATTTCTTAAGCTCAAGGAACTGAAGAACAAATTCAAACCTAGAGTTGCTATAATCAAGGATGCTTTGGGCAGAATATTAAATGATCCAGGAAGTATTAAAAGAAGATGGAAGGAATATACTGAGTCATTATATAGAAAGGAATTGGCAGATACAGAAGAATTTAAAGAACTAACATATGAGCAAGAGCCTATGGTGATGAAGGAAGAAGGTCAAGCTGCTTTGAAGGAAATAGCAAAAAATAAGGCCCCAGGAATAGATGGTATACCAATTGAAGTATTTCAGATAACAGATGTTGCCCTGGATGTGCTCACCAAGTTGTGCCAAGAAATCTGGAGAACAACCACTTGGCCAACTGACTGGAAGAGATCTATATTTGTTCCCATTCCAAAGAAAGGTGACCCAACTGAGTGTGGAAACTACAGAACAGTGTCATTGATTTCACATGCAAGCAATATTCTACTGAAGATTATCCAAAAATGATTAGTACAGCACATCAGCAGAGAACTGCTGGAAGTCCAGGCTGGGTTTAGAAGGGATCGTGGTACTAGGGATATTGTACCTGATATTATATGGATCTTAGCTGAAAGCAGAGAATACCAGAAGAATGTCTATCTGTGTTTCATTGATTATGCAAAGGCATTTGACTGTGTGGATCATAACAAACTGTGGCTGACTCTGAGAAGAATGGGAATCCCAGAACATTTAATTGTGCTAATACGAAACCTATACTTGGACCAAGAGGCAGTAGTCAGAACAGAGCAGGGTAACACTGCATGGTTCAAAATAGGGAAGGGTGTATGCCAGGGATGCATCCTGTCTCCATACCTTTTCAACATGTATGCAGAGCAGATTATCCGAGAGGCTGGGCTCTATGAGGAGAATTGTGGCACAGGATTGGTGGAAGATCTATTAACAATCTGCATTATGCAGATGACACAATCCTGCTTGCTGAAACTGAGGAGGACCTCATGCACTTGCTGCGGAGGGTCAAGGACTGCAGTCTTCATTATGGACTAAGGCTCAATGTCAAGAAGACAAAGATTCTCACCACTGGACCTATTGGCAGCGTCAGGATGGATGGCGAAGAGACTGAGATTGTTCACAGCTTCAGTTTGCTCGGCTCCATGGTCAACACTCTTGGCACCAGCAGTCAGGAAATCAAAAAGCGTATCACGATGGGAAAGACTGCTGTTAGGGACCTCTCAAAGGTACTCAGGAGCAACAGTGTCTCTATGGAGACTAAGGTGCGCCTGATACAGGCCATGGTCTTTGCAATCACTTGTTATGCATCAGAGAGTTGGACAATGACTAGGGAGGACAGAATGAGAGTTGATGCCTTTGAGTTGTGGTGCTGGAGAAGAGTACTGAATGTACCATGGACTGCCAGGAAAACAAACAGATTCATCTTGGAGAGGATTAAAGCAAGCTGCTCCTTGGAGGCAAGGATTCTGGGGCTTCGTCTGACATACTTTGGACATGTTGCCAGGAGGGACGGGTCCTTGGAGAGGGACATCATGCTTGGGAGGGTGGAGGGACAGCGGAGGAGGGGAAGACCCTCTATGAGATGGATTGATTCGGTGACTGGGGTAATCGGGATGGGTGTGTCAGAGGCGGTGCAGTTGGTGCAGGATAGAGCAGGGTTTAGAGCTGTTGTGCATAGGGTCGCTATGAGTCGGAAACGTCTCGATGGCACATAACAACAACCATATATATATATATAGTTGATGTTGATTACCGTCGAGTCATGCACAACTCATAATGACCCTAATAATAAAAGGCCTGAAGCCTTTCTGTAACTAACATCATTTACCAAAGTTTATACAGTTTCCAGAGGCATGTTATTTAGGAAACTCATGCCACTTCTACATATATGTATATGTGTGTGTGTGTGTGTGTGTGTGTGTGTGTGTGTGTGTAGATATCTACACACACACATGTCTTTAAAGGTTATCTCTTTTAGAGCTTGTGGAGCAAATTGGTAAGGGTATTAAGATGTGTGAAACACAATATATACAAACTTTGTAAGTAAAACAATTAAAAAAACCACCCCACCTAAAACAATAACAAAAAAAGGTGGCCTAATGGATTAAGTAACGGGCTGTTAGCAGAATTAAAGGTCGGTGATTCAAACACATCAGATTCTCTGTGAGAAAAAGATCCAGCTTCTGTAAGTATTTACAGCCTTAGAAATCCTATAGGGTAATTGTACTCTGTCCTACCAGGTCACTGAGTAAGAATCTAATAGAATTCGTGTTGCTTTGGTTTTCTCCACAGTAATTATTATTTAAATGCATAAATCAGTATTTAAATACTTGGTTGCAGTTACATAAATTTAAGAGAACATGAAAGATGCTTGTTAATCATAGTTAAAACAATTATTTAACAAACTTTGACTATCTAAGAAATCTCAACTAAAAAACTCTTTGTTGTCAAATGAGAATTAATTCATAGCTGACCCTCCAGCAGGCTGTATACGGAATAAGAGGAGATAGCTCATTGTTATCCAATTAAGCAGCTATTCTTTAGGTTGGTAGTGCAACTTTCTACCCACTAGATCATGATAGACCCCTAAAAAATATGTTGTTGTTGTTGTTATGTGCTGTTGAGTCGCCTGTGACTCATATAATAAAAAATGAAATTACAGAAAAATTTAAAAATAGATATTATTATTACATTGCTGTAGGAAACCAAATGTAAATAAATATGTTCTAATGAACTTTTCTTTTTAGAAGGATCATAGAAATTTTTATATATCTAAAATGTCAACAGGGCTACTCAATCCACTGCTATCATGCCAGTTTTGACTCAGAACCATATGGTTTCCAAGACTGTTAATCTCTTTGGAAGGATTTTGTCTAGCATTCTTCCACTGAGAAGCTGATGGATTCACACTTCCAACATGTTTGTTAACACCCCAGTATGTTATGTGACATGATCAACAGAGCTAGTTAAATAGAAACAAACAAACAAATAAATAAATATTGTTTTGGTTATGCTTCTTTCCTGATGAGCAATGAATATAATGTGTAAGCTTTAAATTAGAAGAAATCTTGATCTAACCAATGTAAAACAAAAAGAAAAGAAAAAAGAGAACAACAGAAGTAGAAAAGGCTATTAAATAAGGGCATGTGTTATAACAGATACAAGATAAGTTCTTCAATGTGACTGCTTCAAAGACAGAGGTTCAACAGAAGAAAGGCTTGATGTAAAAAGTCATGAAAAGACTGAGTATTCTTTAAATGGGTAAAAGACCGATATGAACCAAAAGAAATTTGAATAAGGATTCTAATTACCAACAAAATATGCTGAGTCTATTCTGCCAAAAGGAAACAAAAAGCCAACAGTATCTGCCATCATGAACATTTATGTATTGACTTCCAGCCTCAAAATACATCAAATAGCATCTGAAAGAAATGAAGACTAAATAAATTATAAAACAATTAAATATAACTGGAGATTTTGAAACACTTTGTTCTCAAAAAAAGAGACTAGAAAAAAAAGAGACTAGAACAAGCAACAAGAAATCAGAGATTTTAAAAATTTGAACAATATACAAAATTGGAAAACTGTATGCAGAATACTCAAACAAGATCCACACCTCACTCCATATACAAAAAGCAACTTAAGGTGGATCATGGACCTAGGACTGAAACCAAGGACTATAAACTTCATTCAAGAATAGCTTAGAAGAACTTTAGTGGTCCTAATCCACAACATAAAAAGTCTTCCAAGTATCCTGAAAAAATCTACAACTGGGAGAAGATAAAATAGATGAATGGGACATTCTAAGAATCAAATTCCTATGTACATCCACAAGCCACAGCCTGGGAAAAAGTATTTGGTAATGACATTTCAGATAAGGGACTTACATCCAGAACTTATAAAATACTTGAACACCACAATAAGATAAAGGTAAATAATCCAGTTGAGAAATGGGCACAGGATATGAACAGACACTTCACTGAAGAAGACATCCAGATGGCCAACAAGCACATGAAGAAATGTTCAAAGTCCCTAGCTCTAAGAGAGATGCAAATCAATACAACTATGAAATATCATCTCACCTCAGTAAGAATAGCAAACTTTAACAGAACAGCAAGCAACAAATGCTGGCGAGGATGTGGAGAAACTGGAACTCTTATTCACTGTTGGTGGGAATGTAAGATGGTGCAACCATTGTGGAAGGCGGCGTGGCGCTTTCTCAAAAAATTGCAAATAGAGATACCATTTGACCCACAATCGCATTACTGGGAATATACCCTAGAGAGACCATGTCTGCCATCCAAGCAGATATATGCACACCCATGTTTATCGTAGCTTTGTTTACAATAGCAAAGAGTTGGAAGCAACCTAAGGGCCCATCAACAAACGAATGGATAGAGAAGCTGTGGTATATCCACACAATGGAATACTACGCAGCATTGAAAAACAAGGAACTCATGCAATATTATTCAAAATGGGTGACCTTGGAGGACATTATGCTCAGTGAAATATCTCAGTCACAAAGGGACAAATACTGCATGGTGCCACTGTTGTAGAATGGGTCTGACAGAAAAAACTGGATAAATTATGTATACTATATTGAAACAGATGAGGGAAAGAACAGATTAGAGGTGATATATGATTGAGTATTATGGTTAGCACAGGAATCCAGAATTAAGGTTGCATAGAGAAGTGTACTCGGGGTGGGGGGTGGGGGGGAAGGGATGGGGGAATTGTATACTAATGAAGGAATTCTTTTTTCTTTTCTGAGAGGGGAGCGAACTGGTGGGGAGGGGTGGGCAGGGAGAAAAGTGTGGCAATGAATGAATGGAAATCCAAAACCTCTGTAAATGTTTATTAAAATTAATAAAAAAAGAAAAAATTGAATAATATAGTTTCAAGTTTAATATATTTCTACAATTCTTCTCAATAAATACTTGAACAGTTGCAAAAACAGACAAAAGTTTAGGTCACAGAAAAGTATTATTAAAGTACAAAGAGTCAATATCATATACCATGTTTTCCTTGGTATAATGAAACAAAATAGAAATCAGTATCAAATGACAGCTAGCACAAAAAACAGTAGTGGAAAATAAACCATACCAAACAAAAAGCTACATTTCAAATACTCTGTGGTTAAAAATGAAATTACAAAAGAAAAACTACATAATGGGAGAGACTGGAGAGCTTTATGTTTTGTGAACTAACTCAGTCTCAGAAGAACAAATACTGTTTGAAATCATTATTGTAAAAGCAGAAAGATAACCAGTAAAACATGTATGGAGATCCAAGGCGGGAAGGGGAAGAATCAGAAAGGTGATAGTGAGCAAGGGGGAAATCAATGGTCACACAATTTGAGGGTAGGGGGAGAAGGCAAAGGAAATGGGAAAGATCCAGTGGGGACCTGTAAAGACAGGGTAATTGTGGGTATAGTCCAATGGTGAGTAATTTTATAAAACATAATGGTTGTAAAATTCAACATGATTGTAAGAAACACAGTATGAAAAAGAGTGTGAAACACAATGTATATAAACTCTGTAAGCAAACCAATATAAAACAAAAAAGTTAAAAATTTCACTTCAAGAAGTTTGATAATAAAATGAAAAATAAGTGAAAAAAGGGTAGAAGTTATTGAAAAAGTGACTAACATTTATAGAGATTAACATAAAAGTTATTCTTTCAACAAAGTAATGAAACAGACAATTTGGTAATATAGGCAAGGAAAAGTCAAATTTCTAGAGGATAAAAATACACAAAGTACAGAATAAAAATGAATAAAAGTCTTTAACTAATAACATGTTTATAAAATAATTCTTTGTAAAAATATGTACTACTATATTTGAAAATGTAAAGGTAAAGTATAATCTCGAAAAGTATACAAATTGATGAGGAGGAAGAATAGAAGACTTTAATAGATCAATAAGAAAGCAATTGATATTACAATTAAGACTAATCTCGATTACAATTAAGACTACTCTAAACAGAAAATCCTCTGGGACTAGATGGTTTTACCTGTCATATCTGTCACACTTTCAAGGCAGTTATTTCTTTTTTTTTTTTTACCTTAAATTTGTTTATTGCCATAGTAACACAACACACTTGGCTCCCTGGCATCATCCCTGTTATTTCTTCTTATATTTTACTGATCAAAGCACTGTAAAAATTGTGTTCATTTTTTCAGCATATTATATGAGAATAGTGTAATCTTGATTCTGAAGTATTAGAAATTATATTTAAAAAGAATAAATGTATTAGTTCCCTTTTCTTATAAATATAGAAACCAATATCCTGAATAAAATATTAATAAACTAAACACAGCAGTGTGTTAAAAATAATATCAAGTAATGAAGTTGGGTTATTTAGAAATTAATAATATTGAAACATCAAGAAATATTTCATAATTAAACGCTGTTTCCAAATAAGTAGATTAAAGAAGGAAATTCATACAATTGTCCAATATAGAGTAAATGTAAGTCACAATTTTTCATCAATTTAAAATTAAAATACTTATAAAATCCGAGCTATAATTACTTTATATTGGTTGATTTGTATTCCAACATCTCACAGCATATATTATACTTACTGGCATAAGCTTAATGTTAATGACTTTAGGTTAAGGTTAAGCTTATAATTTTAAGGTTAAGGTTATAACCTTAATCTTTATTACTGAAACGAAGGCAAAGTGTCTGTAACTACAGATATATGTTAAACTAGCCCAGGAAAGCTGAGAGAAGTAACAGATGGAAGGTACTTTGGAAGGAAAGAAAATAAAATTTGCAGATAAAATTATCACTCACCTAGAAAAAGAAACAATGTTAAGAGACAAGAGAATTCATAAAAAGGGTCAACATCTATGTTGCTGAAAGCAAGATTACCCTATATAAAGTACCAGAAATATTGAGACAGAAAATATTATAAAACAATAGCTTTGTCATTCGTAACCTAGAAAATAATTTAAATAAAGAAAACCTATTCACAAAGCTCTAAAACTAGTAAGCCAATATTCCATACTTTTAAAGATTTTTTGGGGTTAATTTTTAAAATTGTGATTTCAATAAAAGTTTACAGAAAGGTTGGGTTTTCATTGCACATTTTTCTCCCTCCTTCTCCCTCCTCCCTCCACTTTGCAATCCACCTCTTGTCCCAGATATTTGTCATACAGATAATAACTAAGAATACATTCCTTTCATTTGTTCCAATGCAGTGTTCATTATCACCACTCTTTTCCTATTCTTCCCCCACTTTTGATTAATATAACAAAGATATTCATTCTCCCCAAGGTAATCGCACTCCAATAAAAATCACTGTAGGATGTTTTAGTAACTTTTAAAATGTAATTATTGAGTAAATAAAAATCCAAGAATAAATGTGTAAGACTGTTATTGTAGAATGAGTATAAGGATCCAGGAGATGTGGGAGAGGCTGGAAGCAGAGGGATGTGGATGTACAGGGGGAAGAGAGGATTAATCATTGGATTGTACAATTTGATGGGTCAGGGGTAAGGGAAATTGAAAGAATTCGTTTGGATTTGTATTAGAATTTTGTAAATAAACTAGTAAAAAAATATCGAAGAATAGGTAAGTGTGTGCTTTTGTCGTGGTTAAAGAAGCTGTTGTTTCCCCATTTAATGAGATTTACTTATTACCTTGTCAAGTATCAGTTGACTGTAGGATGATGGGTTGATTTCTGGATTCTCTATTCCATTGACCTCTGTGTCTGTCATTGTACCAATACCATGCTGTTTAGGTTACTATGACCATGTCTGGCAATGATACTTCAGATAAAGGTGTCAAATTTTACATAATTCTACAGGTCCTCCACAAGTAAAAGACTGATGGAGGAAAGGCATGAAAAGATTATTTTCATGAGGATTCTGAATGTTTTCCAAAAGTAGACATTCAGATGGCCAAGAAACATATAAAGAAATGTTCAGAATCACTAGCAATTAGAGAGATTTGAGTCAAAACAACAATGAGATACCATCATTCCCCAGAAGCAGAAGGAAAGTTTTAACAACATCATAAACAATACATTTTGGAGAGCATGTGGAAATATCGGAACTCTTTTTAAAAAGTATTCATTAGTTGTTGCACATTTTCTTCCCTCCCCATCCCTACTCCCTCCTCCAGTCCACTGTGCAATGCACCTCTTGTTCTAGTCTGTTTGTCATACGAGTAATGCCTAAGCATATAGACTTTTGGGTTGTTCTTCACCTCATCTGTTTCAATGCATTGTTCATTATCTGTCCACTCTTTTCCTATTCTTCCCACAGCCTGCATGCTCATCTCCTTTTATAACAGTGGTGTTATGCAGTATTTGTCCTTTTGTGACTGAGATATTTCAGTCAGCATAAAGTCCTCCAGGCTTACCCAAGTTGTGCCATTTTTTCAATGCTGTATAATATTCCATTGTGTGAATGTACAATAGTTTTCCATTCATTTGTTGATGGGCACTTGGGTTGCCTCCACATCTTTGGTATTGTGAATAATCAGGGGTGTGCATACATCTGTTTGAGTCGAGGCTTTGGGGTTTTTTTCGGGCATATTCCTAGTAATGGAATTGCTGGGTCAAAGATAATGGACCCCATGTGCTGCTAGAGAGGCTGTAAAATGATATACCAGCTATGGAATACAGTTTGGTGTTACTTCAAAAAGTTGAACATAGAAACACCATATGATCCAGCTATTCCATTACTAGGCATATATCTCAAGGAAATCAGAACTGAGACATGAATGAAGATATGTTAATTTATGTTCACAGCAACATTATTCACAATAGTAAGAAAAGGGAAACATTTAGTTAAAAATTATTTAATTTCATTAATTAATAAATATTTACATTTTATAATGTAATTTAAAAAAGAAAGAAAATGGAAACAGCCCAAATACCCATTAACAAACAACTGAAAAATAGTGGTACATCCAAATAATGAAAAAACATGCAGATGATTTTGTAAAATATTATATAACATAGGAGAGTCTAGAAAGCATCATGCTGAGCCACATAATAACAAATACTGCATCAGACCACTACTGTGAAAATAGGATAACTGAGCAAAATACATATAAATGTTCAGAACTGGAAGGGAGACAGTAAAAGAGTAAGGGTCGGGGGGAATCACTGGGACAGCAGAGATTGGTGGATGGAGGAGAGGATGAAGGAACGGAACTCTTCATTGAGGACTTGAAAATACAGGGTGATAATAAGCATAGAGTAAATATCTAAGATACAATTTTTATGAGCAATTGTATAAAACACAATGTATATGAATGAAACCAACATATAGAAAACATGATATATATGATCACATGCAAACCAATTTTAAAAAGGTAAAAAAAATTAAATCTAGGAATAGTAGGGTTAATCTGTATATGGAAGAGTAAAGATAAAAGACTGTCACAACCACATATTGTTGTTGTTGTTGTGCACTGTTAAGTCAGAATAGACACATAGCTGACTCTCAAGGGGTATTTATAGGCTGTTAATCAATCACATGGGAGGAGATTGCCCTTTATCTGTGGCACACACATCAACATGGAAAATTAGTTGTGTACAAAGTTCCAAGGAGGGCTAAATCATAGGGTCACACAATTTGATGGATGGACAGAGGGATGGGTAAAGGAAAGGGGAAAGATCTGGTGTGAAAAACTGAGGAGGACCTGAAGCGCTTGCTGCAGAAGGTCAAGGACTGCAGTCTTCGATATGGATTGAAGCTCAATATCAAGAAAATAAAGATTCTCACCACTGGGCCAATTGGCAGCATCAGTATAGACGGTGAAGAGATTGAGATAGTTTACAGTTTTAGTTTCCTTGGCTCCAAAGTCAACACTCTTGGTAACAGCACCCAGGAAATCAGGAGATGAATTGCATTGGGAAAGTCAGCTGTGAGGGACCTCTCAAGAGTACTGAAGTGCAACAATGTCAGGCTGGAGACTAAGGTGTGCCTGATCCAGGCTATAGTCTTCTCAGTTACATGCTATGCATTGGAGAGTTGGACAGTGACTAGGGAATTGATGCCTTTGAACAGAACAAGGGAATATTGCATAGTTTATAATCAGTAAAGGTACGCATCAGGAATTTATCAATTTTTATTAAATCTGCATGTTGAGCTAATTATTTCAGAAGCTGGACTATATGAAGAAGAATGTGACATCTGGGTTTGAGGAAGATTTATCAACATATTACATTATGGAGATGGCACAACAACTTTGCTTGCAGAAAAGAAAGAAGAGTGGCCTTTCTATGAAGATGGCGCTCAAAGTGAAGAAGGAAGCCCCTGCCCCTCCCAAAACTGAAGCCAAAGCCAAAGCATCAAAGGCCAAGAAGGCAGTCCTGAGGGGTATCCACAGCCCCCCCAAAAAAAAAGAAGATCCGCACGTCACCCACCTTCCGGAAGCCTAAGACACTGAGAGTCCAAAACCAGCCCAAACACCACCGGAAGAGCGCCCCCAGGAGAAACAAGCTTGACCACTATGCCATCATCCAATTTCCCCTGACCACTGAGTCAGACATGAAGAAGACAGAAGATAACAACCACTTGTGTTCACTGTGGATGTCAAGACCAACAGCACCAAATTAAACAAGCTGTAAAGAAGCTCTGTGACATTGATGTGGCTAAGGTCAACATGTTGATTAGGCCTGATGGAGAGAAGAAGGCCTATGTTCGACTTGCTCCTGACTATGTTGCTTTGGCTATTGCCAACAAAATTGGGATCATCTAAACTGAGTCCAGCTAGCTAATTCTAAATATAAATTTTTCTCACCAAAAAAAATGAAGCGTGAAAGCACTTTGAGGCAGATAAAAGACAACCTTCAATATGAACTATACCTCAGCATCAAGAAAACAAAAATCCTTATCAGTGGACTAATAGGCAACATCATCATGATAGATTAAGAATGACGTTGTCAGTGATTTCATTTCATTGAGATTCACTATCAATATCCATGGTAGCAGCAGTCAAGAAAACAAAAGATGTCTTTGAATTGTGGTGTCTGTGAAGAGTATTGAATATCTCATGGATTGCCAAGAGAACCAACAAATCTCTTTTGGGAGAAGTGCAACCAGGGTGCCCTTTAGATGCAAGGATGGTGAAAAATTATGTCACACACTTTGATCCTGTTGTCAGAATATATCAGTTCCTAGGAAAAAAAGACATCAGATCCTCAACGAGATGGACTGGTACAGTGACTGTAACAATGAGCTTGAGCATGGCAGAGGATGGTGTAGAACAGGGCAAGGTTTGGATTGGTTGTTCACTACGACTCTTGATTGCACCTGATGGCACCTAACAACCACCATTGCTTAGAAAATGTAAGCTTCCAGGATCTGAGAAGTTAAGCAGAACAAAGAAAGGCTGAGAATCAATCTGAATGCACACATGGAGCAGAGGACAAGGAGGTTGATGGTTCAAATCTATCAGGTGCAGGATTATTAAAAAATATGGGCAGTCTTCTTCCATAAAGATGTACAGCCCAGGACATCAAAAAGAGGTTCTCTGTGAGTCTACTCCGCAACAGTAGGTTTAGTTTGGGGTTGGATGATATAGTAGGCTAAATGTTTAACTCAAAGGACAGAGTTTGGATCAATCAGCCGCTCTGTGGGGAAAAGGGAAGATAGTTTCCTTTGTTAAGATTTATAGTCTTAAAAAAATAATTGCAAGGTTATTATCAGTAGGAATTGATCAACTGCAGTAGATAGTTTTGGGACTTACTTATAGGGTCAGGATTTGGCATTGTTAATGCTCTATCTCTATCATAATATGCTACCTATCTAGAGTCCCTGAGGGAGCTCTGGTGGCCTAGAGGCAAGAGACTGTGCTGCAATCCTGAAGGCATGCAGTTTGAGGCTACCAGCTGCTCCATAGCAAAAGGACAGGCAGTCTCCTCCCACACAATTAACTGCCTCTGAAAACCCACAGGAGGGTCAGCTATGGGTCAGTTCCAACTCTAGAGTACACAACAAAAACAACTAGAGTCCCTAAGGTAAAAAGCATTGAAAGACACCTGTAACCCAAGCAACAGTAATGTAGAATAAAAATTCAGTATTTTAAATAGCATTTTATTTTATTCTTGTTGGAGATGCAGCATGTTTATTGAGTACTAAAATCTAACAAATTATAAAACCAATCTGATTATTTCTGTTGTTGCTTAAAAGACTCCATTACAGCTTCAACAAGAAATAGGATATTATATAGAATATCATATATGATTCCATTTCTGTGAAATGTCAGGAGAAGGCACATTTACAGAGATGGAAAGTAGGTTAGTGGTTGCTAAGGGCTAGAAGTGGAGAGGGAGGGACTTGGGTTGACTGGTTATAGGTAAGAGGTGTCTTTTAGGAAAAATGAAAATGTTCTCTAAATCTACAATATTACAATAATGATGATTGCACAACCTGTGAATACACTAGAAACACTTGTCCACTTCAAGAGGATGAATTGTAATTGCAAATTATACCTTGGTAAAGTTATAAAAAAGAGCAATAGCGTAAGTGAAAATACAACTGCTTCAGGATGTCTATCACAGAGTCCAGCTGGTTCAATAACATCATGTTGAGAGGGTTGGACTGTCAATGACACAAAGCAAGATTTAATTGGAGATGTGAGAGGAGAAAGTTAGAGAGAGGTGATAGGGTAAGGCTTTTCTTTATGGTTTAAAGAACCAAGAAAATGGGAGTGAGGTACGTGTTACATGGGATGGTACAAAAGGAATTCAACCTGTATGTACTGTGCTCTAAAATTAATAGGGCAGTCAGTGATAGCTGTAGCACTGAGAAAGGAAAGTGGGAGGGAGAATTTTTAAAAGGTGTCTATTTGTTGATTGGTTTGTTTATGATGTTGCTTTCTAATTAGGTTTCCAGGTGTCCAGAACAGCACAAAAAGAGAATGCCTGCTGCTGAGTTGAACAGCTTAGGTGGATTAGGATGACAATGTGGGAAGGTATTTCTGGCAGATGAAATTGGGTTACGGTTGCCTCAACCTATCGATTCATCCAGAATTAATTTAGCTCATCTGGCTGGCCAGGTGGGCGGCCCCTTCTATCTTTACCTCGCTTCTGTTTTCCTTCTAAAGTTTTCTGCTTCACTGAAGAAGATGACTTACTTAAATGGTTTTGATAAGCATATAACTGATTCTGGCTTCCCCAGTAGAACTTCAGCAAAGTTCTCAAGGTCAGTTTATAGGAGAATTTAAAATGTCTTAAATCATTAACAACAAAAATTTCTCCACCCTGCCTGCCAGTGGCCCCCAGCCGCGGAGTAGGATTACTTGAAAAATCTCAAAGGGAGTCTAGCATTTTAAGCTTGATGTGCCAAGTAATTTATACACAATATAAAAATTAGAGGATGGGATTGTGTACCTTTCAGGGCTTTGCTTTTCACACTAGACTATAATGAAGTTTTCAAACCTACATTAGCAATGGAGGATCCAAAGTAAAGCTGTGTACTTAAGTCATATTTTAGAAATGCTTATTACATGCAATGCGTTTTCCTTTAACTAAGTTTTACTTTGAGATAATGCAAACCAGAGTGAGAATTAAGTGGTAGAATAAGTGAACCTAAATACGCCCTGGTGATTATAAAAATAATCAGATGGAAAATGAAGTCCTTGAATTTTCAGACAAGAAATATTTATTAGAGTTTTTAGAAATGATGCTCCACACTGTGATAAGTCCATAATTTGGCATTTCAATTTCGAGACAAAATGACTATAGTACATTTCTAACCTTGAGGGTATGGATATGGTTAGGCTCATTAGATTACAAATTAGTGTTTCCCAACTCAATCAAACTGAACAATCCTTTCTAAGAATAAATATTTTCACATTCCCTTAGTGTTCTAGTACAAGCATAGTTTGTAAATCACTGTAATTTTAATATATGTAATATGTATGTGTACAATATGGATTGAGGCTCAATGTCAAGAAGACAAAGATTCTCACCACTGGACCAATTGGCAGCATCAGGATGGATGGTGAAGAGATTGAGATTGTACACAGCTTTAGTTTGCTTGGCTCCATAGTCAACAGTCTTGGCACCAGCAGCCAGGAAATTAAAAGGCGCATTGCCATGGGAAAGTCTGCTGTTAGTGACCTCTCCAAAGTGCTGAAGAGCAGTGGTGTCTCTCTGGAAACTAAGGTGCGTCTGATACAGGCCATGGTCTTCGCAATCACCTGTTATGCATCAGAGAGTTGGACAATGACCAAGGAAGATAGAAGGAGAATTGATGCCTTTGAGCTGTGGTGCTGGAGAAGAGTATTGAGAGTACCATGGACTGCTAGGAAAACAAACAGATTTGTCCTGGAGAGGGTTAAACCGGGTGGCTCCTTGGAGGCAAGGATTCTGAGTCTGCTCCGTCTAACTTACTTTGGACATGTTGTGAGGAGAGACCGGTCCTTAGAGAGGGACATCATGCTTGGGAGGGTGGAGGGACGGTGCAGGAGAGGAAGGGCCTCTATGAGGTGGATTGATTCAGTGACTGGGATAATTGGGATGGGAGTGTCAGAGACAGTGCGATTGGGACAGGACAGAGCGAATTTTAGGGCTGTTGTACATAGGGTCGCTATGAGTCGCAGGCGACTCGACGGCACATAACAACAACAACAACAACAACAACTCATAGCATCTCTTCATCTGTTTTCAGAGGCTAGAGATCTCTATGGGAGGAGAATGCACATCTTTGTCCCAGGAGGTGGCTGATCATTTGATCAGTTGCGCAATATGTACTACCCCACTCCTCCAGAGCTCTTTATTTTTAATACAAAACCATTAACTATTCAGCACTTTATTTTAAAAACAGTATTTTGACTCAGTATGTAAATGCCTGTGTGTGACCATCCTAGAAAACACAATGGGGTAGTCGGATGCCTGTATTTTTTCCAAAGAATCACTGCCTCTGTGACAGTTGTAACTACCAACAGATAGAGCTGTGTCGTGTGGGCTACTCTGATGCCATGGGCAGCACTGAGATCACCGGCACAAAAACAGTGTGGGGGAAGGTGCATCTGAAATTCTCTAACTCAGCAAGGGGGGAGAATATCCACCAAACAGCAGCCGCAGTCGCCTGAGCCTGATTCTGAAGACGTCAGACATTTTCCCCATGCTTCAAACAGTTGTGAGTTTTGGGGAGTGTTCTTTAAAATAATTCGAACACCAACCATCTTTGCCACATAATGACACACAGAACTCATAGACCATACTCACAGTTAGGTGGTTGATGTTAGAGTCAAAGCAACCCAAATCCTTTTACACCAACTGTCGAAGCCAGAGTTTTGTATTCTGTTTTGTAAGGATTTAATAAAAGTCATAAAAAGAAAAAAAAAAAAAGCAACCCAAAGCTGATCCTCCAGCAGGTTTTCAGAGGATGAGAAGGGATTGCCCATCTTTCTTCCACAGAGCAGCTGGTGGTTTCAAACTATGTTCCTTTGAGTTGGCAGCCCATATCGTTACCACCAAGCCACCATAACTCCCTATATGTAGTATATTAGGGAAGTAAGTAAGAAATTACAATCCAGGTTCAGGAACAACTCCAGATGGAGTTTTTCAGTCAGATAAGCCTCTTCTCAGTCATGCCTGCAAATGAGCCTCATGGCTTTGGCCGCTGCACTGCTCAGAAAAGTGTTGCAAACCCATTAAAACGCAGCCATTTCAAGTGCCTGCAAGGCACTCTATTCCAATAGTGAAACTAGGAGGCAAAATATTGAGCTCTAGCTCTGGGGGCTGCAAACCTAGCTCCCCAGCAAATGCGCGAAGAAAGCCATTCTGCTAGGAGGCCTCCTCTCTGAAAGCACTTAACTTTCCCCTCCATGTACCAGGAAGTTTACAACTCTGTCTTACACAGGTCTCTTGGTTCTGCTGCCACCATGTCTCTGCTGTCACTGTGATGTTACAGCGCTCTGTCTCTTGCATCGGATATGTTTCTGTGCAGGGATCTCCAGTCCAAGGAGTATGCTCACAGTCTAAGCTCTTCTTTCTTCAAAGCAAGGAGATGATCCCTCCTTTTCTGCCTCTGGGATGCTCATTTTAAATTTGGATGATTGGCAACATTGGCCTCCAGTCCTCCTGTTAGCTTTCCACACATCCTGTTTACATGACCCCACCCAACACGGCTGCTATGAGCCTTATTTGCATGATTAGCTGGCCATCCAGTCTCCCTGGTGTGGCACAAAGACCTTACAGTTGTAAAATCCTACCTAGTTATTTGCAAAGAGTTGCAAAGACCTCTAGAAGAGCCATAAACTACTGCATTGCAACTAACACCATTTGTGGAAGAGTAACTCTCGATAGTATTCTAAAGAGAGCAACATACAACTTTTCTCAAAGGAAGTTGCTTTTCTAGAAAACTTAGCATAATATTTTTAAATGCTTTATGCTTCTGTATAAAATGGAATGAGACTATCCCCACATATAATTATGAGGCTGTTTTTCTTATCCATGATCATATACCGGGGATGTTTGCAAATCATGTGAGAGGCAGAATAGTCCTTTTTGTGGGGCACAATCCTGAACATTTCTTTATTGCTGGCCTAGTGGGTAAGGAGTTATGCTTCCAACCCAAATGCAGGTGGTTCAAATCCACCAGCTGTTACCATAGCATTTACAACCTCTAAAAATTTGCTATGAGTAGGTTCCAACTTGTCAGCAGTAACAACTACTTTTATCCTACTAACGCTCCACCTTGAAGAGAAGTGCAAGGACAGAAGAATAGAAGATCTTCAACATGATGGATTAATACAGTGACTGTAACAATGAGTTCTACCAAGTCTCAGACGGTGAAGATGGTGTAGGATGGGGCAAGGGTTAGATCTGTTCTTAGAATTGCTGTGAGTCATAGAGCTCTGTGGGCCTGGTGATAGAAAGTGATACTACCAAGCCAAAGGTGGGTAATATTATTCTGCAGCCCTCAGGCCTGGTTTTAGTCAAACATTCTTCTAAGTGGTACAGAGGTAGCTCGTGCTTGCTGTGATGTTAAACACTGTGACACTGATGTGTCAAAAGCAATAATGGTTACCCATGGTGGACAGTGTTTGGTGGAGATCCCAGATAAAAACAGGCTTGGAAGCAGGAATGGCCACTTTTAAAACAGCTTGCCTCCGGAAACTCTATGAACTTAGAGAAACGAAGAAAATTCTACAACTGTTCAGGTCTTTTGTTCATAGGGTTGCTATGATTCCTCTAAGACTTGACGGCACTTAACAACAGCAACACTCCAACCTAACATTCTGGTAAAATAAAATATTTCCCCAAGGGTAACTGATACCAAACCCCTGATCTAAACATCTATTTGTAAATTTTACCACATCTATTTGTCAATTTTACCAAGAGATTTCTGGAGAGTTTAAAAGAGCAGGGGCGAGGGGCGAGGGAGAATCTAGAGCTTCATGAACAAGCAGTCATTAGCTCAGGTGATTCTTTGAATTGATGATTGAAAAGAAACAGGTGAAGGTTTTGCTTTAAGTGATGCAAATTATCACTCATCAATGGATATTTACATTCCTTCAATTCTACCTCTAAAATATATACCTTAATCTACAATGTGCCAGTTGCTGATGTCAGATGGATTCTGGTGGAAAGCAAAGTATACCAGAAGAATATCTATTTGCTTTATTTACTATGCAAAGATATTTAACTGTGTGGATCATAACAAATTATGACTCACACTGAGAGGAATGTGAATCCCAGAACACTTAATTGTGCTCATGTGAAACCTATAACTAGACCAAGAGGCTATTGTGCAAACAGAGCACGGGTTCCACGTGGTTTACAATTAGGAAAGGTGTTTACAATTAGGAAAGATGTGATCAGGGTTGTAGGCTTTCTCCATACCTATGTAATCTGTATGCTGAGCAAATTATTCAAGAAGTTGGACTCTATGAAGAAGACTAGATGAAGACTCTTCAGTAACCTTTGTTATGTGGATGACAACCTTGCTTGCTGAAGGTGAAGAGGACGTGAAGCACATGCTGAAGGTCAAACATTTCAGCCTTCGATATGGATTGCATCTTAACATCAAGAGAACAAAATTTCTCATCACTGGGCCCATAGGCAACATTATAATACATTGAGAAATGATAGAAACTTCAGTAACTTCATCTTACTTGGATCCGCAGTCAGGAAATCAGGAGACATATTGCACTGGGATAGACTGTACTCAGAGACCTCTCCAAATAATTGAGGAGCAACGATATCAGTTTGAGAACTAAAGTGTGCCTGATTCAGGCCATGTCACTTGGAGAGCTGAACAATGATTAAGACTGACAGAATAAAAATTGATGTCTTTGAACTGTGGTTTTGGAGAATAATACTGAATGTCCCATGGACTTTCAAAAGAACAAACAAATATGTCTTGCAGAAGTACAACCAGGATGCTTTTTAAAAAATATTATTTTTATTATTATTAATTTTAATGAACACTTACAGATATTTTGGATCTCCATTCATTGTTGCACTTTTATTCCCCCCACCACCACCTCCACCCCCAGTTTGCTCTTCTCTTTGAAAAGTAAAAGAAAAATTCCTTCATCGGAGGCAAAGATGATAAAGCTTTGTCTCACATACTTTGGGCATGTTGCTAGGAGAGGCTATTCCCTGCAGAGGGACATCATGCTTGGGAAGGTGGAGGAATAGCAAAGGAAAGGAAGACCCTTAACCAGGTAGACTGACACAGTGATGGCAGCAGTGGGCTTGACTGTGTCAGAGACAGTAAGGATGACACAGGATAGGACAGGGTTCAGATCTGTTGTTCATGGGGTCACTATGAGTCCTTCTCAACTCAATGAAATTCACCTAACAACAACAATCTACAATGTAGCATTGCTCCCATTAAGATTTGATAAAATAAAATTCTTTTACAGTTAAATCATTTCTAAGGGGTATTAACCAGAGCGCTCAGTGGTTGGTTGGTTGGATGTTTTGGAAATCACTGTTGTTCTTTTTTAAAAAGTCCATTTCCTTAACTTAAAAGTTGACATATATCAAACAAAAAACCCTATGACATATTTTTAAATATTAAAAAAGTGGCCTCCTTAGTCCACAATGGTGGTGATGATATGTGCCCTTGAGTCATTACTAATTCAGATGACCCTCCAGCAGGTTTTCAGAGGCTGTGAATCATCCAGGAAGAGACTATATCCATCTTTCTCTCTTGGAGCAGCTGGTAGTCTGTCAGTATTTGGGTTGGCAGCACAACTCCTTACTCAGCAAGCAACCAAATCTCCCTTTTGTGCACAGTAAGTCACTTATGTAAGGGGTATTCTCCAGTTCAACATGGTTTTATCACTTCCCATGGATCTTCCAACACAGCTGAAGTATTTATCTGTCTCCAAAACTGGATAGACACATATTTAAGAGGCTTTTTGTCAGACATAGTATGGAAATGACTGTATGAAACACAATGTGAATAAAGTATGAAACACAACAGATATGGATTTTGTAAACAAACAAATATAAAAGAAATTTTTTAAAAAATTAAATATAGGGGGAAAATTGTCAGAAGGTGATTTTATTTTCCTTGGTATTTACCATAAGAAGTCAATATAAAGCAATAGTTAATAGTATTTTTTTTATTATTGTTGGGAGGTTTTGTTGCTGTTGTTATCAGGTGCCTGCTCTGGCAAAACTCTGTTTGATCCTATGCTTTTCTCAAATTCTCTAATGTGCAGCCAGTGCCAATTCTGGCTATTGCAGCCAATGTATCAATTTTTCTTGTTTCCCACCTGAGGGACTGATAACTTGTCCAAAGGCTATGAAGCAAAGTCTCTCACCACCCTTGCTTCTAAGGAACAGTGGCTGCATTTCAATGGACTATCCAATATTCATCAACACCACAATTTCAAGGTATTAATTCCTCTTTGGTCTTCCTCATTGACTTTCCAACTGTCTTACACATATGAGGTCACTGAAAAATACCATGGCTTGAGTCACATGTGCCATAGTCTTTGAAGGTGACATCCTTGCTCTTAAACACTTTGGAGCGGTTCTTGGAGGCAGATTCGCCCATTGTGATACATCATTTGACTCCTGACTGCTGCCACTATGTGCGTTGATTGTAAATCTCAGTAAAATGATATGAGAACTTTCTCCCCGTAGCATAATGTTGCTCACTGAGCTGGTTGTGAGGCTTTTTGTTTTCTCTATGTTGAGATATAAGCCATAATGAAAGTTTAAGTCTTTTGTGCTTCATGCAGTATCCCCATGTTCTGTTCCAGTAGCATGAGCATGAATTCTGGAATTCTCTGCATGACACATGATTTATAGGACCCCAAATCTTCTCAATGTTATCCATAATTTGTTATGATTCATACAGCCTTTGCACAATTAAACACATTTTTTATATTCGTTGCTTTCAGACATAATCCATCAGATACCAGCAATTATGTCCCATTTCCTTTAAATCTAATTTTAATTTCTAGCAGTTCATTATTGATAGTGATGTATATACATCCCAACTTTGAACACACATGATTATACTGAGTAGTCTATACCTTGATTTTTCATAAAATTCCAGTGGGATCTTAATTAAGGAAAGAATTAAAATTCCAGTGGGATCTTAATTAAGGAAAGAATGAATAATCTGGAAAGAAAGACTTATACTCAAACAGTCCAGTAATCCCCTATGCAAAATATCTTACAGTCTTATTTGTTAAAATACTATGAGATGCCCATAGGGAAACACTTAGTTTCCCCTTGGTTGGGAGTCCAATCAGTGAGGACATAGTTCACATGATGGCTGAAGGATGGACAAGAGTTTGATAGAAGCTAGGAAGTTGGCTCAAAGGGACAAAAGAGTCATACTGTTAGGAGTGTGCTAGTGTTAATGCTGCAATGGTTCGTGGATTTAGAGAATATTGGTTAAAAAGTTAGAAATAACAAGTTTAGACTACATAGGAATTATTATGATGTATTTTATATACTTCAATGGAACTTACTCTGGTTGAAGACTTTTATTGCTTTCTTTGATTTCTCCCTTGGTGGTCTTTATCAGCTAAAAGTTAGAATGCTTGCAAAGTAAGAACAGTATTTTGCAAAATAGGATATTTTCCCCAAAAAGGCATATTGTTGCTGTTAGCTGTTATCCAGTTATCTATGACTCACTATTGAAGCTTTGCCCTATCTTAGACTATACTCACTACCTCCACCATTCTCAAGCTCACTGTCGGAGTCACTGTATCATGTCATTATGTCATGTCTTCCTCGCTTTTGCTGACCTATCTTTTCAAGCATGATGTCTTTTCCCCGGGTCTAGTGTCTTCTGAAAACATGCCCAAAGTGTAGGAGATAAAGTTTCATTATCTTTGCCTCTAAGGAGCACCCTGGTTGCAACCTCCTATGAGACAGATTTGTTTGTTCTTTTGTAATCGATACTTTTGCAATACAACAATTCAAAGTTATCAGTTATTTTTGGGTCTCCCTTATTCATTGTCTAACTTACAAGCAAATAAAATAATCAAAAATACCCTGATTGAGTTGGCTGCACCTTAGTCTTTAAACAGATATTCTTACTATTTAGCACTTTAAAGAGATCCCTTATAGTAGATCTGCCCCATGCAACACAGAAATCTTTTGATTTGTGTTTTATGTAGAAATATTTTATTTTTTAAACATCTTAGTGAGTCCTGTTAAAAATTTATTTCTTCCCATGTACAGTTTGGATCTTTTAAATTCATTTTTATTCCTTTCTCTCTCCCTTCACATCCCTGTTAACTCTCCAAGATTGATTCTGTGTGTAAACTTTTCTTTAAATTTTTTTATTAACTTTTATAATAGTGTTCTTATACCACAATTTTCCTTTCGTGACCAACTTATTTCATTCAGCATCATTTGTTTTAAATCCATCCATGTTGTGCAGTATTTCACAAATTCCTGATAGTTTTTATTGATGCATAATACTCTATCGTGTTATTATAGCATAGTTTCCTTAGCCATTCATATGTTGTTGGACATGCCAGCTGTTACCAGTCCTTATCTATTGTAAATAATGCTGCAGTCAGCATGGATGTGTGTAGGTCAGTTTGTGGTGAGCTCCTCTTCGTTTGGCATATATACCTAGTAGTTGGATTTCTTGATCAAATGGCATTTCTATGATTAGGTATTATTTGTATGACAACAATTAGAATAAGAGGTTCACAGCAAAGTGGACTGGGGGCAGGGGGAGGGAGGAACTTGTGCAACAGTGAAAGAATCCTTTTAAAGAGAAAAGTTAATTAGGGGGTATAGGGAGGAAAATGTGCAATAGTGAATGAATGGAAGTACAAGTTTTCTGTAAACTTCTGTTAGAATATTAATAAAAAAAATTTAAAAATTTTAAAAAGAAAGTATCTAACTGCTTTCCATATGGTTGCAACACTGTAAATTCTTACCAGAAGTGTATGTAGGAGAGTGCCAATCTCCCTCAATCCTCACCAGCACTGCTGCTGTTTCAAGTCGGAGAGTATATCTCTTTGTTGTTTTGATTCACATATAATAGCTAATACAGATGATAGAATCTTATATACAGACAATGAAGAAGATTTAAAGCACTTACTGCAGAAGGTCAAAGACTACAGCCTTAAATATGGATTACACCTCAACATTAAGAAAACAAAACTCAACACTATACCATTAAGCAACATCATGATTGATAGAGAATAAGATTGAAAAGCAGGAAAAGAATGGATAGATAATGAATACTGCACTGGCATGAGTGAAAGGAAGGACGTTGTGAAAGGAATGGATGATTACAAACCACTTGTATGGCAATTAATAGTCTTACAAGGGGAATGAATGGCAGACGCGGGAGAGAGGTAAGTGTACATGAATGAATGGCTGAATAATTGTTTAAAGCTTTGGTATTTTTTTAAAAAAGATGTCTGGTTTTATTTGAATCCACAATAAACATATATAGTGGTGGCTGTTGTTGTTATGTTCCATCAAGTTGTCTGCAACCCATAGTGATGCTATGTACAGCAGCTCTGATCCCTTTCTCATCCTGAGCCAGTCTCACTAAATCCGACATACCAACCCCCATTGCCCCAATAACTGAATCAGTCTATCTCATCCAAGGTCTTTCTCTCCTGTGCTGGCCATCCACTCATCAGAGCATGATGTCCTTCTCCAAGGACTGGTCTCTCCTGGGCACATGCCCAAAGTATGTGAGATGGAGCTTAAAACTCGAGCCTCCAAGGAGAAACTTGGTTTCACCCTCTCCAAGACAGACTTATCTGTTTTCTTGGCAGTCCATGGTATGTTCAAGACTCTTCTCCAGCACCACAACTTGAAAGTATCGATTCATCTTCTGTCCTCCTTAGTCATTGTGCAGCTCTCTGAAACATAACAAGTAATTGTGAAGACCATAGCATGGATTAGGCGCACCTTAGTCTCTGGACTGACACTGTTGCTTTTCAGCACTCTGGAGAGGTCCCTGACAGCAGATTTTCCCAAAGCAATTTGTCTTTTGATTTTCTGACTGCTGGTGTTAAGAATGTTGATTATGGAACCGAACAAGCTGTAATTGTTAACAACCTCAATCTCTTCTCCATCGATCATGCCAATTGGCCCAGTGGTGTGAATCTTTGTTTTCTTGATGTTGAGCTTCAATCCATATTGAAGACTATAACCCTTGACCTTCTGCAGCAAATACTTCTGGTACTCCTCAGTTTCAGCAAGCAAGGTTGTGTCATCTGCATTTCGTAGGTTGTTGATGAGTCTTTCTCCGATCTTGATGCCACATTCCTCCTTGTACAGCCCAGTGTCCCGGATGATCAGTTCTGCATACAGATTGGAAAAGTATGGAGACAGGATACATCCTTGACACACCCCTTTCCTGATTTTGAACAGTGCTTCCCTGCTCTGTTCTGAGGACTGCTTCCTGGTCTTAGTACAGGTTTCACATAAGGAGCAGTCAAGAAATCATAAAACCATGTTAAAGTGAGTAAATCTGATGTCAAGGACCTCTTCAAAGTGTTAATGAGCAAATGTACTCAAATAGTTGAATGTTTAGCATAATCAAGAAAACATAAATAAACATTCTTCTGGCATTATTGGTTCAAATCAGTATCTATCTGAAGTCAGTAATAATTTCCCTCATTCCACAGGCTCTTTTGAATCCAGCTTGCATCTCTGGTTGTTCCCTTCTAGTGTATTGATCCAGCTGGTTTTGAGTTATTATCAGAAGGATTTTACTTGGATGTGATATTTATTAAATTATTTTATAATATTCACACTCTGCTGAAAGACTGTTTTAGAGGTAGGAATGGGAACAAATATGGATGTCTTCCAGTCAAATGACCAGTTAGCTTTCTTCCAAACATCTTAGTGGCCATGTCCAGCGCGGCATCCATTGGCTGAAGCATCTCAATTTTCATTTCACCTTAGGTCCTTATTTTTTTGGGAATGCCTTTAGTGCAGCATGGCCTTCTTCCTTCAGAACCATTTGTACTTGACCATATGACACCTCCTCGATTGCTTCAGCATGGACAAATTCTTTCCGATACAGTGAATGTATATTCCTTCTACCTCCTTTTGATGTTCTCAATATCATTTTGCTCATAGAATGTGTCAGTATTGCAACTCAAGGCTCAAATATATTCTTCAGTTATTTCAGTTTGAGAAAAGCCCTTTTGGTTTTCTAATTTCAAATCTTTGCATAGTTTTTATAAGATTTGTTTTCTCAAGCTGCCTTTTGAAATCTTCTGCTTAGCTTTCTTACTGCACCCTTTCTATCTTTTGTTTTAGCTTTTCTATGTTGAAGAAAATGTTTGAGTTTCTTCTGACATTACTTTGTTCTTCTTTTCACTGACATTTCCTTTATGTCATCCCACAACATGTCTTATTTTCAGTCATTAGTATTCTGTGTACCAAATACATTTTTCAGATGGTTTTAAAATTCAGATTGATTGCTTCCATCTCTTTGAAAAACAATAAGCAGGTAAAACATTATACAATATGGGTGAGCCTGGAAGATATTATGCTGAGTGAAATATCTCAGTCACAAAAGGATAAATACCACATAACACTGCTGTTATAAAATGGGAGGTTGGGGGAGAATAGGAAAAGAGTGGATAGATAATGATCACTGCATTGGAATAGATGAGGGGAAGAACTATCTGAAATAAATATGATTAAGCATTATATGTATGAAACAATCTGGAACAAGAGGTACACTACAAAGTAGACTGGGAGAAGGGAGAAGGAGGGAGGAAAATGTGCAACAATGAATGAATAATAAAACAATGGTTAATTAAAAAATAAAGGAAATTGGAAGAATCTGTTCTGGAAAACAATGTATTTTAATTTTGTAAGTAAATGGTATAATAAAAAAGAAAAATAAGAATAACAATAAATAAATAACATTCAGACGGGATAAACTCAAGGTCATATTTAGCTCTTATGGACTTGTTTTCATTTTCTTTGGCCTCATTCTAGACTTTCACAGTCAGCCTCTGGCTTTGCTTTGACTGCTAATCCTTAGCTTTTCCCACCATCATCTCTTTCAAGAGATGTATTCAATCTGATTACTATTTATTCTATCAGGCAAGGTCTTCGACATAGAGTGTCACTATTATTGTTTTTATACTGTTTGATATAATTATTGTACAAAATTCTATCATGTAATCTCTGGCCTTATTTCTATCTCAAGACTATATTTTCCAATTACCAATCATTTGTTTCCAACTTTTGCATTCCAGTGACCAATCATAATTGCTGTGTCTTCACTGCACCTTTGATCAACTTCAGAGTACAGAAGTTAGAAGAAATCCTCAATTTCTTCATCTTTGGACTTAGTTATTGATTAATATATTTGACTCACAACTGTGCTTATAGAAACTGAATAAGATATAAAGCATTTACAGAAGAATATAAAAGACTACAGCCTCCAATATAGATTACATGTCAAGAAAACAAAAGTTTTCGTGACTGGATCAAGAGGAAACAACATGATAGATGGAGAACAGATTAAAATTGTCATTGATTTCATTGTACTTGGCTCCACAATCAACATCCATGGCAGAGGCATATAAAAAAGGGGTGGGCGAAGGTGTTGCAGTGGGAAAACCTGTTGTAAAGGACTTTTTATGTGTTAAATAGCAATGATGTCTGTTTAAGCACTTGACCCAAGCAACAATATTTCTATTACTTTGTATGCATATGAACAGTAAATAAGGAAGATCAAAGAAGTGATGCCTTTGAATTGTGGTGGTGAGGATTATTGAATCCCTCATGGACTGCAAAAGAGCTAACAGATCTGTCTTGGGGGAATTATAATCAGGGTGTTCCATACAAGCAATGATGATGAAACTTCATCTGACAATCTTTGGACATGTCACAAGTTGATAGTCCTTGGGAAAGACATCACGTTTTGAAAAGTAGAGTCAGCTAATGAGAGGTGCTTACACAGCAACTACAACAGAGTTTGAGAATGGCAGAGATTATGAGGACGGTGAAGTATAGGGCAAGTATTGTTCTTAGGATTGCTCTGAGTCAGAGCAAACTTGAAAGGACTTAACAATAAATAATAGTCGGCAATAGCTTCAAATATGAACAATCTTTCCCCCCTTGGCATTTGAGGAATCTACGTTCTGGTGGCTTGGTAGTAAGAAACTTGACCATCTAGCTTCCTTCAGGTCGGCAGTGCAGCTCCATACCTCTAGGCCACCAGAGCTCCCTCCAGAGCTCCCTAAGAGGTTATTAAAGAATGTAAATTTGGTATCATAAATGCAGTGGCTTAAGAGCTGTTAGTGTATATGTATATATATTTTTAACATACTTTTTTTCATTCAAGAAAAATTTATTGATGTGTGCTATGGGAGATACAATGATGACTCAGACACAGATCCGGCCCATAAGAAGCTTACAGTCTAGTAGGGGAGATAGAACACATACATGAGGTACATGGTCAGAGCAATGTTTCAGTAAGATGAATCCAAAATTGTGTATAAAGAGATGGGGGAGTGAGATCAGGAGCAGCCAAGAGGCTGTTAAAATTATCAAGGTGAGGAGAAAAAGAGACATGAAAGACTGTTGAGGTAGAACTGACAGGACTTAGTTGGAGACTGGATGAAAAAGAAGACTCAAGACGTACAGCATGGGTGATGTGAACTGAAACAATGGAAGTGTAGGCTTGTGAAAAACAGCACATAAATGTCTTCTACATAGACACATAGCACCTGTAATATACAAGACACAACCAGAAAGAAATGACTAATTACCCAGACCAAGAATGGAAGTACCTCAAAAACTATCCAGTGACTGCGCCCTCCTCAGTCCACCCCCCAAATCACCCAATCTTCATTCTCCTGAACATGTTTAAAATGAAATTAAGGCCTATCTCCCTAACATACATATTTTTATTGTAATTTGGGTGAAAGTTTACAAAGCATATTGGTTTTAAATTAGTCATTTGTTCACATTTTGTTCCCTAACAAAAGGTATTAATTACAATACCTAGAGTATCTGATCATCCATTCATTCAAATATTTTAAATACTGAGTCTACAACTCAATGGCACCTAACAACAACAACATATTTAAATTGCAAAAAATGATGTACCTTTATTTCTAATGATTTCCTAAAATCATGTCTTATATAGTCTTAATATAGTGACTTAATAATTTAACTCTGTTATAGTATTATCAGCTAATCCACAAATCTGGTTCAAATTTCACCAATTTTTTATTAATATATTTTTAGTTTAAAAAAAATTCCCCCTTGTCTAGGATCCAATCAAGAATTGCATTTAGATGCCACGTTTCTTTAGTGTTATTTAATCTTGAGGATTTACTCTACTTTTCTTTTGCTTTCATGATATATTTTGAAAGAGCAATGGACAGTTATTTTGTAGAACACCCCTCAATTTGAGTTAGTCTAATGTTTTCTGATGATTAGATTCAGGTTATGAGTTTTTGGCAGGCTACCACAGGAGTGATTTTGTGTGATTCACATTTTAGAATAAACAATTACTATATAGGCTGTTGTTTGGGGATTTCAGTAAATGGTGTCAAATGACTGCCCCTCCTTGCTTTTGTGAAAATGAAATGAAGATAAATAATATTATGAAAATGTCTTTCTATAGCTAACCCGTCTTTTAGTTCTCTAAGTAGTTGTTTTGTTTATTTTTCTTTAATTATGAGCAAATTCTGCCATGTGGTTATATTTAATAACACAGTTACTGATCTGAAAAGACATCACAATGATAATATTAAGAGAACATAGGTCTACATAACCTAACATGATGATCAAATGAAGGAATTTCTTTAAAATTCTTAATCTGTATCACATTTTGAGAAGAAAATACAATTTTTAAAAAGGTGGAAGAATTTGTTTCTGCTTTGCAATAGAGGAAAATCTTGTATTTCTATGCACAAATAATTAAAAAATTAAGTCGAAGGTTATAGAAGTGGATAAGCTTGGATTTTCATTCAAAATCAGTTCATCCCTGTATACCTTGGCTATATGGCAAGAACCAAGGTCAAGGTTTTATCGGCTTTTTTTTTTCAATGAATGCTTCTAATAAATCCAAGAAATCAATACTATTATGATCCTCTTTACAGATGGACAAGCTGAAATTTGAGAGATCCAGGGCCTCTCAGTCAGTATGGTGCGCATCTGTGATCCTCCCCGGACACTCTGACACCAAAGATGAATGTTTAACTCTTATACATATTATTTCAAATATTATTTCAAATTACTTGTGCACAGAAACACATTACCTTATTTATAGGGTATACACCATACTAACTGGATGATTTTGGCTCTCTCAAATTCCAGTTTGTACATCTGTAAAGACGATCATAATCATATTCTTTCTCGGAGTTATGTAAAGGATAACTTGAGGGGAAAAAAGTCAGTAAAACCTTTGCCATGGTTCTTGCATATAGTCATCGCTTAAAGGTATGATTTGATTCTGAATGAATGTAAGCTTTTGTAGCCTCAAGTGAATGTTTTATTAATCTCTTGAACTAAAGATTCTGCTTTGAAAAGAAGATAATAGTGCTCACTTCACAGAGGTCTTATGGAAATTAAAGAAATTAATACATCCAAAAGAACCGTGGTAAAAAGATATGATTTTTAGAATAATTTGGAAAGTGTCAATAATTTAAGTGTCATTTAAAACTGTAGAAAATACTACAGAGAGGACATAAACCTCTAGGGAGTATCTGCATTTCTTCTAAAATATAATTGCTGGAAGATTTTGTACTTCAATGAGCACAGTTATTTTATAGGTAATGGCAGGTCTGTTTCATTGTTTGTATTATGCACAAATGTGGAGATTCACCTTTTATTAACTATAGCTACATATTAACATTGAAATGCTTCATAAGTGAAAATTTTTTTTAAATGATGGAATGTTGTTGTTGTTAAGCGCGACTCATAGAGACCCTATGAACAAAAGACCTGGACACTTGTATAACTTCCTTCCTTTCTCCCAGTTCATAGGGTTTCTGGAAGCAAGCTGTGTCAGAAGTGGATGCCACTCCTGCTTCCAAGCTTGTTTTAATCAGGGAGTTCCACCAAACACTGTCCACCATGGGTAGCCATTCTAGCATTTGTCACATCAGTGTCACAGTGTTCAGCTTCACAGCAACCACGAGTTACCTCTGTACAGCAAATGGACTGACCAGTGATACACAATTCAAGCACACCAAATGCTGTGGACTCTGCACCAGAGAGCCCCGAGTTGTAGACAACTCATAACTACAGACCTGAACACTTGTATATGTGCTGCCGAAGCAAGCACGATGGACCTGAACACTTGTATAACTTCAATCTTTTCTCCAAGTTCTCAAGGTTTCCAGGAGCAAGCTATTCTAGAGGTGGATGCCATTTCTGCTTCCAAGCTTATTTTAGTCAGGGAGATCTATCAAACACTGTCCACCATGGGTAACCATTATCGCATTTGACACATAAAAAAACAAACAAACAAAAAAAACCCAAATACCAAACATTCCACAATGACCCTCCACCAAAACAAGACAGCCCATCTTAGAGTCTAGTCACTCCACACAGTTTCCAAGATGGAGAAAGTGCCGTCTATTATTAACCTCATAAACAAAGGACTAATTTTGTTCTAGAACTATTGTCCTTTCTCTATGTTTATAGTGTTTCCACGGGGCTATTTAGGAAGTGGATGCCACTCCTGCTTCCAAGCCTTTCTTAATCTGTTACCTAACCAGATATTGTCAACCATGTGTAATCATTATGGCACTAGACAGACCAATGGCACAACGTTCAGTATGACAACAATCCGTAGTTACCTCAATACAGAGAAATGACAGAAGAGTGCTCTAACGCTTAGGAGTGTTCATTTCAAAAATAATATCAGGCCCAAGGGACCAAATGAATTAAAACATGGCCACATGTTTCAGGTTCTCCTCAGCTCCCATCAAGAGGCCTCCGGCATGTCAACCAGGACCCAGAGTCCTTTTTTTTTAAAAAAAATAATAATAATAAAAATAAATGATGGAATAGGAACCATTAACTTTGGCAGAATATCAAAGGGGAGTGTGTGTGATGTTACATTTTGACCAACACACACCAATCGTGCACCTAAACACAATATCACCAGATTTGGCTAATGTTTGAGTATCTATTCAATTTGCTTAACCTTTATTCCAGAATATTCACTGCCATTATCAACTGAGGGAGATGCTGCCCACATAATACATCTAGAGGATGAGGTCTAGGGGTCATTGTTCTTCCCTGGCTATGGAATGAGGTGGCTTAGGTGAACTTCTCTCTTCTGTCTCCCACAGTTCACACCAGTCTTACTTGCCTTTGGCTGAGCATCAAGGCCAAGTGCCATTATGAAGGCGCATCACTAGGCCCTTTGGTTCCACAGTACTTCTGTGTAAGAAACAGACCCTTTATGTATCCTGAAACTTATTTAATATTCATTAATCCCCTTCATTTCAAGGCAGAAGCAATCAACTCAACTAGGTCAACTTATTACCATTTGGGCAAAATTGACTCCCAGCTGCCCCTCCAGTGGGTTTTCAGAGGATGTAAATTACACAAGAGGAGACTGCCCATCTTCTTCTTCCCACGGAGCAGCTGGTGATGTAAACTGTCTGTCTTCAGGTTGGTAGCGCAACTCCTTACCCACTAGGCCACCAGAGCTGTTTCCTATAATAGCCACAGAAGTGGAACCTTAGATGACAGAGTATTTAATTTCTGAGCACTTCAAGTTGTTGGAGAAAGTCATCGTGACTCAGAAGACAAAATGACGACTATGTTGTGAATGAATTCGGCTTTGAATTTGGGTACCAATTCTATCAGGGATTTGTTGTTTTTTTAAAAGAAACCTAGGGAAAATATTTTTCTCATACAACATCAAGGATGGTTCCCATAACAAAATGAGAACTGATATCTATTTAATTAAATATTAAACTGTACAAACCTAACCATTATATAGAGTAACTGAGAAGCAATTTATTGCTTCCTGGCCATTGCTCATTTTCTCTCTTTGCTGTTAGCAAATTCCCATGTTTTATATAATTCTATTCCAAGAAAATCCCTGGTGATAAGCAGAGCAGATATGACTTCCCCTTATGGAAAGATACATAAATCGAGCCAGGAGCTGCTGAGTGACTTACCAGCGCTCCCACAACTGTTAATGCTGAACCAAGGTCTGTCGCCTGACTCCTGACTCTTCTTAGCACACCACCCTGTCCTTCAGTGTGACTTCAAACCTTATAGCCTGCCAAGCTCATTCCACGAGTCAATTAGGAGATGTCTTTCAATCTTTCAATGTTGAGAACAGTTAGTCCTCTAGCGAGAAATTGACTTGGCCTCAGTCAACTCCACTTTCACTTTTCCCCAGGAGATTGCTTTAGACTTTAGGGTTGTTCTTTAAAATGGCAGAGCACCAAGACAGAGGATAACATTTCTCAGATGTGTTGAAAGTTTCAATGGATCCATTTAGTACTTAGACAAGGCTACAATTTACAGAAATATATAGCTTTAAAACAGCATAATTCCTTAATTCCTTAATTAGTCTCCCTCTGCTCATTTTGAAATGCTATTGTGTAGGGTTTTGAGGTTTTTCAATGTTTTGGGTTTTGTAGGTTGGGTTCCCCCCGTTATCTCCTGTATCACTATTTGCATTAACAGCTGCTAAAATATATTTAAACACTTTATCCTGCTTGGTTGAAGGCATATGATAATGTCTTTTATCTGCCATCTGTTGCCTAGTACTGAAACGGGATTTCTTCATCTCCCTCTTGGCCTACGTACCAATGTAGATATTTAAAAGTGAAAATTCTTTTTAAATGTGCTACTGGACAAATGTCAAATTGGACTTTAAATAATTTTTCTGTTTTTAATAATTTTTAATTGTGATTTAACAAAAGTTTACAGGAAAGTTGAATTTTTTTCACTCACTTATTGTTGCACATTTTCCTCCCTACACCCCTAGTTCATTTAAGAAAAATTCATTCATTGTTACATCATTTCCTCCCTCCTGCCTATCTTCCAGTCCACTTTGCTATGCACTTCTTATTCTGGACTGCTGTCATACAAATAATGTGTAATCATATATTCTAAAGAAATAATTTTTGATTCATCAACGAATTTCATAATGTTGTTATAAGATCTCTCCATATTCAATGTATCTAATAATTCATGAGCTTCTATAAAGTACCTGCTTATTGATATTGATATGTTGTTGTTGTTATGTGCCATCGAGTCGTTTCCGACACATAGCGACCCTATGCACAACAGCTCTAAACCCTGCTCTATCCTGCGCCAACCGCACCACCTCTGAAACACCCATCCCGATTACCC
>NW_006399790.1:6744398-6751085 GCF_000299155.1 Elephantulus edwardii | reverse complement strand
TCGTTTTTGGATGATCTTCAGCAGAATCTTGCTTGCATGTGAAATCAATGACACTGTTCTGTAGTTTCCACACTCAGTTGAATCACCTTTCTTTGATATATAGTCTAGAAATTCTAGTCTTAGAAGAATTGATGATTCCAATGGCCATATTTAATCTAATTATAAATACTGTCAAAAGTCTTATCCAGAACTTGTCAAATAATGTTAAGGACAGAAAATTTTATAAAATCTATATTTATAATAATGTTCAAGAGTTAAGAATCTATGTGCTCCCCCCTTCAAATAATCTTTGAGTCTAAATCTCTTATCACACAGCTGAGGAAACTACAGGTCAGAAACATTGGTCAACAGTCTTAAACTGTGACCACAATTCACATATTGAATTCTTAAATGACCACATCTTGTTGCTTTACAGGAATTACTAAATGTAGATTATTTTTCACTCTAAAGCGTATTCTGAGCTCTGAAATATACTATTTCTGATATCCCCAGACTTCTTTAGTGTTAGTGTAGTATGTATTTTCTCATTCTTTTTATTATTGTGATCTTTATACTGAGAGTAGGTTCCTTGTCTCTCTGCCTTTTATTTGGGGTACTACAACTGTTGTTGTTATCTTCCATCAAATGAACTCATAAAGACCCTATGAACAATGTCCCTGAACTTCATTTTCTCCTGAGCCTACCTCATTGTCTCTGATACACATAACCCCAATGCCACAGACACTGTGTTAATCCATCTCATGAGGAGTCTTCCTCTTCTACACTGACACTCTACCCTTCCAAGCATGATGCCTTTTCCAAGGGCTGGGCCCTCCTGGCCTTGTGCCCTAGGTATGTGAGACAGAGTTTCAAAATCCTTGCCTCCAGGCCAACTGGTTTCACCCTCTCCAGGACAGACCTGTTTATTGTCGTAACAGTCCATGGTATGTTCAATATTCTTCTCTAGCAAGACAAATTCAAAGGCATCAATTTTTCTTCTGTCATGCTTATCGAGACTGTTGTTGTTGTTATGTGCCATCGAGTCGCTTGCGACTCATAGCGACCCTACATACAACAGCCCTAAACTCTGCCCTGTCCTGTGCCAATCACACTGTCTCCGACACTCCCATCCCAATTATCCCAGTCACTGAATCAATCCACCTCATAGAGGGCCTTCCCCTCCTGCGCCATCCCTCCACCCTCCCAAGCATGATGTCCTTCTCTAAGGACCGGTCTCTCCTCACAACATGTCCAAAGTATGTCAGACAGAGCCTCAGAATCCTTGCCTCCAAGGAGCCACACGGTTTAACCCTTTCCAGGACGAAACTGTTTGTTTTCCTAGCAGTCCATGATATTCTCAATACTCTTCTCCAGCACCACAGCTCAAAGGCATCAATTCTCCTTCTATCCTCTTTCGTCATTGTCCGACTCTCTGATACATAACAAGTGATTGCGAAGACCATGTCCTGGATCAAACGCACCTTAGTGTCCAGAGAGACACCATTGCTCCTCAGTACTTTGGAGAGGTCCCTAACAGCAGACTTTCCCATGGCAATGCGCCTTTTAATTTCCTGGCTACTGGTGCCAAGAGTGTTGACTGTGGAGTCAAGCAAACCAAAGCTGTGTACAATCTCAATCTCTTCACCATCCATCCTGATGCGGCCAATTGGTCCAGTAGGGAGAATCTTGGTCTCCTTGACATTGAGCCTCAATCCATATTGTAGGCTACAGTCCTTGACCCTCTGCAGCAGGTACTTAAGGTCCTCTTCAGTTTCAGCAAGCAGGGTTGTGTCATCTGCATAATGCATATTGTTGATAAATCGTCCACCAATCTTGACCCCACATTTCTCCTCATAGAGCCCAGCCTCCTGGATAATCTGTTCTGCATATAGGTTGAAAAGGTATGGAGATAGGATGCATTCCTGGCGTACGCCATTCCCAATTTTGAAGCATGCAGTGTTCCCTTGCTCTGTTCTGACGACTGCCTCCTGGTCCAAGTATAGGTTTCGCATTCGCATGATCAAGTGTTCTGGGATTCCCATTCTTTTCAGTGTCAGCCACAGTTTGTTATGATCCACACAGTCAAATTCCTTTGCATAGTCAATGAAACACAGATAGACATTCTTCTGGTATTCTCTGCTTTCAGCTAAGATCCATCTAACATCAGCTACAATATCCCTAGTACCACAACCCCTTCTAAACCCAGCCTGGATTTCTGGTAGCTCTCTGCTGATGTGTTGTTCCAGTCATTTTTGGATAATCTTCAGTAAAATCTTGCTTGCATGTGAAATAATCAATAGGTTTGAGTTTAAATCTATAATCTATTACTTTCTAGGAAATCCATCATTGTTTAATTTTTTTTCTCCTTTCCTGCCTTTAAACTTTCATTTTCTCGTTACTGGCTTCTATTTTATTTGTTTTATATTCATACATTTTTGAACATTTTCCTGCTTTTCCCCTCTCATCGTCCTCCCCCAGTCCACCTTGCAATGCACCTCTTGTTCTAGATTGTTCTCATACATATAATGCCTAGTCATTAAGTGAGTACTTTAGAGCTTATAATAAACTTCTCTGTAATTTATCACAGACTTAAAAATGGCACTTATATTACTTCACCCATTATAATACACCACCCTTACAACTTTATACTGGCATATATCATAAACCTCTGTATAACAGTTGTCCTACTTGGATATGTGCTATAAAAGAAACACTATGTTGTTATTAAATAGGAATTTAAACAATAAATTACTTTGTAAAGAAACTTAAAGACCCACTTGTAGACCCATGCTGTAGAGTTGATACTGCTCACAGTGATCCTCCATCAGGTTTGAAGGCTATAAATCTTTATGAAAGGATTCTGATCACAGTTCTTTCGAATTCTGGTACTTATACCCCCCATGAAAATACAGGTTTTAATTAGTATCATTACATCTTTAAAAAAACCAACTTTTTATTGAATATGATCTTTATATACATTGTGTTTCATTCATGTTACATTGTGCTTCACACTTCATTGACACTGTGTTTTATATGATCATTTATATACAGTTTGTTTTATAAAATTAATCACCATTGATCTGTGCCTACCATTACACAATCTTTTCAGGTCCGAATTGGGTCTTCCCTTTCTTTCACCCTCCCTCCACCTAACCCATGTGTCCACTGATCACTGATTTAAGCTATCCTAGTGATTTACCATCTCATCATTTTCTTCCCCCTTGGCCTCTATCTCTTCCGCTTTTCAACTTTCAAATACAGCTTACATTCTTCTATTTTTACAACAATGATTTTAAACAGTATTTGTCCTTATGAGACTGAGTTCACTCTGCAAGATGTTCACTAGACTCTCCCAGGTTACATAGTATTTTAGGAAATTGTTGTTCCTTAGTGCTGAATAATACTCTACTGTGTGAATGTATCATACTTTTTCAAACCATTCATTTGCCTTTTATCATTTGGGTTCTTTACATTTCTTGCTATTGTAAATAGTGTGCAAATCTCCATTTGTCTCTCAGTTGTATTTTCCTTGAGATATATTCCTAGCAGTGGAATAGCTGGATCATAATGGGGTCTCTATGGTCAGTTTTTTGAGGAAACATCAAATTGCCTTCCAGAGTTGCTGCACCATTCTACAGTCCCACCAGCAGTGTAGAGAGTTCCAAAGTCTTCACATCCTCTTCAGTATTTATTGCTCTCTACCCTATTAAATTTTGCTACTGCCATTGGAGTATGATCGTATCTCATTGACATTACCAATGAAGAAAACTGTAGATCAATATCTCTCAAGATATAGATGCAAATATCCTTAACAATATCCTGGCCAATAGAATCCAACATTATATTGAAAAAATAATTCATTAAGACCAAATGGGATTCAGAACAGGTATGCAAGGATGGTTTAAGATAAAAAAAATCAACATAATCACATAAACAAAGCAAAGAATAAGGACCACATGATCCTATAATCCTATAAATTGTTGCAGAAAAGGCCTTTGATAAAATCTAACACCCCTTCCTGATCAAAGCACTCAACAAAATAGGAATAGAGTGGAATTTCCTCACCATAGTATATGTGCAAAACCAAGAGCCAACATCATTCTCAATGGAGAAATACCCTAGGCATTCACTTTGTGACCTGGGACCAGATGAGGCTATCCATTATCACCACTCCTATTCAATATTGTATTGTAAATACTTGCTAGGGTAATATGACAAGAGAAGGAATGAGAGGGATCCAAAGTGGCAAAGAAATGGTAAAACTGTTGCCATATGTGGATGATAAGATAGTGTACACAGAAAATCCCTAAGACTCAACAACAACAACACGAAAAGGTTAGACCTAGTAGGCCAATTTAGTAGAGTGGTAAGATCAATATACAAAAAAATCAGTGAGATTTCTCTACAACAGCAAAGGAAACACAGAAAAGAAAAGGAAGAAAGTAATACCATCTACAATAGCCAACCACAAGGTGAAATACTTTAGAGACACTTGTTGATGTTGTTGTTGTTGTTATGTGCCATTGAGTCACCTGCGACTCATAGTTACCCTATGTACAATAGTCCTAAACTCTGCTCTATCTTGTGCCAATCTCAGGATCTCTGACACACCCACCCCCCATTACCTCAATCACTGAATCAATCCATCTCACCGAGGGTCTTTGGAAAATTGCAAAACACTACTACAAGAAACAATATAAAACCTAAGTATTCTTCGGACGCGGATAGAAAGGCTCAACATAGTGAAAATAACAATCATACCAAAAACAATCTACATCTGTAACATAATCCCAATAGATACCAATCTCATTTTTCAAAGAGATAGAAAAGGCAATTGGCAAGTTTATTTGGAAAAGGAAAAAAACCCTGAATAAGCAAAGCCCTTCTAAAAAAGGAAAATAAAGTGAGAGATTCCTGATCTCAAAACACAGCATGAAATTGGTACACTATTCTTTTTCCTTCAGGGTCTTATATCCTATTTATATCAACAAATACAACATATATTTGGTTTTTGGTCTCAAGCATATTTTTAATTTTCTCAAGTTTGTTTTGGATCTTTGAAATATATGTATTCTATGTGTCTACTTAATCTTTCCTCAATCATTCCTTTTTTGCTCTTTCATTTTTTTTTTTTCCTATAAGATCTTTATTGGCAACAGCATTGAGGATTCAACTTCCTCTTAAAAGAGCTGCTTCAGGGTTTAAGAGCTTCTGGGACCATAACTTTAACCAAGCCTTCCATAACAGTTTTTTTACTTTCTATAACAGAACAAGATACTTGAATAAAAGCAATGAATCGCTTTAGCTTTTTCACTTCTGCAGTTGCTGTAACAACTTCTCCAACATATAAAGGAGCTGGGAAGTTAATTTCCTGAGAAAGGAATGCACAGCCTGGGCCTGGCATTTTAGTACCCAGGAGGGTGGAAATAAGTCCATTGATCAAAACTCCATGCACAATTGGCCTCCCAAACTTGGTTTGCTTTGCGAAGTCTTCATTTAAATGCAAAGGGTTGATATCACCTGTCAATTGTGCGAAGACAGCAACGTCCCTCTGTGTGAAGGCTCTGCTGAGTTCAGCCCGGTCCCCAACTTTGACACACAGATGCTGAAGGTGCTGCCTTCCCAACACTGGCTGGTTCAGGTGGAGTCTCCTCTGAAGGCCGCCCCACCAGAGGCGATGGCTAGAAATCCCTGAGTACATCTTGAGCCCCCAGAATTCTGCAAGTTTGCTTCCGTCTTCAAATAGGATGTGGGCACTAACAATTACATGGCAGTGGATGAATACTTCTCAAACAGCACACTCTTCAGTCCAATACAAGCTCCCTACTGTTATCAGATAAAGCAAGAAGAAACGGAGAAACCTGAATCACTCTAAAAGCACATTTTTTTGCCTTGATAGGTTCCTAACAGGGTCAAAGAACTCCACAATTTGACAAGACCACTGCTAGATATTCTCAAGATGGCTGAGAAGGTCTTCTCTTCATAGCTCAGGACGTCCAAGGGTAAGGCAGCACCAGCCTCTTCAAACAGGTCCTTTAAAGCTGTAATAAGCAAATGTTTGAACTGTGCAGCGTTCAGTCTAATTCCATGTTCTTGAAATTCTAGGCAGACCTTCAGGTAGTGGTATTCGGAGGGATTTTTGTACACTACCCTTTCATATGCGGCAGCGGAACCTGGTCTCTTTTCCATTGCGGGTCACACCAAATGTTCGCAAGGTGCTCAGCACTTGTGGTCCCGCTCAACCCTCCGATAGGGTCAAGTGTATAATTACGTTGTAGCGAAGTCCTACGCCCGGTCGGGTCGGTAGCTCAAGCCGCCCTGCGTTGCTCACCCACCGGTCAGGTCCGCCTAGGTCGACAGCCGCCTAGTGCATCCGAAACCGGCGCACATGTCCGACTGGGCCCGCTCCCGCGGAGCGGCCGCTCCGCCTTGGCCTCCTGCCTCTCGCCCCCGGTTGGCCTGGGAGGGCGCCTCCTTTGGCTCCGCTCATTCGCTGCACGGAGCAGCGAGGAGTCGGAGCTCTCGCGCAGTTGCGGCTGCAGCCCCTGCTCTTTCATTTTTTTAAATATTTTTTTTAAGTTTTATACTGGTTCACTTAAAAACCATATACATGGTTTTTCACACTGAATCTTTCTCATTTTCTTTACCCAGCCCTCCCTCAATCCATCAAATTGTGCGACCCTATGATTAATCACCCCAACCCCAACT
>NW_006399790.1:6729783-6744193 GCF_000299155.1 Elephantulus edwardii | reverse complement strand
ACTGCTCCTGCGTGCTGTGTAGTATTCCATCATGTGAATGTACCATAATTTCTCAATCCATTCTATAGTGGCTGAACATTTGAACTGTTTCCATGTTCTTTTTTTACATATATACTGGTTTACATACAAAGTTCACAAAGTTTATATACGTTGTTTTGCACACTGACTCGATGGTGAATAATGTTCCTATGAACACTGGTGTACAAGTCTCCATTTGTGCCTCAATTCTTATTTTCTTGGAATGGAATACATTCTTGAACATACATTTTGAAGTCTTTATCTACTAATTCTAACATTAGCCTAATTTCTGGATTGGTTCCTCTTCAATAATTTTTATGATTCAGGGTTTTCTTTTTCTGCTTCTTTGCTAGCTTGATAATTGTTATTATTGGATGTGAGAAATCATGAATTTTCCCTTTTTAGGCCACGTGGGTACTTAAAATTTCTTGTCATTGTAGTCAAGTTACTTTATAACAATTTGACCCTTTTAAGATGTGTTTTTAAGCTTTGCTAGACAAGAACATAGAGGCCTTTTATCTAATGACTAATTTTTGAGCACTTGTCCCGTACCCTGTGATTTATAAGTTTTCCACTTTGGTAGGAAATATTCCTGGACCTGTGGAAGACGTAGTGATTATTAAATCTTTCTAGTTCTTTCAGGAGGTTCTCTGATGAACTTTGAAGAGTCTGAGATTTTGCTCTACTTGCCAGCTAACAATTTAGCTTGTTACAATTTGATAGTTGCTGACAGGTCTGAGGCTATCAGATCTATATTGGGCATAAACGAAGGGCTTTATTATTATTATCAATATTTTCTTTCATCAGTTCCCTAAGCTCAAGTCTCACAATGTAAAGAGAACCAAGTGTCCCCTGCACTTGCAGTGGGTTGAATTACAAAAAAGTTACCCTTAGCTTAGCAAGTCTACATCTTGCATACTGGACCGTAAGTATGTTGTTGTTGTTATGTACCGTTGAGTCGCTTGCGACTCATAGCGACCCTATGTATAACAGCCCTAAACTTTGCTCTGTCCTGTGCCAATCGCACTGTATCCGATACACCCATTCCGATTACCCCAGTCACTGAATCAACCCACCTCATAGAGGGCCTTCCCCTCCTGGGCTGTCCCCTTACCCTCCCAAGCATGAGATCCCCCTCCAAGGACCTCCTTACAACATGTTCAAAGTATGTTAGATGTAGCCTCAGAATCCTTGCCTCCAGGGAGTTGCCTGGTTTAACCTTTTCCAGGATGAATCTGTGTTTTCCTAGCAGTCCATGGTACCCTCAATACTCTTCTCCAGCACCACAACTCAAAGGCATCAATTCTCCTTCTATCCTCCTTAGTCACTGTCCAACACTATGCAGCATAAGAAGTGATAGCAAAGACCATGGCCTGTATCAGACGCACCTTAGTCTCCAGAGAGACACCATTGCTCCTCAGTACTTTGGAGAGGTCCCTAACAGCAGACTTTCCCATCGCAATATGTCTTCTAATTTCCTGGCTACTGGTGCCAAGAGTGTTGACTGTGGAGCCGAGCAAACTAAAGCTGTGAACAATCTCAATCTCTTCACCATCCATCCTGATGCTGCCAATTGGTCCAGTGGTGAGAATCTTTGTCTTCTTGACATTGAGCCTCAATCCATATTGTAGGCTGCAGTCCTTGACCCTCTGCAGCAAGTGCTTCAGGTCCTCCTCAGTTTCAGCAAGCAGGGTTGTGTCATCTGCATAATATAGATTGTTGATAGATCTTAAGTATACCTGTCCTTTATTATTACCAAGGAACACACTAAGTCTTCTAAGGCAGTTCACTATTAAAAGCATTCTTGAAACAATTTTCTGGAACAAAGCAGTCCGTGCCTCTGCTCTTAAGACATGAAGAAATAAGAAATTCACAGAGAACTGTCTCTGAACAGTTCTCTCTCTAGTGATAATTTTTTCACAGGTATGCATTGATCTATACTCAGATCCTTGGAATTCCCTTTTTAAATAACTCAGTCCTCTCTGGTACATGTTCTGAAAACTCTAGCTAGCTTCATCTCCCAAGATTCCCAGGATCCTCTTCTCAGTTCAGGTTGATCTCCAGGCTCCATAGACACCCCACTGCTATACTGGGGCCTGGGGATTCTGCATTCATTAAACTGTGACAACATTGAGCTGACTCCATTAATTTTTCTTAAGGAGCATGATCCTGATTTACTTGATGCATAATATCTGTAAATCTTTGTGAGTTTTTTTTTTCCATATGTTTTGTATGGATTTTTTAGTTGTTTCACAAAAGAGAAAAATCACATCCTGGATAGAAGAAGAAGTTCATCAACTTTAAAAACAAATAATTGTTTTTAATCTTGGTAAGTAGTAAGGCTTGATTGCTATTTGTTTGGAACTTAAGGGATACATCACAATTTTAAGTCACCCATTCCTCATTTTTATAAAAGCATGTCAGATATGCTGAGTCTTTGTGCCTCATTTTCTCATTTGTAGCAATGGGAAGAAAATATGGATATATATTTTATGTATACATATAAATTTTCTAAGTAGAAATTGGCATAGTTAGAGAAAATGCTGTAAAAGGGATCTGTGTTCTCTGAAAGGTAGTTTATATACAAATAAGAGGCTTCTGCATTATTAACAAAGCCTGGAAAATTCAAATTACATTATATAGTTTAGTGAAATATCAAGAAGATCACAGTAAATACAAGACAACTCTATTGCAAATGTAGGCGTTGCTGTAAAACTCCAGGATACCATTTTATATTCTGATTTTTTTTTAATTGGTAAGCACTTAAAGCAAACTCATTTTTACCCTTTATATCTCTATTTTCAACCATGTAGATTAAGGCTTTTGATAACTTTTTATGAAAAAGAAAAGGGAAATGGACAGAAATGGTTTAGTTAATTAGAACACAGAGTGGGAATCAAACCTAGACAAAAATTGAGTCTTGGGATGAAGACTTCTTTTCTTTCCTTTTTACATTGTGATTTGAGGGGAAGTTAGAATTTTTTCCTTGTATGATTTAAAAGTGGATGTCTGTATAAAATAAAGTACTACATTTAAGCCATCCCACTTAATATAATGGAAAATTGTATCAGAAGTGATGAAAATCTTGCAAATAAGGTTGGATGAAAAGGGGCAAAGAGCTACAAAGAGAAAGTGGGGAGAAGAACTTGGTCTTAGGGAGAGGAGCTATTTTTTAAAAAAAATTTCTTTTTCCCACATCCATAAAGCCATTCTTCTGCATCAAAGTAATGATGCCATCCAGACGAGTGCACTGTGAAACTGTTTTTAAATGCTTTTCAAAATCTGTAGCTAGAAAAAATTATCATTTAGAAGCATTTTTGGAAAATAAGTTTTAAATAAAATATCAATCCGATTTTAGCTACAGCAATTCTAGTCCATGAGAACATTGCAATGCTCCAGAATTCCCTTCCTGCGCGCTCACATTGGAGAAAGAAATACTAAGGGGCAGTGATTTTTAAAGGCCTGAAGTTCTTTTAAAGACAACTTTTTGTTTTTAACAATAACAACCATTAAGAAAAACACTAACACTTCTTTATTAAGAAAAACTTCAACACTTCTTTATGTGGATCCCTATCTATAGGACTTGGTAGATATACATTACAGTAAATTGGCTCTCTGCCCCTTTTAATGGAAAAATATGTTGCCACAGAATGGGATAGTTTGACAAAAGAGAGAGGGGGGAATGGAGGGAGGGAGACAATGAAGGAAGAAAGGAGAACAGGCAGACAGGAAGGAAAAACTAGGATACATATTGAGAAACTGTTGTTGTTATGTGCTGTGGAGTTGCCTGTGACTCAAAGAGACCCTATGCACAACAGCCCTAAACCCTGCTCTATCCTGTGCCAATCTTATTGTCTCTGACACACCTATCCCCATTACCCTAGTCACGGAATCAATCCACCTCATAGAGGGTCTTCCTCTCATGCGATTTTGCTCAACCCTCCCAAGCATGACATCCCTCTCCAAGGACTGGCCCCTCGATGCAACATATCCAAAGTATGTCAGACAGAGCTACAGAATCCTTGCCTCCAAGGAGCAACCTGGCTTCACCCTCTCTAGGACAAACTTGTTTGTTCTCTTAACAGTCTATGCTATATGCAATACTCTTTTCCAGCACCCCAGCTCAAAGGCATCAATTCTCCCTACTTGTTGTCCAGTTTTCCAATGCATAGCAAGTAATTGCAAAGACCATGGCCTGTATTAGGTGTATTTTAGTATCCAGACTGACATCGTTGCTCTTCAGTACTTTGGAAAGGTCCCTGACAGCAGACTTTCCCAATGCAACTCTTCTTTTAATTTCCTGGCTGCTGGTACCAAGAGTGTTGAATGTGGAGCTAAGCAAACTAAGGCTGTTAACAATTTCAACCTCTTCACCATCCATCACAATGCTGACAATCATGCTAGTGGTGAGGATCTTTGTTTTCTTGATATTGAGCTTCAATCCATATTGAAGGCTGCAGTTCTTAACATTCTGCAGCAAGCACTTCAGGACTTCCTCAGTTTCAGCAAGCAGAATTGTATCATCTGTATAATGCAAGTTGTTGATCAGTGTACCTCCAATCCTGATCCCACATTTCTTCTCATAGAGTCCAGCCTCCCAGATCATCTGTTCTGCATATAGATTGAAAGATATGGAGATAGGATACATCTTTGGTGCACACCCTTCTTAATTTTGAACCATGCAGTGTCTCTTTGCTGTGTTCTGAGAACTGCCTCCTGGTCTAAGTATAGGTTTCGCATAAGCACAGTCTAGTGTTCTGGGATTCCCATTCTTCTCACAGTCAGCCACAGTTTGTTGCAATCCACACAGTCAAATGCCTTTGCATAGTCAATGAAACACAAATAGTTATTCCTCTGACACTCTGCTTTCAGCTAAGATCCATCTAACATTAGCTATAATATCCATAGTACCATGGCCTCTTCTAAACCCAGCCTGCACTTCTGGCAGTTCTCTGTTTATGTGCTGTCCCAGTCATTTTCGGATAATCTTCAGCAGAATCTTGCTTGCATGTGATAGCCATGATATTGTTTGATAATTTCTCCACTCTCTTGGGTCACCTCTCTTTGGAATGGGAACAAATATAGATCTCTTCTAGTCAGTTGGCCAGGTGGTTGTCCTCCAGATTTCTTAGCACAACCTGGTGAGCACATCTAGGGCAGTGTCTGTGTGAAATATGTCAACTGGTATGCCATCAGTTCCTGGAGCCTTGTTTTTTGCCAATTCTTTCAGAGCAGCTTGAACTTCTTCCTTCATCACCACAGGCTCTTGCTCATACATTGTTTCATGAAATTCTTCTGTATCCACTAATTCCTTTTGGTATAATGACTCTCTATACTCTTTCCATCTTCTTCTAATGCTTCCTGGATCATTTAATATTCTACCCAAAGCATCTTTAAGTATTGCAACTTGAGGCTTGAATTTGTTCTTCAGTTCCTTCAGCTTCAGCTTCTTAAGAAATGCTGAGTTCGGCCCCCTTGATTTTCTGATTCCAGCTCCTTGCACATGTCTACTTCATTTTGTCTTCTCATGGTGCCCTTTGGAATCTTCTGTTCAACTCCTTAATATCTTGATTCCTTCACTTTGTTTTGGCTTCTTGACATTCTAGTGCAATTTTCTTCTGACATCTAACTTGGTCCTTTCTTCCTCCTCTGTCTTTGCAATGACCTTTTACATTCTTCCTGGATGATATTCTTTATATCCTCCCACAGCTCATCTGGTCTGTGCTCATTAGTGTTCAAGGCCTCAGACCTGTTCCTAAGATGGTTTTCAAATTCAAGCAGGATAGATTCAAGGTCAAATTTTGTTTCCTGTAGACTTGATTTAATTTTCCTAGGCTTGAGTTTGAACTTGCATGTGTAGTTTGTGGTCTGTTCCACAATCAACACCTGGCTTAGTTTTTACAGCTGATAGTGAGCTTCTCCAGTGAGTCTTTCCAAAGATATAATTGATCTGATTCCTATGTATACCATCAGGTGAAATCCATGTGAATAGTCTGCATTTATGTTTCTTATAAAATGTACTCGCAAAGAAAAAAGTTATTGATTGTGCAAAATTCTATAATTCTATCTTCAGCTTCATTTCTGTCACCAAGTCCATGTTTTCCAGCTACTGATCCTTCTTCTCTGTCCCCAACTTTTGCATTCCAGTTACCCATTATTATAATGCATCTTGATTTCATGACCAATACCCTGACCACAAAATTGGAAGAAATCTTCTCTTTCCTCCTCTTTGGCTCTGGTTATTGGAGCATATATTTACATAATGGCGGTATTCACTGGACTTCCTTGTGTATGTGTATGGATATTGTCCTGTCACTCACAACATAGTATTTCAAGACAGATTTTGAAATGACTCTTTAAACTATGAACACAACCCCATTTTTCCTCACCTTTTCCTCTCCAGCAAAGCAGATCATATGATCCTTTGATTCAAAATGTCCTATGCCAGTCCATCTCATTTCACCAATACCTAAAATGTCAATATTTATGCTTTCTATTTCTTAACAATATCCAATTTTCCTACATTCATGGTTCTCACATTCTATGTTCCAATCACTAGTGTCTGCTTGGAGCTGTTCCTTCTCTTATGTGTTTCCATACTTGAGGGCTTATCCTCAGTTGCCATATCTGGTAGTCTAAGTGTGCTCTATTGTACATAGGGTTTTCAAAAGCCTGTTATTTCAGAAGTGGATGGGTAATCCTTCTTCGTAGTCTGTCTTAATTGGAATGCTCAGATTTAGAACATTATCTGACAGACAAGCATTTAGCCTGTTTTTTTTAAAAGAAAGTTTTATTAAAATATCACTATACCTGTTTGTGTACTTATTGTCTAAGCTCTTTCTTAATTACAATGGCAGAGTTATTGGTTGCAACAGAGATCATATGACCTGTAAAGCTTAAAGCACTTCTTTTAGAAAAAAAGTAAGCAGAATCCAGCTCTCAGATACCATCATCGAATACTTATGAAAAAGGTGCATTTTCAACAGATAATTTTTTTCTTAAAGTCCTAAGTAAAATAAAGTAGGTAAATCAGATTATACTTACTGCCCTTATTCTACTCAACTCAACTCAACTCAACTCAACTCATTGTCTTGTGTTCAGCTAACTCATAGCTGACCCTCCATTTAGCTTCTGAAGCTCTAAATCACACTTAAGGAGACTGCTTGTCTTTCCCTGGTGTGTTTGAAACATGAGATGTGTGGCCATTGTGTTAGCAGGGAAATTTCCTATGGACTGCATTTCCAGAATTCTATAATTCTATCCTATTTTATTATTATTTGGTAAAACTAAAAATTCATTGCCTTCAAGTCATAGCTCATAGCTGATGCTCCATCCAGTTTTCAAGGCTGGATATCTCATTGGAGGAGACTGCCCATCTTCCTCTTAAGGAGTCAGTGGTGGATTCAAATTGACAAGGGGCTTAGTCAGTCATTGGGTTAACAGCACAACTCCCTATAGATCATGCCACAAGAGCTCCCTAAAATGTTTGGTAGTCTTTAATTTTTTTCATATTACTATAGTATCACAATATTCTCATGAAATAGAATAGCTATAGCTGGAATCAAGTCGATAATTTATTTGCAATTGACTTCCTCTGTAACTTGCTAATTGTAAGGAGAATGAAGAATCTATAAATTTCATTTTCCAACTTCCCGCAGCCAGTGCTTATCAATACTCTGACTAGTTAAAATCAAAGACAGTCTTTTGTTGTTGTTTTTGTTTTAGTTTTAGTTTTCTCTTTCTTCTTGTCTCTTATATAATCTTTCACAAAGATGATATCAAATAGCAAAAATGAATAAATAATGAGGTTAGTAAAGGCTTACAGGAGATAAATTGGGCCTATTGAATAATTTAGTACTTAGATTATTGAGTTAGTGGTACAGAAATTTAAATTATAAGTTTTTATTATCATTGTATTATTCTCTCAAGGGTTATAGAAAGGACCTCCTTGCACACCTAACTTAGAGATTCTGAATTTTTGTACATCACTTGACATTTCTACAGATAGAATTTTTAAAATTCCGTTTTGGAAATGTTTGTTGTTGTTAGGTTCCATCAAGTTAACTATATGGCTCATAGTGACCTGATGAACAACAGATGTAACTCTTGCACTATTCTGTGCCATCCTCACAATATCCGATATGCTCATTGTGTCAATCCATTATTGGAGGGTCTTCCTCTCTTTCTCTGACTGTCTACCTTTCCAAACATGATGTCTTTTCCCAAGGACTGTAACCGTCTAATCATATGCCCCAAATATGAGACAAAATGTCACCATCTTTGCTTCTAAGAGGTCCCTAGTTGTATCTTCTTCTTCCATTTGAAGAATCCTCAGGGCCTACATTAGATGCACCAGGTAATCCAAATTAATCTCCTTGCTTCTTATTGTTATGTGCTGCTGAGTCATAACTGACCTTTCATTAGGTTTCCAGAGGCAATGACACAGGAGGAGATTGCCCATCTTTCTTTCACAGAGCAGCTGGTGGATTCAAACCATGTGGCTTTAGGTTGGCAGTGCTTCTCATGACCCAATTTGCGTTGTTGTTGTTGTTATGTACCTCTGAGTCATAGCCAACTCATAGCTGCCCCCCCAGTGCTTTTTTGGAGATGGTAAATCAGCAGTAGGAGACTGCCCATCTCTCTCCCTCAGAGCAGCTGGTGGATTTGCACAGCATGCTGCCCTGTTGGGGGAGGGAGGAATTCTTGACCCAACAGGGGCACTGAGAGAAGGGAACTCCAAATATAAGCATGTTATTAGGAGAGGCTATTCCTTGTGAAGGGACATCACACTTGGAAAGGTCAGTTAAAGAGAGGAAGACCCCCAATGAGATGGATTGACACAGTGACTACAGTAATGGGCACGAGTGTGTCAGAGATTGTGAAGATGGTAACAGTATAGGACAGGGTTTAGATCTGGGTTGCTATGAGTCATACTCAGTGGCACCAAACAACATCAACATGAGTCAGAGAGACACATAACAACAAATGAGTGGAATTGAGAAAAATGGTGTGCAGTAGTACTCAGTCATTTAACCGAAGTATAATAGATGTAAGGCTTCCAGATCCTGTATTTGGCAATATAAAATGGATATCCATTTATAGGAAGTAGTAGCAAATTGTCAATGATTTAGGTCTATGTGTTGAAATCACTGGACAACTGTTTAAGATCTTAGAGTCTTGTTGCATGCCACAGAGTCAATTCCAATCTGTAGAGACTCAATGTGACAGAACATAAAGGGTTTCCTAGGCTGTAATCTTTACAGGGAGCAAATTACAAGTCTTTTCTCTCTATAGTGGCTGTTAGTTAACCTTTCTGTTATTGTCAAATGCTATAAAGCATTGTGCCAGCAAGGTTCTTTTTGTCTTAGACTAAGGAGTACTAATTATAAACCATAGTGCTTTCTTCTTCTGCCCATACATGATCATATAACATATTAGCAGTATGCCTTTTCTTTTATTCTTTTTTCTTATTTTATACTAGTTTATTTACAAAACTCTAATACCTTGTTTTAAAAATCAGATTCTTTCAATTTTCCTCACCCCCAGCAGTATGTCTTTTAAAAATTGTATCTGCTTTGGAGTGGGTGATAAATTATGGTTTTGAATGTATGTGTATGTGTGTGTGTGTGTGTGTGTGTGTGTGTGTGTGTGTGTGTGTTTAAGGGAGAAAAAAACCACTCAAACAAAATTCTTCCATTTTTCCTTCTCTCCCTTTATAAAATTTTATTCTCTTGGTCAGAAAAATGTGATTTAATGTATTTTATAAATATAATATTTCCAAGTTTACTTTATGAAAGTATTGAAATGCCCCAAATCCTCATTATTTTGTCAAATATTTCAAAATGTTGCAATTTATATTGGTATCATTTCTTCTAGTTGACATTCATCAGTGATTTGGTCTCTAAGTACTGTTTCTCAGTGAAATCTTATTAGTAGTTATTCTCTAAAAGTGTAGATCTTGTCTCAATTTAAACTGAAGTTATAAAACTGAACTCTAAAACCCCAGCCTCTTTTATTCTAGCAAATTGAAATATGTTCATGTAGTATCAAGCAACAGACTGTACTGAATGCAAATTAGGTCACGTTTATTATATCAATTCCATGGTCCAACAAACACTGAATGCATTTCTAGAAAATTTCTCTCACCTTGTAATAGTGCTTCTTGGTACCACACCAACATGCTCTTAACCAGACTGGTACTCCCATCTCTCACTGTTTGTGGGTGTTGGGTACTAACATTGACAACCTCTCCCTCTCCAGAGCATTGCCCTCATCTTGCCTAGAAGGTAATGCCCACAGTCACTCACTGCTTGGGAAAGTCATTGACTTCTTTGGACATCTAAAAAGACTGCTCCCTTGATTCAAGGCTATACTTCCTTTGGTGCCATTCATGCTTCAAAGACCTCAGTAGGGTCAGACTCGATCTAGACTTCAGATTAGACTACAGTATGGCTTGATTTCCACCACCCACCGCCACCCACCCACCCTTCCTTTCTAGAGAGCATTCCCTAGGATAAATTATTTGCATGAGAATTCCTATTTCAGTCTCTGTTTCTGGGGAAATGGACTCTATAATCCTGAAATTCGATATTATATTATTTCAGAGTTCATTTCTACTTTTATGTTCTGGTGGCTTAGTGGTAAAGAGTTGTGCTGCCAATCCAAAGGCAAGTGGTTCAAATACACTAGCTGCTCTATGGAAGAAAGATGAGCAATCTCCTCCAGTGTACTTTACAGTCTTTGAAAACCTGCTGAAGGGTCAACTATGAGTAGGTTCTGACAAGACAGAACACAACAACAACTCTATTATATTAATGAGCTCGAGCATGGCAGAGATCACGAGGATTGAAGAGGACAGGGCAAGGTTTTGATCTGCAGTTCATAGGATCGCTATGAGTTGCAGTCTGCTCCACCACATCTAACAGCAGCAATAACAACAATACGCTATTTCAAAGATAAAGATATCAAATTACCTTTACTGACTCACTCCCAATTGTCCTCCCTAGGGCAGTAAATGAATAACTAAGTAGGGAGCTCCTAGTGGCAAGAAGCTGTGCTGCAACCCCAAAGGCACACTCCTCAAGTCCATCAGCTGCTCTGCTGGAGAAGGATGGGCAATCTCCGCCCTTGTGATTCACTGCCTCTGAAGACCACCAAAGGAGTCAGTTATGTGTCAGTTCCGACTTGATGGTACACAAGCAGATAGTAATTAATTAGTAGCTGTTTCCCTAGCATAGTAAATTAGGACTGACAGCACAGAATCTGGTAAAAAGTTCTCTATCATTTGATTTAACTGTATATTTTTTTACATTAATGGTCCAGAACTATGAAATTTGGTCTTGATCCAGAGAGGGAGCCTGAGGGATGGAGATGAAGTAACGGAGAAAGAAAATATGAGCACCACTCACTAAGTATTGATTCATAGCAATTGTTTATGTGAGAGAAGAGAACTGTTGAATAAGGTTTCTAGGCTGTAATCTTTACTGAGATGATTGACACAGTGACTGTAGCAATGAACTCAAGTATTTTAGAGATGGTGATGATGGCACAGGATAGGGCAGTTGTTCTTAGAATCGCTATGAGTCATACTTGCCTCGCTGGCACCTAAAAACAACAAATCTTTAAGGGGGAAGATCACTAAGCCTTTCTCCACAGCGTCTAACCTTTTGCTTAGCTCTTTTTCTGTAATTGAGGAGGTTCTGACCCTCCTTCAGGTTTCTGAGGCTATGAGTCATATTAGGAGGAGACTGCCTATCTTACACCTCTGGAACCTCTGGTGGATTCTAACTGTTAGAGACCTGCAGCATTTTCTTCTTTCTTTCTTATTTTGTTTTTTCCCCCAGCAGCACAACACATTTTGAACTATGCCACCAGAGCAGCCAATTGCTTAACCCCAGTTCGGCAAATGAGAAACACAATTTAGAAATCTCCAGGCTGTAAGAGTCCAGAAATCCCTTTCTCTTAGATCTGAATTGGTGTTAATTCCCTGAAGTTTGCATTTTCATTAAAAAGAGGTCATGAAGGAGAATGTCGTCATGTTCCTGCAGCTATTCACACTCCCAGGTTTAGATATGATCTCCAGATTGTTATGGCGTTCTAGTGCTTCCCCTCTCCTTTACCAATTAGGTAGTCCGTTTCTCTCATAAATGCAAAAGTAATTAAAAATTGGTTTCCAATTTGTAATGCCAGTGAAAGCACACCCAGAGAGATAAACACACATAAACGTCTCACCACCTCAAGAATGGATGTGGTTCATTTGATCTTTATAGCACTTTTTCAGAGATCCTATGTTGGTCTGTCAATGTGATAGGAATAAAAGGATCATGTACTGCTGATCTAGTTCACAGATATCTTTGCTGCTAACCCAAGAACTATGTTTCATTGGCAGTTCAAATCCATCTGGGGCTCTAGGGATGAAAGATGGCTAATCTCCTTCCCCGTGATTTACAGTCTTAGAAACTCAATGGAAGGTCAGTTACAAGTTAGTTCCAATTCAACAACAGTGACCTTTTTAATTTCCAGCATTGTTTTTCCTTTAAACTTTAAAAAAATTCTATTTGAGTGAGGGTTTACAAGTCAAAATGAATTTTCCCTCTACATTCATTCATAGGCTTTTCATTTTATAACACTAATTACCATTGATTAATGTGGTTCATTTATTACAATGTCTGTTCAACTCTTTATTGTGTATTTGCCTTTCCTTTCACCCATTGAAACTATTAATTTTTACTCCCCTGTCACTCCCTTTCCAATTCTATGAAATATCAAGGATTGCTTCTATCTATGTATAAACTTTTCTGTATTATTTTGTAATACTGGTCTTATGGGGGGGGTTGTGACTGAAACAAAACATAAATCTTTTGATTATGTTTACATGTGTCTGTAACTTTCCTTCTTCTTCCAGTTCATCATCACCTATCCTTCTCTTTACTCCTATCACTCTTGTTCTGTACATCTTTGGTTTTCTATTTTTCCCTTCTGGCAGGGCATTTCCTTAACTTGCATTCCAATCAATATTTTTTGTGTAATCACTTTATAAATATTTTTAGTTGAATCTTGAGACAAAACATATCTGTAACCCACCTTACTTACAGACCCTTCCTCTTACAGACAAAACAGATCTCAGTAGATGAAAGAGTTAAGGGAATACTATATAATATTGTTATATAAATTATTACCAAATATTACATATTAATATTAAAATATTATAAAAATGACATAAATATTACATAAGTGAACATATCAACACCATCAGTATAGTACACCTTGAGTTATATTACATTAAATAAATCTTATTTTTAAATATTATTTCTTTTTTCTTAAACTTTTTTTTCCTAATGGTTTATAAGGGATCATACAAACTCATCTAGGAGAATCCTTAACTTTACAGACAAGGAAATTCCAGAAATGGTACTATTTTCACATTTAATCTTGCTGTGTAACTAAAATCAATCCATTTTAGAGTATTTATATAGTATTATTTTATTGTATTTGCATACTATTTATTATCCAATCCACATATTATATTTCAATGATCTATTTTAGTTTTTGCATTTGAATTATTTCCAGGTTTTGCTAAGGAAATTTTTAAAAAGGAGGAGTACTACTGAGGATTGTTTATATGTACATGTCATGGTAAGGCAAGCAAGTTTCCTAGGTTGGGTAGCAGACAGTACATAGCCTATGGGCATTGCCAATTGTAATTTATAATGCAGCATTGTTTTCCATAGTGGCTGCACGCACTCTCACCATAGTATATAATGGTTCTAGTTACTCAACATCCACATAAATATTTGATTTTTTTAAGTCTTTTCCAAATTTGTTGGGTATGAAATGTTATCTTGTTATGGCAGGGGTTCCCCCCTTTATTTGTAATGAGCTTGATTATCTGATTATCTATATATTTCTTTATTACTTGAGTTTCTTCTTCTCGGGAATACCTGATCAAATGGATTTCCAATTTTTCTATTGAGTTTTTCTATCTTTTATCTTTTTTTTTACAAAAGAAGTAGAACATAAATATACTGTATATGGTTTTAGTTACACGAAGATCGAAACCTGGCAAAAATGAATTTCTATTATCTAGGTATTCCTGTATATGTGTTAAAACTAGGAATAAAAGCAAAGGAAATTAGAACCTAAACAGTTGTAATGTTACTTACTCACTCATTGCAGCTGGTGGATTCGAACTGCCATTCTGTTGCCATTGTAGCTCCTTACCCGCTAGGTCACCAGAGCACCCTAGTGTTTATGTTAAGAGAGACGAAAATAGGTATGATCAGGGAGGGCCTATAGCGGTTGCTACAGTGCCAATAGGTTTGGGTTCTATTCCAATTATAAGCTCGACAATTGAAAATTTTATGCTTTCCTTTTGTTTGCTACTATTGATTGG
>NW_006399790.1:6724544-6729683 GCF_000299155.1 Elephantulus edwardii | reverse complement strand
ATTTACTTTTGCTCAATTTTTGAAACTGTGGTAAATATATAGATAACAAACATTTGCCATTTTAACAATATCCACATGCAGAGTTCAGTGCTCTTAAAGATATCTATCATCTTAACATTAGCCAGTCCTAATTCTTTGATATTTCTGTGAAGCAAAATCTGAAAAAGTTTCCTAATAAGGGTAAGCAATCATCTGTGGATTGTAATTTCCTCAAACACACATTATCTTTTGAGGAAGAGTGACAATTGTGTTTCTTTCCAATGATTTGTCTTTTCTTGCCTTAGCATTCTTGCTTGAAATGAAAGAACATATCACTTGGGGGTTTGTAAGTTTTGAATTAGGTTTCATTTTACCTATGAGAATTCATTGAAACTTATGTTTTACATAGGTTCCTACAGACAGGATTGTCATTTTCTTCAGCAAGCTACTAGGAGGCTCTACCAGCTCGGGGCACTTTAAAATTCCCAGCAAGAACATTTCAGACTATATATGTAGTATGCATTCAGGCTGTAAATGCATGTAAGGACTAGAGTTTGGCTGGAAGTTTTCAAGTGAGATTTTTCTTTTCCACTCAGTGCAAAACTTCAACTGGACCTTTTATCATTGTATTCCTCTGGAAGGATGAGGGAGCAGATTTGCTTCTAGTATTTTCTTGCTTTGAAAACAATTCATTTTTAGGACCCCAGCTGTATTCCTATTAGATATCTCAACTTGACTGGCCCTGGTGCTTCATTTGTTCTACCCTAGGCCATTATAAGGTATGAAAAATTTCATGTTTTCCTGCTTTTCAAGAGTTAACAAGTTAGATGGCATCCCTCAACATATTTTTCCTCTGGGTTCCAACTTAAATTATTTTCTTGACCTGAGTCTTTTTTTTTCTTTGATTTTGGTGTTGCTATTTTAAGTGTTTACCAATTTGCCATTTCTTAGATGCAGTCAAAATACTTTTAATATATTAGCCAACAGGGCGTTTTGGGTTTTGCTGTGTGTTTTTTTTCCTATTTGGGGTGGGTTTCTATTTGTTGTTTGCTTGTTTTCTTTTGTTTTCACTGAAAGAGTTGTTCAGGTTACTTATTTTGCTAAGATGCCCGAAATAACAACTTAGACTTTATGATTTCTGACCTTTCTTTCAACTTTGTGGTTGATGCTATGTTCACTATATTAAAGATCTGTGGTTGGTAAGTGTTATTATTTCTCAAAAGAAATAACTTGTGAGAGCAAGCAATATAACTGTCCACTTGAGAGAGGTTCCAGGACCACATGTTCCCATAGCCTATGCATCAGTATCCTTGCTCCTGGATGCTCCTTTTAATACATAGGTTGGTTCTTAGTTAAAGGATAAATTTAGTTTCACTAAACACCTAATATCCTAGAACAAAATGGCAATGCCTTTATAATTTTGATATTACTACTAGAAAACAGATACCTAAAATAATGTCATAACTCATAAAGTAAAAGATTCAGGAAGCTTCTTAAGTATCTAAACCTCTTAAACACTTTTTATTTCTGCTTACATAAATTATCTTCTTGACAAGTTATTTGTTTTCTTGATTGCAGATGTGTGTGTTCTTAAATCATATTCTTGGTTGTCTATAATTACCAGGCTTGCAACAATAATGGAACTAACCTCACAGAGTTGTGACAATTTCATGAGTATGTAGGTATGTGAATGTATCTTTCAAATCATAATTAAATACAAGCTTACTAAATATATCTATTGGATTAAATATGGCATCTTCTGTTTCTCACAACACTCTGAAAAAACAGACTGGTGAACGTTTATTTTTGCTTCTAAATTTTCAGCTTAATGGTGGAAGAAACTCTGAATTACTCATTAGAACTTTCTAGCATTTAACACTGAGTTAGGCACACAGTAAACACTCAAATACAAGAAATATTTGGCTCATTGATAATAAATGAGGGAGTGCTAGTGGTCTAGTAGATAGAGACTTGAACTGCCAATTCAAAGAGTAGTGGTTCAAATCAACCCACAAGGATAAATATTGTATAAAACCATTATTGTAGAATGAGTATAAGGATCCAGGAGGGGAAGGAGAGGTTGGAAGCAGAGGGATGTGGATGTGCAGCAGGAGAGGGGATTAATCATGGGTTGTACAATTTGATGGGTGAAGAGGGTGAGGGAAATTGAAAGAATTTTTTCTAATTTATATTTTAGTTTTGTAAATAAACTAGTAGAGGGGGGAAAAGAATCAAAAGGTGCAAAAAAAATTATACCAAGCAAATGAGAACCAGAAAAAAGTAGGATAAAGTTAATTAATTAATTAATCTCCAGTAAAATATATTTCAGTGTAAAAACCATCACAAAGGACAAAGAAGGACAGTATATAATGCTTAAAGGTCAATAGAAGAAGAGGACATATCCATAGTAAATATCTATGGACTGAATGATAGAGTTCCAAAATACACAAAGCGAGCATTAGTGTAACTGAAAAAAAGAAACAGACAACACCATGACAGTAGTACGTGTTGCTGTTATGTGCTGTCTAGCTGACCACAACTCATACTGACCCTAGGCACAGTATCTCTGAACTCTGCTCTGTTCTGGACCAATTTCACTGTTTCTGACACACCTACACTCATAACCCCAGTTACTATCAATCCATGTCATCCAGAGTCTTCCTCTCCTGCGCTGTCCCCTCAACCTTTCAAGCATGATGTCTTTCTCCAAGGGCTTGTCCCACCTGGCAACATGCCCAAGTATACGAGATATAGTCACAATCCTTGCCTCCAAGGAAAACCTTGGCTTCACTCTCCCCAGGACAATCCAGTTCTCTTTCTTGGTAGTCCTTGTTATGTTAAATTCTCTTCTTCAGCACCACAACTCAACGGCATCAAATTTTCTGTAATCTTTGGTCATTGTCCAGCTCACTGATGCATAACAGGTATATGAGAAGATTAAGACCTGGATCAGGCGCACCTTGGTCTCTAGACTGACATCATTGTTCTTTGTCACTCTGGAGAAGTCCCTGATAGTAGATTTTCCCAATGTAACTAATTTTTTTCTTTCCTGACTGCTGGTCCAAGAGTGTTGGTTGTGGAACCAAGCAAGCTGAAATTGTTAACGATCTCAATCTCCTCTCCATCTATCATGATGCTGCCAATTGGCCGAATGATGAGAATATTTGTTTTCTTTATATTGATCTTCAACCCATATGGAAGGCTATAGTCCTTGACCCTCTGCAGCAAATGATTCAGGCCCTCCTCAGTTTCGGCAAGTAAGGCTGTGCTATCTGCATAACTCAGGTTGTTGATGAGTCTTCCTCCAATCCTGATGCCACATTCGTACTCATTAAGTCCAGCCTCATGAATGATCTGTTTTGAATAGATATTAAAAAGGTATGAAGACAGAACACATCCCTGATGCACTCCTTTTCTTATTTTGAACCATTCAGTGTTTCCTTGCTCTGTTCTGAGAACTGCTTCCTGGTTTAAGTATAGGTTTTGCATGAGCACAATCAGGTGTTCTAGGATTCCCATTCTCCTCAAGGTTAGCCACAATTTGTTGTGATCCACACAGTCAAATGCCTTTGCATAGTCAATGAAACAGAGATAGACATTCCTCTGGTATTCTCTGCTTTCAGACAAGCTCTATCTGACGTTTACAATGATATCCCTAGTGCCACGGACTCTTTTAAACCCAGCTTGCATTTCTGGTAGTTTTCTATCAATGAACTGTTTCAGTTGTTTTTGGGTTTTGGTTTTCTTTTGATTTTTCATAATCATCAGCAGGATTTTCCTTGTGTGTGATACTAATTATATTGTTTGATAATTTCTGTACTCTGTCAGATCACCCTTTTTTGGAATGGGAATAAATATGCATCTCTTCCAATCAGTTGGCCAGGTTACTGTCCTCAAGATTTCTTGACACAGCCTGGTGAGCACATCCAGAGTAGCAGGAGACTTCAATACACCACTCTCAAGAAAAGATAGGAGGACCAGAAAGAAACACAACAAAGACGCTGAAGAATTGACCTATGCAATCAATCAAGTCAGTCTCATAGATACATACAAGCTAATGCTCCCTTAAAAAAAGCTCAGTATACATTCTTCTCTAGAATACACAGAACATTCTCCAGAAAAGATCACAGTTTAGGCTACAAAGCAAGCCTCAATAAATTTAAAAGGTTAAAACAATACGAGAAATTTTCTCAGACCACAATGCTATAAAACTAGAAACTAATAACAAAAGGATAAAGGAGGGAAAGAAAAAACAAACCCATGCACCCGGAAGCTGAAAAACACCCTACTTTGACATGGGTGAGTAATGAAAGAAATTTACAAAATGAAATAAGAAAGTTTATTGAAGCAAATGAGAAAGAAAATACAATTTACCAAAACCCTTAGCAAACAGCCAAAGCAGTATTTGGAGGTCAATTCATAGCAATAACCAAACACAACAAAAAAGGAAGAAATATGGAAAATTGACTCTTTAACCAAGCATGTCAAATAAATGGAAAAAGAACAATACGAAAATCTGATAACTTCTAAAAGAAAGGAAATCTTAAAAATTAAGGGACACGTAAATGGGATAAAAAACCAAAAACGCACCCAATTGAAACTATCAACAAGACCAGGAGTTGGTTCTTATAAAAGGTCAATAAAATCAACAAACCACTAGCAAAGCTAACAAAGGAAAAGAAAGGAAAGACACAAACAATGTGAATAAGAGACGAATAGGCAGCATCATAACAGATCCAACTCTAATAAAAAAATATAATGGAGTATTGTGAAAAACTATCCTCTAACAAATTTGAAAACCAAGAGGAAATGAGCAAATATTTAGAAACTCAAAACCCACTCAAATTGACAGACTGAAGTAGAATATCTGAACATCTATCACAAAAAGATATTAAACAGGTAATTGAAAAACAAAAATAAACAAACAAACAAAAACACCTTCCAACCGAAAGAAGGCCTGGAATAGATGGTTTTGGTAGTGAATTTTTCCAAACATTCAGAGAAGAGCTATCACCAGTTCTACATATATATGTTGTTTGTTGTTGTTGTTAAGTGCCGTCGAGTCACAGGCGACTCATAGAGACCCTATGAACAAGAGTCCTCAAGACTTGGAAGCCTTTCATCCTCTCTCCAGGTTCATAGGGTTTCCGGAGGCAAGCT
>NW_006399790.1:6704260-6724439 GCF_000299155.1 Elephantulus edwardii | reverse complement strand
GGTAGCCAACCATTACCGCATTTGACACATCAGTGTCACAGTGTTTGGTCTCAAGCAACCAAAAGTGACCGTGGTCATCAAATACCAATAGCATTTACAGGGAATCCATGGAGTGGGCTTAGAATAACTCCATAAGGCAGACCAGAACTGCTCTTCAAGCCTGTAAACCTGTGTGGACACAAACTCCCTGATCTTCCGACTGCTGAGAGGCCGATGGGTTAGAAAGGCCAAAGTTTCAGTTAGCAGCCAATGAATGCATAATTCAGGGAGACACCAGGGCTCCATTAAAGGAAGGAGAGAGATTATAATATTTATCAGCTAAACTGAGGTAACTAGTATTTAAAAAATGTCTGGAACAGCAATGGATACAATCCTTTCAGATCACTTTAGGCAATCTTCCTTAAACTCTACCTGTTTAACTAGGAATTATTGTTTCAGGGTCTGCGCAGCATGTGTCATTTCCCTCTCTAGCAGGATTGTCTAAATAAGAGGTTTAAATTCTCTGGGAACACAAACTTCCATAGATGAATACTTACTCACTCTTTGCTGTCACATTAGAACTGACTCACAGCAGACCTTCCAGCGTGTTTTCAAGGGCTGTAAATCACACAGGAGATGCAAGACCATCTTTCACACAGCAGCAGGTGGATTTGAACAGCCTGCTTGGGTTGGGAATCCAACTCCTCACCAACTAGGCCATAGCTGTACAGTATTTACTAATTTTTGGCCTAAAGGCCTCAGGCTCTTGGCCTCCATCACCTCCATTCTTTGGGACAAGTGACACTATTTTACATATCTAGGTGACCAACAGCACCAACAGCACTGCCCTTAAGCTGTGCTGACAATGCAAAGGCAAGTGGTTTGAATCTACCACTTCTACAGGAGAAAAAAGGGTGATATGAAAATAGAAAAAGATGGATCATTCCCAGACTCATTCTATGAAGCAAACATATCGCTGATACCAGTCAGGTAAAGACATTGTTGTTTTTGTTGTTGTTGTTATGCGCCATCGAGTCACTTGCAACCCTATGTACAACAGCCCTAAACGCTGTTCTGTCCTGTGTCACTCGCACTGTCTCTGACACTCCCATCCCGATTATCCCAGTCACTGAATCAATCCACCTCATAGAGGGCCTTCCTCTCCTGCGCCGTCCCTCCACCCTCCCAAGCATGATGTCCCTCTCCAAGGACCGGTCTCTCCTCACAACATGTCCAAAGTATGTTAGACGGAGCCTCAGAATCCTTGCCTCCAAGAAGCCACCAGGTTTAACCCTTTCCAGGACGAATCTGTTTGTTTTCCTAGCAGTCCATGGTATTCTCAATACTCTTCTCCAGCACCACAGCTCAAAGGCATCAATTCTCCTTCTATCCTCCTTGGTCATTGTCCAACTCTCTGATGCATAACAAGTGATTGAGAAGACCATGGCCTATATCAGCTGCACCTTAGTCTCCAGAGAGACACCCTTGCTCTTCAGTACTTTGTAAAGGTCCCTAACAGCACACTTTCCCATGGCAATGCGCCTTTTAATTTCCTGGCTACTGGTGCCAAGAGTGTTGACTGTGGAGCCAAGCAAACTAAAGCTGTGTACAATCTCAATCTCTTCACCATCCATCCTGATGCTGCCAATTGGTCCAGTGGTGAGAATCTTTGTGTTCTTGACATTGAGCCTCAATCCACATTGTAGGCTTCAGTCCTTGACCCTCTGCAGCAGGTGCTTCAGGTCCTCCTCAGTTTCATCAAGCAGGGTTGTGTCATCTGCATAATGCATATTGTTGATAAATCGTCCACCAATCTTGACCCCACATTTCTCCTCATAGAGCCCAGCCTCCCGGATAATCTGTTCTGCATATAGGATGAAAAGGTATGGACATAGGATGCATCCCTGGCGTATGCCCTTCCCAATTTTGAACCAGGCAGTGTTCCCTTGCTCTGTTCTGACGACTGCCTCCTGGTCCAAGTATAGGTTTCGCATTCGCATGATCAAGTGTTCTGGGATTCCCATTCTTCTCAGAGTCAGCCATAGTTTGTTATGATCCACACAGTCAAATGCCTTTGCATAGTCAATGAAACACATATAGACATTCCTCTGGTATTCCCTACTTTCAGCTAAGATCCATCTAACATCAGCTACAATATCCCTAGTTCCACGACCCCTTCTAAACCCAGCCTGGACTTCTGGTAGTTCTCTGTTGATGTGCTGTTCCAGTTGTTTTTGGATAATCTTCAGTGAAATCTAGCATGCATGTGAAATCAGTGAGATTTTTCTATAGTTTCCACATTCTGTTGGGTCACCTTTCTTTGGTAAAGACATTACCAAAATAATAAAGAAAAAAAACAACAACTAGAAACTAGTATCTCTCATGAACACACACAAAAATCTTTAACAAAATTCAAGCCAAGAGATTTCAACAGTATATAAAAAACAATTCATCTTGACCAAGGGTAATTTATGACAGGTACGCATGGATGGCTCAACATGAGAATAGCAACTAATGTAATTCAATGTAATGTAATGTTGTAATATACAACATAAAGAAATGACCTATACTAGTTTGTTGTTTGTTTTTTTAATCAGGGCTATGCTTGAACTCATCGTTTCAGCCACTTTGTGAATGCCTTCCTCTTTTTCAATGATCCTCTATTTAACAAGCATGATGGACTTCTTCAGGGACTGGTCCCTTCATTTAACATATATCAATTATTTGAGATAAAGTTTCATCATCTTCATTTCTAAGGAATTGTCTGTCTGTACCTCTTTCAAGACAAATTTGTTTGTTCTTCTGGTATAATATGGTATATTTATCACATTTGGCATATATCACCAAAACCACAATTCAAAGGCAGACAGTCTTATTCATTCTATTTTTTATTATGTTTTGTATGCATATGAGGCAATTGAAAATATATGGTTTGGGCCAGGTGCACCTTACTCTTTTAAATAACATCCTTGCTCTCTAGCACTTTAAAGAAAACCTTGGAATTATATTTACCAATTGCAACATGTTACTTAATATTTACTGCTGTTTCCACATGTGTTTACTTACATTTACAATGTAAGTAAGATTAAATTGTTTAAAACTTTAATCTTTTCCCTATTTACCCATCATTCTGTTTTATTTAGTTATGATGAAGAGTACTTTTTTTAAAAAAATTTACATTTCGATTCACTTTTTTATTCAGCCTTAGCATTTGAAGGTGTTAGTGGAATGAGAATAAATTTTATTTTTACTTTTGCTGTGGTGTTTTGGGATTTTTTGGGGGGGTTGACATTTTTTGGTATGGTTTTTTCCCCTCCATTTATAATGATATTGTTTATTGGTGTAGTTGTGGGGATTTTTGTTTTCTTTATGTTAAGATATAATTCATATTGAAGATAGAGACGTATTTTAATGATATGTGCTAAAACCTGAAATCTAATCAAAAGGACAAATATTCTTGCCACTTTTGAAAAAAGTCAAACTTCAAGTTGCTGCAATAAGAATTCTATGGGCAAAAATGGAACAATTCAGAAAGCATCAAAAGTCCAAAGAAGAAAAGAATGGACAGAATCAATGTACAATTGGTTGAAATTTAACCATGTCAGGATATGGTGTATGATCAAGAGTCTATGTTATTGAAGGAAAAAGTCCAAGCTGCATCGAAGGCATTGGTAAAACACAACGTTCCAGGAATTAATAGAATACCAATTGATAAATGTCAACAAATGAATGTAACACTGGAAGCACTCATTTCAGTATGCCTAGAATCTTCTAAGACAGCTGCATGGCCAGCCCACTGGAAAATACCCATATAGGTGCTAAGGTGACTCAATGAAATTTGGAAATTATCAAGCAATATCTTTAATATCACAAGCAAATAAAATTTTGCTGAAGCTAATTTAAAACTGGATTAAGAGGTAGAATGCACATTTCATTTCTGATGTCAGATGGATCTTGGCAGTGAAGAGTGGATGTTAGAAAGGTGTTAACCTATGCTTCATTAGTTATGCAATGAAATTAAACTGTGTGGATCATAAAAAATTATAGATAACAGTGTGAAGAATAAGAATTCCAGAAGACTTAATATGTTTGTTCATGTAGATCATGTAAAATGCAGACAACACAACCTTGTTTGCTGAAGTTACGAGGACTTGAAGTACTTACTGATGAAACACAAATACTCTAACTTTCAGTATGGATTATATGTGAACATAAAAGAAAACTCCTCACAACCAGACTAGTCAGGAATACCATGTTAAATTATAAAAAGATCCAAGTTTTCAAGTATTTAATTTTACTTGAATATACAATCTAGGCCCTCAGAAAGAGAAATCAAAAAACTAAACATGTCCCAAAAGAGTTTCTTTTTTTTTCATTGAGAGTTTCATGAAAGTTTATAAAGAATTTGGGTTTCCAATCGTTCATTGTTGCACATTTTCGTTCCTGCACCCCTCTGTCCCCACATCGCTTTTTTCTTGGAGAAAAAAGTTCTTTCATTGTTATACAGTCCCCCCAAACCATTTAAATAGCAAAAAGGTCACTTTGAGGAGGAAGTTATACTTGGCCATACCCAGAATTAATGCTCTTATACATGTAAAAAAGTATATGACAGTGCATAAAGTAGACCAAAGAAGAATTGACACATTTGAATGTTAGTGCTGGTGATGAATATTAAATGATCATGGAATGTAAAAATAAAAATTGAATTTATCTTTAAAGACATATAGCCAGAATGTTCCTTAGAAGCCAAGATGGTAAGACATCAGACATATTATCAGGAGAGATCACTCCCTGGAAAAAGAAAGTCCTTGCAAAAGCAGAAAGAAAGTCAGTGAATGAGGACATTCCTTGACAAAGATGACTGATACAGTGGCACCAATAATGGACTCAGTACAACAGAGATTGTGAAGATATTGCAGGACCAGAAGTATTCATTCTGTTGTAGATAAGTTAGAACCAACTAGATGACATCTAACAACAACAACAACAGCATGTGTCTTCAACTTGTTTAAAATATTAAGTATCTAAAAAAAATATTAAGTATCTAGACTAATACTGTGCACAATAATGGGATTTAATAAATGGTTAATGGATGTATCATGATTGAGGATTGAATATATTTCAAAATTACTATTTTATGTGGGGAAGTAGAATGAGCTTATTTTCATCTTTCCATTACAATTCAAAAGTTTTCTCTCAGTTTCTATAGCCATACATTAAAAAGAGAGAGCATGATATTATATTGAAGGACATTAGTTAAATATTCTTTATTAGATTGTGAAGCAAGTAGATGCAAGTTAAACATGTAGTATTTTAAGATGTTTATTAAAGTTCATATTACCAGTAAGGAACGAACAAGTTATCTTAAGAATTATTCTGAGATTCAGTTGGCCACCAAACTTCCTTTACGCAGTAAATAAAGGAAATATAAATGGAAAAGCTTACAAGTAAGGGGATTTGGGGTACTTATAAATAATTCATCCCTCCCTTACTGAATTAAATGATTACTTAAAAGTTATTGAGTTATGGACAGGTCATATTTTTTTCTTTTCAAGTCATTTTCTTGGTTGCCAATTGGTTCCTTTTAACCACTTTCACCTTTTGAAAGTTAATAGATAAGAAATTATTATTTTTATATGCTAGATAAGTAATTTAGGCATTTTCCTCTATGATGTTAAAGAGCTCAATCATACAAGAATAGAAATCTCCACTGTATACCATAAATTTGTTTCTAAACTGCACTTTGTGCCTGTGTTAGTATATGAAGAGTTCACACACCAGCTAACTTGCATTTAAACAGAAATTCTCAATCCTCTCTCTCCCATATCTCTTCCATTCTCATTTCAAGGCAAAGAAGGTATGACATTAAAGCAATTGATATCACAAATTTAGAAAATAAACAAGGATAGGTATGTAAAACTGATAGCACGAATCAATCAACTTCTCATATCATTAACACCTACCAAATTAAACAGTGCATTGTCCTCATTAAGAGATTGCACACTAAAGCAGCATTCTAGAGAGTTTTGTGCAACTGTGTTAATAAAAACATAAGATCATTTGTCATAACTAGCTCAAAGAAATAAGTTTACGTAGTAACAATTCAGTTCTATTTACTCCACTTTTCATATTCATGTGTTAAACAAGAGAATGATATTCAGAATGATGACTGAGACAACATATGCACATATTGATTAATTACATGGTTATTGAGTCTTTAATTTGGATCAAGCATTGTACCAGAAAATCTTTGCATATACAAAGATAAACTAAGACAAGACCCTTGCCCTTGCCCTTCAACTCAGTCTATTAGGAAATGAATACAAAAACTGTCTTAATTAACTACCTTCAAGATGAAACAGACTCATGACTAACCTGCCAGAAGGTTTTCAGTAGGCTGTAAATATCACTCAAGGAGCTACTAGTGGATTCAAACTGCCTTGAGTCACACCATGAGACCCAAGGAAGTGCCAATGATGCTGGAAGTGCTCCCAATAAGCAGAGAAGTCATGGTATTACAAGAGAAAGTTGAATTGCTTGATATTTACCATAGGTTGATGTCTGCAGCTGTGGTTGCCTATCATTTCAAGAAAAACTAACTCAGCATAAGGACCATTGTAAAAAAAGAAAAGAAAATTTGTGAAACTGAAGAAAACTTGCATTTTTTTATAAAATATTTAGTATTGGAAAATAGCTTTTAAGTGGGTTCAGTGTATAATGCAGACACAAAATATGTGTTAATTGGCTGTTTACATTATCAAGAAGCATCCTGGTCAACAATAGATTATTAGTTGCGTTTTGGAGGAATCAAAAGTTATACACATATTTTTGACTGTACAAGGGTCGGTTCCTCTAACTTCTGCATTTTTCAAGAAATCAACTATTTTGTGTTTTATATGGCAATCTACTAAAAGCCAAAGAAACATCCAGTCAATTCGAACTCAGCATTCTCACAGAACAGCGTACAGCTGCTCCACAGGATTTCCAAGTTGCACTGACAACTCCAAGGCAAGATGTTCAAATCCAACAGCTGCTCAATGGGAGAAAGAAGGACAATCTCCACCCTGGTGATTTACAGCCTCTGAAAACCTCATGGACGGTCTGCTATGAGTCAATTCTGACTTGACGGCAAGGAGAGAGAGGCCACATTAATCTATAACTAGTTGCAGCCAGGAAATTAAAAAATATTAATTGAATTGGGAAAGTCTGCTGTCAGAGAACTTGCCAAAGTACTGAAGAGCAACAATGTCAGTCTGGAGACTAAGGTGCACCTGATCCAGGTCATGGTCTTTGCAATCACTTCCTATGCATTAGAGCTGGACAATGACTAGGGATGACAGAAGGAGAGTTGATGATGCCTTTGAGCTGTGGTGCTGGAGAAGAGTATCAAATATACCATGGACTGCTAGGAGAACAAGTTCATCCTGGAGGGGGTGAAGCCAGGCTGCTCCTTGGAGGGAAGGATTCTGAAACTCTGTCTGACATACTTTGGACATGCTACAAGGTGGGATCAATCCTTGGAGAGGGACGTCATGCTTGGGAGGGTGGAGGGACAGTGCAGAAGAAGACCTTCACTGAGACGGATTGATCCAGTATCAGTATGGGGTAAAGGGGATAGGTATGTTGGAGACAATAAGATTGGCGCAGGATAGAGCAGGGTTGAGGGCTGTTGTACATAGGGTCGCTATGAGTCACAGACAACTCAAAGGCACATAACAACAGTTGCATTGCTAATCCAAAGGCCACACCTCTTTGGCAGAGTGAATTCAATGGTGGCTTCCCTGAAGAAAGATGAGCAATCTCCCTCTAGGGACTTACAGCTTCTGAAACTCAAGGGAAGGTTAGCTATGAGTGGATTATGTCCCAACAACAGTGAGAGTTTTTAAACCTTTATAGAATTAAACTGCTATATTGTCTCCTTCAGAGAGGCTAGTAGATTTGAACTGCTAACTTCTGGTTAGCAGAAAAATGGGAAAATTGATAATAAGTTTTTGAGAGACAAGAGGATAGGTAGATCTTAAACCAGAAAAGCAGTTTCCCATGGAATCAAATCACAGCTATGGTGACCCCTTGTGAGCACTCCAAAGGGTTTTCAAGGACTTCAGAGGTAGAGTGCCGGGCCTTTCTTCCGAGGCACATCTGGATGAATTTGAGCAACTTTCTGGTTAACAGTCAAGCATTAAATTGTTTATAGCACCTTACCAGGAAACTGAAGAAAAGAAACTCAAGGCTTAAATATTTGTCTGGATAAGGAACTAGCCTGAAGCAAATAGGCCAGAAATAAACCAAGATTTCTTCCATTAAAAAAAAAAATAATAATCAATGCAAACAAACACAAAATTCAAGCTACGACTGCAAAAATCATACAGCTATCTAACCCATAAAGCAATCATCAGGATACCCAGTCCTCTGGAGCAGTTCTAACATGAAGCCAGCTGCAAAAGCTCTGCTGTTTATGTCAAATTTTACTATGGAAGGTAATGCGCAAGAATAAACTTCCCAGAGTGAAAAGGCACGTGGCACAGAGGAAAACAGAGGAAGAGATTACTCCCAGAGAACAGAATCAGCACCCAACTAGGACAACATGTAGGCTTCAACTGAAGACTACATTTTCCAGCTTGATTACTAGTCAAGTATGGATATGGGATCAGTACTAGTGAATGGTAGCCAAATGAAAATGGTTTTCTCTAGTTACTTTAGATATTTCCTACTGAATCTTATTCATTTAACTAATCCCTTCTCTACTATGTCTAATTTTAAATAAACTCATTGTAGTCTTAATTACACTTGTTTTAAACAGTTCCAGCTCTCTGGAAAGAAATATCTACTTTCTAACCAATTATATTAAGTGCACTTATTCTAAAGTCTAAGTCTGAATACTACTATCTAGATCAGATGTGAATATGTTTTAATTTTAAAACTATTTCATCTTTGTTTCCATTGTTTGATTCTGTCCCTTAATCTATTCTTTAATCATGAACAAATGCTGGACGTAAGCTACTCTAAAAATTATGGATTATGGTAAATATTTTAACTTGAACAAATATTTAAAATGTCTTTTACTTTCTTTTTTGTTATTATTTTACTGAAAGTTTACACAAAACTTGCATTTCCATTCATTAATTGCTGCCCACTATCCTCCACACTCTCACCCAGTTTGCTTTTCTCTTTTAAAAAAAATTCTTTCATTGTTGCACAATTTCCCCACCTCAAGGTCCACTTGCTATGCATCTCTAATTTTGGATTGTTGTCATGCAAATAATGCCTGATCATATATTGATTTTAAACATTTTGTTCCCTTCATTTGTTTCAATGCACTGTTCATTATTTAACCCCTTTTAAAATTTTTCTTTTTTTTTAGATTTAATGAAGGTTTTTAGAAAGAACTTGAATTTCCATTCATTCATTGTTGCACATTTTTCTCCCTCTCCCTCCTCCCCCCTATCACTTTTTTCTTTGGGAAAAAAGTTATTTCATTGTTATATAGCCCCCCCCAAATAACACTTTACTATGCAACTCTTATTTTGCCATGTACATTATTTATCCCCTCTTTTCTTCATTTTCCTGCAACCCCTATGTCAGTCCCGTTTTATAACAAGGCATTATGCAGTATTTGTCCTTTTGTGACTGAGATATTTCACTTAGCATAATGGTCTCCAGGGTCACTGATTTTGTGTATTTTATTAGTTCCTTGTTTTTCAGTGCTGCATAGTATTTCATTGTATACCACAGCTTCTCTAGCCATTCATTTGTTGATGGGCACTTGGGTTGCTTCCATATCTGCTATTGTGAACAATTCAGTGACAAACATTGGTGTGCATATATCTGTTTGGGTGGGAATATTCCCAGTAGTGGAATTGCTGGGTCAAATGGCATTTCTATTTCCAACTTTTAGAGAAAGCGCCATACTGCCTTCCATAGTGGTTGTACCATTTTACAATCCCACCAACAGTGAATAAGGGTTCCAATTTCCCCACAACCTCACCAGCACTTGTTGTTTGCTGCTCTATTGTTACTGGAGTGAGAGGATATCTCATAGTTGTTTTTATTTGCATCTCTTAGAGCTAGGGATTTTGAACATTACTTCATGTATTTGTTCACCATCTGAATGTCTTCTTTGGTGAAGTCTGTTAATATGCAGTGCCCATTTTGTGATTGGGTTGTTTATTTTGTTCAGGCACTGGAGTATTCTATAAAGTCTCTTATTCTGTCCCCATACATTTTCAATCTGTATGCAGAACAGATCATTCAGGAAGCAGGACTTTATGAGGAGTGTTGCATCAAGGTTGGAGGAAGACTCATCAACAATCTATGATATGCAGATGACACAACCTTGCTTGCTGAAACTGAACAAGACCTGAAGCGCTAGCTGCATAAGGTCAAGGACTGTAGTCTTCAATATGGAATGAAGTTCAACATCAAGAAGACAAGGATTCTCACCACTGAGCCAACTGCCAGCATAATAATAGATAGAGAAGACATCGAAGCTGTTAGCAATTACAGTTTGCTCAGCTACACAATCAACACTCTTAACACCAGCAGCCAGGAAATAAAAAGATTAATTGCATTGAGAAAATCTGCTGTCATGGACCTCTCCAGCGTGCTGAAAATCAATGATTGTCATGCCAATAATCATTAGCAAAGACTAAGGTGCACTTAATTCAGGACAGGGTCTTCTCAATTTCAGAGAACTGGACAATGGCTAAGGATGACAGAAGAAGAATAGAAGCCTTCGAGTTGTGGTGCTGAATAAGAGTCTTGAACGTACCATGGGATGTCAAGAAAACAAATCTGTCTGCCTTAGATAGGATGAAAACCAAGTCTCTCCTTGGAGGCGAGGATTTTGGAGTTCTGGCTCACATACTTTGAGTATGTGGCGAGGAGGGACTGATCCTTGGAGAAGGACATCATACTCGGAAGGGTAGAGGGATAGCACAGGAGAGTAAGACCCCAGATGAGATGGAACTGATACTGTATCTGGGGCAACGAGGGTTGGTTTGTTAGAATTAGTGAGACTGGTTCAGGACAGAGAAGGGCTCAGAGCTGCTGTACATAGGGTCGCTATACATTGCAAGCAATTCAATGGAACAAAACAACCAAAACATACTATATTTGTTGTTTTTTTTTTATTTAAGCCTCATGTTTAGAGTCAACAAGACCTCGGGGGAGGTTTATATTTAAGAGTTGGCTGTTATTATGTTTTGGAGGAATGTTCTTCTAAGTAGTGCAACACTCTTCTGTCAATATGCTGTACTGCGGTTGCTGTGGTATTGAACCTTGTGTCATTGGGGTGTCAAATGTCATAATGGATACCGAAGGTGGACAGTGTTTGGTGGAGATCCAAGTTTAAGACAAGTATGGAAACAGGAGTGGCATCAACTTCCTAAACAGCATGCCTCTGGAAACTCTTTGAACTTTGATAAATGGTGATGGTTTCGGAAGGGCTTCCGACCTTTTGTTCATGGGGCCGCTATGAGCCGTGCTTCACTTGACAGCAGTCAACAACAACAAAAACAAGTCCTTTATCAGACATTACCAAACATTTTTCCCAGCTGTGGCTTTCCTTTTTACCTTATTGGAGAAGATTTTTGATGTGCATGGGGAATTGATTCTTAGAAGGTTAATCTATTTTATTATCTTCTAGTTGTAGGTTTTTCAGGATGCTTGGGGACTATTCATGTTGTGGATTAGGGTTTGTAGAGTTCTTCCAAGCTTTTCTCTAGTGAAGTTTATAGTCCTTGGTTTTACTCCTAGGTCCTTGATCTACTTTGAGTTGGTTTTTGTATATGGTGTGAAGTGTGGGTCTTGAGTTTTCTACAGATAGTTTTCCAATTTTGCGAACACCTTTTGTTAAAGAGGTTTTTATTTCCCCACTTAACTGATTTCATCTCCTTGTCAAAAATCAGTTGACCATAGGAAGATGGGCTGATTTCTGGGCTCTCAATTCTATTCCATTTATCTGTGTGTCTGTCACTGTACCAGTATCAAGCTGTCTTAACCACCATGGCTGTGTAGTAGGATTTGAAATCAGGGAGTGAGATGCCTCCTACATTGTTTGTATTTATCAGGAATGCTTTGCTTATGTTTGGACTCTTTCCATTCCAGTTGAAATTGGAAATTACCTTTTCCATTTCACTGAAGAATGGAACTGGTATATGTATTGAAATTGCTTTGGACTTGTAGATTGCCTTTGGCAGAATTGTCATTTTCACAATATTGAGCCTTCCTATCCAAGAGCATGGATCCATTTCTCTAGTTCTTTTGTTTCTTGTAGTAATGTTTTATAATTTTCTTTGAATAGGCCTTTAACAACGGAATATTATAGAAAAACTATATCCAACCAAATATGAAAAAGCCTAGAGGACATGGACAAACATTTAGAAACTCACAGCCTACCCAAACTGACACAGACAGAATATAACACCTGAATAGACTCATTATAAAAGAAAAAAATTGAGCAGATAATAAAACAACTTCCAACAACAACAACAAAAAGCCATGGATCAGGTGGTTCTTCAAGTTAATTTTATCAAACATTCAGAGTAGAACTGTCACCAATTCTACATAAACTATTTCAGAAAATAGAAAAAAAATGCAATTCTCCCAGACTCATTCTATGAAGCAAACATATCTTTGATACCAAAGCCAGGAAAAGACACCACCAAAATAGAAAACTATAGGTCAATATCTCCCATGAACATAGATGCAAAAATCTGGAATAAAATCCTGCCCAATAGAATCCAATGACACATAAAAAAATAATAATCCACCATTACCAAGTAGGATTCATAACAGGTATGCAAGGAGGTTTAACATAAGAAAAATAATTAGTGTAATTCATTACATAAAGAAAGCAAAGAACAAGAACCTTATGATCCTATCAATTGATGCAGAAAAGGTCTTGAAGAAATCTAACACCCTTTCCTGATTAAAACACTCAAAAAATAGGAATATATGGGAATTTCATATTAAAATACATATGCAAACCCACGATGCAACATCATTTTCAATGGAGAGAGATTAAAGGCATTCCCTGATGCCCACTATAGCCTCTCCTATTAAATATTGTATTGGAAGTCTTAGCAATAGCAATATGAAAAGAGAAGGAAATAAGAGTTATCCAAATTGGCAAAGAGGAGGTAAAATTATCTCTGTATGCAATAGTACACTTATAAAACCCTGAAGACTCAGTCTTATAAGAACAAATACTACATAAGAGCATTATTTTAAAATATATAAGGATGACTAGTAAGATGTGTACAAAAGTCCAAAGGGGTGCAGGGAGAGGGCAGAGGGATTAAAGGGGGGGGAGGAAATCATAATGTCACAGAGTATGGTGGGCAGGGGTAGGAGGGAAAGAAATTAGGATAGATCTGATGGGGACAGAGTGATAGAAGGCATAAATCAATGGTGATTAATTTTATAACAATAACAGTCTATGGAATGATCATATGAAACACAATGTAAATGAAGAAACGTGTGAAACACAATGTACATGAATTAAACACAAAGTATACAAATTTTGTATGCAAAACAAAACACAATTTTTAAAAAAACATATAAATAAAACCAGCTGGATTTCTCTACAGCAACAAAGGAAGTACAGAAAGGAAACTAGAAAAGCAATACAATTTACAACAGCCAGCCATAACATGAAATACTTAAGAATAAACTTAACTAAAGACATAAAATACTTTTATAAGGAAAACACAAAGCATTACTACAAAAAAAAAAACCCAAACAAGAAACCAGCCAACAAACAAACAATAAGAGACCTAACTAAATGGAAAAATATTCCCTGTTCATGGATAAGAAGACTGAATATTGTGAAAGTGACAATCCTACGAAAAGCAATACAATACAAATATCAAATTTATTCTTCAAAGATATTGTAGTTGTTGTCATTGCTGTTAGGTACCTTCGAGGGAGTTGAGTATGACTCATAGTAATCCTATGGAGGGTAGATATGAACGCTGTCCTATCCTGTGCCATACTCACACTTTCTGACACACTCCAGCCCCTGGCTGTAATCACTGAGCCCATCAACCTGGTTGAGGTTCTTCCTTGCTTTCACTGTCCCTCCACCTTCCCAAGCATGGTGCTCCCTTCCAAAGAATAGCCTCCCCAGCAACATGTCCAAAGTATATAATTTGAAGCTTCTCCATTCTTGCCTCCAGGGACTACACTGGCTGCACCTTTTCCAAGTTCTTTTGGCAGTCCAGGGGATATTCTCCAAAACTACAGTGCAAAGGCATCAGTTCTTCTGTCAGTCTTATTGATTGTCCAGCTCTCAGAAACATGGCGAGTGATTAAAATGAATGAAGTGTACCTTAGTACTCAAACTAACATCATTATTTCTCAATAAGTGGAGAGATCCTTGACTGCACGCTTTCATAATGCAAAATATGTCTTGATCTCCTGACTGCTGATACCAAGTGTATTGATTTTGTATCCAAGTAAGTCAACAGTGTTAATCTTTTCTCCATCTCTCATGATGTTGCTTATCAGTCCTTTGGGAAGACTTTTTGTTCCCTTGATGTTGAGATGTGGTCCATATTGAAGGCTGCAGTATTTGATCTGCAGCAAGTGCTTCAAGTTCTCCTCACTTTCAGCAAGCAAGGTTGTGTCATCTGCATACCAAAGGTTATTGATGATTCTCCCTCCAATCCTTATGATGCATTCGTCTTCATAGAGTCTAGGTTCTTGAATAATTTGGTCAGCAAATAGATTGAATAGGTATGGAGAAAGGATAAAACCCTGAAACACATTTCACTTTAAAAAGATAACAAAGGCAAATTCCAGTTTCATTTGAAAAGAAACCCACATATACTGAAGCAAAGATCTTTTGAAAAGTGAAAGTAAAGTGGAGGCATTTCATTCTTTGATCTCAAAACCTACTACACAGTCGATGTAAGGAAAACAGCATGGTATTGGTACAATGACAGACACAAAGATCAATGGAATAGTATTGAGAGCTCAGAAATCAACCCATCTACCTATCGTCAATTGACATTTGACAAGGAAGTAAGCCCACTAAATGGGGAAACAAATAGTCCTTGCCAAACTGGACATCTACCTCCAGAAAACGGAAACAGGATCCACAACTCATACAATATACAAAAACCAACTCAACGTAGATCAGAGACATGAAAGCACAACCCAAAACCATAAAGATCATAAGAGACCAAATGGAAACAATTATAGAGGCCTTGGCCTATGTCATAAATAAGTTTGCAAACACAGTGAAAGGTGTATAACCAGGAAAGGTTAAAATCAACAAATGGGAACTTCTTAAAATCAAATCCTGTATGCATCAAAAACCTTCCCCCAAAATGTGGTACATTCACACAAAGGATACTATGCAACACTCAGAGGAAACAATTTTAAAAATACAACATGGGAGAAGCTAGAGAACATTATGCTGAGTTAACTAACTCAGTCTCATAAGGACAAATACTACATAAGACCAATATTCTGAAAATAGAAGGCTAACTAGTAAGATATGTATAAAATTCCAAAGAAGAAATAGGATGGCCAGGGGTTCTGAGGCTGGAGAGAGGGGGAAGTCACAGAGGCAAAGAGTTTGATGGGCAGAGGGAAGGAGTGAAGGAATTAGGAAAGAGCCAATGACATGGGAACCTGAAAAGACAGGGTAATAGAGGAAATATATCAATGGTGATTAATTTTATGAAGCACAAGGTATGGGAATGATCATATGAAATACGCGAAATACAATGTATATGAATGAAACACAATGTATATGAATTTTGTGTTCAAATCGATATAAAATTTTTTTTTCCAATTCCCAAGGCGTTTTATTGGGCAGACTGGGATGAGGCAGAAGGGCTGTGACTAGAAGAAGGTGTTGGGCCTCTTGTTGGTGAACCATGGCTTGTGCTGCCCAGTGGGGCAGTGGGAACTTGATCTTGGAACCAGGGAACTGTTTGACTGCAGGACAGTGGTACTTGTTGGCTGCGATCTCCTTCACCTTCATGATCTAGACAGAGTGGGCCTGGGCACGATGCTAAGCACCCATGTCACGGTAACATTGGGTAACAGCACTTGCGGTGATCAGGTCCTGGTACTCCCAGTATATGTTGTGGGTTCCACTGCAGCCAGATGCCAAATTTCTTCATGCGCAAAGGGGACTTCTCAAACACCTGCCCACAGTATACAATCTCCCCAGAAGACTTCGTCTTCTTCAACTGTGACACAAAGTACCAGAAGCGGGACTTGGCAACCACATGGTTGGGGCCGAAGATGCACATGTGGTAAAGTGGTGGAGTCCGACACTTGTGGGTGGGCAGGCAGCGCCCCATCACCTTGTATTCACAGAGTGTTCCCAAAGCCTTCATAGCGATCTCTCAGCGCTCGCTGCAACCGCAAAAGGTATACTTTTTTTTAAAAAAAGAAGAAAAGTCCCTGTTCATGTATAGAAAACGCAATACTGTGAAAATGTCAATCCTACCAAAAGCAATCTACATGTTTAACACAACTGCAATACAGACAAGTTAATTTTTCAAAGAGATCGAAAGGGAAATTGTCAAGTTTATTTGGAGAGGAAAGAGACCTCAAAAAAGCAAAGCACTTCTGAGAAACAAAAATGAAGTGAGAGGCTTAGCACTCCCTGACCTCAAAACCTACTATACAGAGGTAGTAACCAAAACAGTATGGTAATGGTAATAGACACATAGAACAATGGAACAGAATTAAGAACTCGGAAATGGACTTCTCTATCTATGGTCAAGTAATATTCGACAAGGAAATAAAACCCACCAAATCGGGAAATGATAACCTCTTCAACAAATGGTGCTGGAAAAACTGGATTCTTACCTGTAGAAAGCTGAAACAGGATCCACATCTCACCTCATACACAAGAATCAACTAAAGGTGGATCAGAGACCTGGGAACAAAGCCTAAAACCATAAGAGACAAACGGGATCAAGCTTAGAAGGCCTAGTCTATGGTATAAAAGAACCGCCAAATACAGACAGAAAGGCATAGTCTGAAGAGGATAAAATTGATGAATGGGACCTTCTAAAGCTTAAATCTCTGTGTTCATCAATTTTTTTCCAACAGGGTGAAAAGAAAACCTACTGACTGGGAACAAATATTTGGCAATACCATCTCAGACAAGTGTCTTATAACAAAAGTTTCCAGAATATTCATGGGCCTCCAGAAGAAAAAGACTGACAATCCAATTACTAAATGTACAAAGGACATGGAAAGACTTTTCAGAGGAAGATATTTGAATAGTGAACAGACACATGAAGAGATGCTCAAAATCATTGGCAATAGGAGAGATACAAATCAAAACCACAATGAAGCACCATCTTACCCCAGGAGCAGTGGCAAAGTTTAGCAGGGCAGCAAGAAATAATTTTTTTTATTATTTAAATACATTTTCTTAAAATAACTTTTTTAAATGATTTTTTATTATTATGGGGAGAGATAGGGAGTCTCATACACTCTTAGTGGGATTCTAAAATGGTACTACCAGCCTGGAAGATATTTTGACATTTCCTAAAAAAGTTGACCATAGAAACTTAGAGAAACTCAGTATGACACATCTATTCCACTTCTAGAAATATACCCCAAGGAAATTAGAACTGAGACACAAACGTAGATCTGTACACCAATGTTCATAGCAGTGTTATTCACTACAACTGAATGGATTAAGAAATTGTGGTACATTGACACAACAGAATACTATGCAGCCTTCAGGAGTAACAATTTTGAAAAATAATATGGAAGAGGTTGGAGAGCATTATGCTGAGTGAACTCAGTCTCATAAGAACAAATACTACATAAGACCATTATTGTAAAAAATGGGAAGATAACTGGTAAAACATGTAAGAGGACACAAGGGGAGAAAGGGTGGGAGCAGAAGGGTGAGGATGGGTAGTGCTGAAAGCACAAGTTTGCACAATTCACTGGGTGGAGAGAGGGGGTAAAGGAAATGGGAAGGATCCAGTGGGGTCCTGAAAAGATTGGGTAATGATGGGCAAGGTCCAATGGTGATTGATTTTATAAAACATAATGCATGGGAATGATTCTATGAAACAATATGAATGAAGAATTATGTGAAATACAATGTATGTTAACTTTGTGAGCGAACTAATATAAACAAACAAATGGGAACTGGAGATGGAGGGTAGGGAGGAAAATGTCCAACAATGAGTGAATGAAAAATCCAGCTTTTCTGTAAACTTTCATTAAAATCACAATTTTGAAAAATTAAAATCAGGGTTGGGGTAAGACTGAGAAAAACTGGATAAATTGTGTATACTGCACTGAAACAGATGAGGGAGTGAATAATTTAAAAGCGATGTATGATAGGGTATTATGGTTATCACAAGAGTCCACAATTAAGGTTGCAGAGTGGAATGTACTTGGAGTGGTGGGAGAGGTGTGGGGGGATTGTGTACCAGGGAAGGAGTATTTCTTTTACTTTTGAAATAGAGGAGCGAACTCATGGCGTGGGGGGTAGGGAGGAGGGATGGGCGGGGAGAGAAGTGCAGCAATGAATGAATGGAAATCCAAAATCTCTGTAAATGCTCATTAAAATTATTAAAAAAAAAAGAAACAAGAAAAAAACCTTCTCCAATAAATTCCACAGTCTGTGGAAAAAAACCATTTGGCAATGACATTTCAGACAAGGGTCTCACAACTAAATTTTACAGAATACTACAGGAACTCCAGCAGGGGTGACATCCACTTCCTAAACAACATGTCTCTGGAAACTCCATGAACTTTGATAAATGTAGATAGTTATAGAAAGGCTTCAGGCCTTTTGTTCATAGGGTGGCTTAGTCATTAGGATAGTTAACAAACACATGAAGAAATCTTCAAAATCACTAGAAATCAAAAAGATGGAAATCAAAACAACAGTGAGATACTATCTTGCCCCAGCAGCAATAGCAAAGTTTAACAGAACAGCAAACAATCAATGTTGGAGCGGATATGGAGAGATTAAAACTCTTATACACTGCTGGTTGGATTGTAAATTGTACAGTCACTATGGAAGACAGTTTGGCATTTCTTAAAAAAACTGAAGACAGAAATCCCAAATGACCTAGATATTCCACTTCTAGCAATATATCCAAAGGAAATGGAAACTGAGACATGATTATGTACATCTATGTTCATAGCAGCATTATTCACTAAAACAAAAAAAAAAAATTAAGCATCTCAAGAGCCCATCAAAAAAACCAATGGATTGAGAAATGGTGTTACATTCACACAATGGAATACTATTCAGCACTAAGGAGAAACGACTTTGTAAAATACTACATAACATGGGAGAGTCTAGAGAGCATTATGCTGAGTGAAATAACTCAGTCACATAAGGACGACTTATTGTGAAAATAGGATAACTGAGCACAATATGTATAAATATTCAAAAGGGGAAAGGTAAGGAGAGAAAGGGATAAAAAAGGGGGGGAAGAGAGTAGAATAACTAGGATAGCAGAGGTTGGTGGGTGGAGGAGGATATATGAATATGAAAGATTCATTGGGGATTTGAAAAGACAGGATTATAATAAGCATAGTAATTAAGTATACAAAATACAAAGTGTATGAATGTATGTGACTGAAACAATATTGTGCAAATACCAGGAAAAATGACAGAAACATCTACTTAAAAATAGAAAATAAAAAGAAATGTTCAAGATTTATTTCAAAGAAAAAGAAACCTGACTACCAGGAGATTGCCAGTGTTCTGCTGCAGGAGAGTAGACAGTTCTCTTAGGGGACCCTTGGAAACCAGTAAGGGCATCCTGGAACTCCAAAGGATGCACATGATTTCAGCTAGAGGATAGGACACGTCCATAAGTTTTTCCTAGGTCACCAGTACTTGGTTCAGAAGTCTGGAAGGAACCCTGGGCAGCCAGGGCTGAATAGTTCCATGTCAATAGGTTGTCATTTGCATAGGTATATTCAATATTCATCACCAGTACTAAAATACAAAGACATCAATTCTTCTTTATTTTTCCTTATCCATTGTCCAAATTTCAAATGCATGCTGTTGTTGTTATGTGTCATCGAGTCGCTTGCAACTCATAGCGACCCTATGTACAACAGCCCTAAACTCTGCTCTGTCCTGTGCCAATAGCACTGTCTCTGACACTCCCATCCAATTACCCCAGTCACTGAATCAATCCACCTCATAGAGGGCCTTCCCATCCTGCGCTGTCCCTCC
>NW_006399790.1:6701014-6702794 GCF_000299155.1 Elephantulus edwardii | reverse complement strand
GACAGCCTTTTTAACAAATGGTGTTGGCAAAATTGGAAATCTATTTGCAGAAGACTTAAGCAAGATCCACACCTCACTCCATATAAAAAAATTTTGTTAACCATTGTTTTATGTATTTTGCATGTCTATCATGTTTGGGAGTGTGTAGGGACAGTGCAGGAGAGGGAGACCCTTGATGAGATGGATTCAGTGATAGGGGTAATGGGAGTAGGTGTGTCAGAGACAGTGAGGTTGGCATAGGATAGAGCAGAGTTTAGGGCTCCTGTACATAGGGTCACTATGAGTCACAAATAACTCAATGGCACATTACAACAACAACATCATTTGGTGGATTGATTGTGCCTTTATTCAGTATGTAATGCCTTTCCTTATTTTTTATGGTGGTTTTCATTCTATTTTATTAGAGATTAGTATTGCCACTCTTGCTTTTTTGTTGTTGCCATTTCCTTGGCATATTTTCCCCCCAGTCCCATAAGGACAAATACTGTATAAAACCATTATTGTAGGAAACGTACGAGGATTGAAGTGGGGGAGGGTGGGAGCAGAAGAGTGAGCATGGGGTTAGGGTTGCAGAATTTGATGGGTGGAGGGAGGGATGGATGAAGGAAATTGGAAAGACCCTATGTGAAAAACTATATATATGAACTTTGTAAGAAAATAAGTGTAAAATAAATTTTTTAAAAAAATTATATCTTTGCGCTTTAGCATTTTAAAGAGGTCATTGACAGCAGATTTGCCCAATTCACTCACTACATATTTTGCTTTCTTGGCCGTCACTTCCATGTTTATTGATTGTTGATTGTGGATCCAAGTAAAATTATCATTGCAATCTCACTCTCTTCTCTATCATGATGTTGTCTATTGATTCACTTTTGAGGATTTTTTTATCTCTTTAAGTTGAGAAACTATAAATCTTTCAAGTCTTTTAAATTAAAAGAATTTAAGGATTCTTACTAAAATAATAAAATGGCTATAATAAGTGATGAGACACACTTAATCTTCAAATATAAATATTGGCCCTGCAAAGTATTATTCCTCTCCAACATCTATGATATAAAGAATATTATTTAATGAGATTATCTTAAAAACAAAATAACTTTCCTTTGCCAGATACCAAAATATTTACTCAATTTTTTATTGATTCATCTAATATTCATTGCATACCCACTGTGTAGCAGGAAATTCTGCCCTGAGCAAAATATATAACTTTTGTCCTTATGTTGTATATTTACAGTCACCTCTGAGCACATAGACAGACATTAATAAAAATTATGAAAGAAATAAATCATGGCTACATTGATGACAGAGATAGAGTTATGATAACTTAAAGAGGGACATAATTTAAGTGGATAGATTGGACTCTGAGAAGAAATGGGGAGGCAGAGTTGAAAGATCTATTTAGATAAAAAGGGTTATTGGTAGATGTTTGACAAATAATTCAATGGAAGAGGGTAATTTCACATTGGGGCTACTTGGCTATTCATTTGGATAAATAATATTGTATCATTAGTTCACATTATCATGGGTGAAAGATGGGCAGTCTCCTTTTGTGCAATTTACTGCCTCTGGGGAAAAACAATCACTGGAAGGTCAGCTAGTAGATGGTTTTGACATGACAGCACATAACAACAACTACAACAACAGTACAAATCATTGAGCTTGTAGACTAAAATCTAAATGAGAAAGCAAAACTTAAAATTATTACAGAGAGAATAATTTCATTAAAGTAAATATGGAGAAATATTCTTGTATTGGAAAAGTCACAATTCACACACACACA
>NW_006399790.1:6693359-6699214 GCF_000299155.1 Elephantulus edwardii | reverse complement strand
TGGTTGCTGTGATGCTAAACACTGTGACACTGATGTGTCAAATGTGATAATGGTTACCCAGGGTGGACAGTGTTTGGTGGAGCTCCCCAATTAAAATAAGCTTGGAAGCAGGAGTGGCATCCACTTCTAAAATAGTTTGCTTCTGGAAACTCTATGAACTTTGAGAAATGATGAAAGTTATACAAACATTCAGGTCTTTCATTCACAGGGGCGTTATGAGTCGTCTATGACACAATGACACTTAACAACAACAACATATATTTTTACTAAGATATGTAAATAAATTTAAAAATAAACTACAAAATGGCAGATGTTTTTATAGGTTTTCCAAAAGGGCATTTAGTTTAGTATTGTTTGTAAAAGTAGAAAAAGGAGCAAAACTATTTTACACAAATAAATGTATACAGATGATACAACCTTGCTTAATGAAAGCGAGGAAGAGCAGAAGTGTTTGCCACAGTAAATCAAAGACTACAGCCTTCAATATGGATTACATCTGAACATCAAGAAAACAAAGAATCTCACTACTGGACTAATAGGTGATCATGATAGATGGGAAAAGATTGAACTGTCAACAACTTCATCTTGCTTGGATCCACAATCAACACCCTTGGTACCAGCAGTCAGGAGATAGGGAGCTATATTGCACTAGGAAAGTGTCCAGTCAGGGATCTTTCCAAATTACTGAGAAGCAACAACGTCAGTTTGAGGACTAAGGTGCACCTGATTCAGGCCATGATCTTTTTAATCACTTGCTATGCATCTCAGAGCTGGACAATGAATAAACACAACAGAAGAAAAATTGATGCCTTTGTGTTGTGGTGTTGCAGAAGAGTGCTGAATATCCCACGGACTGCCAAAAGAACAAACATTATTTCTTGGAGAGAGAATTGCCAGAGTGCTCCTTGGAGGCAAAGATGACAAAGCTTCATCTCAGATACTTTGGACATGTTAAAATAGGCTATTCCATCGTGTTTGGAGATGTGGATTGATGGCAAATGAGCGGAAGATCCTCAACTAGATGGACTGACATAGTGACTGTAGCAATGGGCTCAAGTGTGTCAGAAATTATGAAGATGGCATAGAATTGGACAGGGTTCAGATCTGTTGTTCATAGGGTCGCTGAGTCATACTTTACTAAAAGGCACCTATAACAACAACATGTACTAGTTATCAAGAACAGACATCGATATATATTTATTATATATTGTCAAGTGATTTTAAAAGGCTAGTTACAGCACTTTATGGGCCTAAACATAATGATGGCTATGAGAATGTCACAGGACCAGGAAGTGTTTCTTTTTCTTGTGCATACATAGAGTTGCTATGAATCAGAATTCATTCAGTAGCACCCAACCACAAATTACAGAACTAGATGTATAATTTTCAGTTATATAGATTAAGTTGTTGCAGTTGTTGTTGTTGTTAGGTGCTGTGGAGTCAAGTACGACTCATAGCAACCCTATGAACAACAGATCTGAACCCTGTCCTACCCTGTGCCATCCTCACAATCTCTGAAACCACCAAGCTCATAGACGTCCCTTTCCAAGGAATCTCCTAGCAACATACCCAAAGTTTATCTAAGCTTTTTCACCTTTGCCTCCAAGTAACACTCTAGCTGCACCTTCTCCAAAACCTATCTGTCAAGAGCAACAAGCGAGAGGGGAGAAATCCGTATGTAAGTAGACTCATGCATGTCATATTGTGCGTTGTTGTTGTTGTTGTTATGTGCTGTCAAGTTGCCTGTTAGTCATAGAGACCCTATTTACAACAGATCTAAAACCTGCTCTATCCTGTGCCAATCTTATTGTCTCTGAAACACCTATACCCACTACCCTAGTCACTGAGTCAATCCATCTCATACAGGGTCTTCCTCTTTTTTGTTGTCCCTCCACTCTCCCAAGTATGACATTCCTCCTTGCAACATGCCCAAAGAATATCAGATGAAGCCTTAGAATCAATCCTTGCCTCCAAGGATCTGCCTGGTCTCACCCTCTCCAGGAGGAACTTATTTTTTCTCCTAGCAGTCCATGGTATACTCAATACTCTTGTGTAGCACCACAGCTCAAGGGCATCAATTCTCCTTCTATCATCCGTATTCACTGTCCAGCTTTCTGGTGCATAGCAAGTAATTGCAAAGACTTTGGCCTGGATCAGGCACACCTTAGTCTCCAGACTAACATCATTGCTCTTCAGTACTTTGGAGAGGTACCTGACAACAGACTTTCCCAATGCAATTCCTCTTTTCATTTCCTGGCTGCTGGTACCAAGAGTGTTGATTGTAGATCCAAGCAAACTAAAGCTGATAACAATCTCAATTTCTTCACTGTCTATCATGATGTTGCTAATGAGCCCAGTGATGAGAATCTTTGTTTTCTTGATGTTGGGCTTCAATCCATGTTGAAGGCTGCAGTACTTGACCTTCTGCAGCAAATGCTTCCATTCCTCTTCAGTTTCAGCAAGCAGGGTTGTCTCATCTGCATAATGCAGATTGTTGATGAGTCTTCCTCCAAAACTGATGCCATCTTTGGCCTCAGAGCCCAACCTCCCAGATAACCTATTCTGCATATAGACTGAAAAGATATGGAGATAGGACACATCCTTGGCATACACCCTTCCCAATTTTGAACCATGCAGTATTTCCTTGCTGTGTTCTGATGACTGCCTCATATTTTATACATAAGTAAAATAGAATATTTTGTTCCTAAAATGTTGTGCATCCATCAAAGAAGTGTAAATGGAATCAATAATGCCATTTACCATGTAAAAAAAGTGGATGGTGAATCATCATATGACTCACTAATGAAACATTTCAATATGTTCCATTATGAGTGGAAACAGCCACCTTTTAAAATCTAGATAATTACATCTAATCACTGTTTTGTCAATTTGTACTTTGAAATAAATCATGACAAAGTGTGTATGCTGCCTGTTTGCTTCTGAAATCTGGTAAAAATGCTTTAAGAGATTCAGGGTCTTGGTTGTATTCCAGCTACTCCATCACCTGAGCATGTATTCAGCAGTCAAAGTAACTGTGGTATTTAAGTTGATAATGATTTGACCTTCAATATCAGGTGTTTCTTATGAAATGTTTCCATTTATGGAATCAATTTTTTCCCCTGAGCTGATAAAGTCCTACTTTATTTAAACTTTTAAAGGTCTCAAATTCATCCAATTAATTAATCCACACTGTAGGTGTATGATAAATCATATTGGTCAGTCAAAAGTCATTGCTGTGCAGTTGGAACCAACTCATACCTTACCCTCCAGTGAGTTTTCAGAGGCTGCAAATCACATGTGAGGAGATCGTTCATCTTTCTCCTGAGATCAGATTATTAGAAGTAATTTGAAGTTGGTTGATGTGGAAGGTCAAATAATGTTTAACAAAGATATCAAGCTGTAATGCCTTGTTGTTGTTGTGTTTGTTGGTTTGTTTTTCTTTTTAAAAAGCCTTTTGCAGATGCAAGCAAAATGAGGATTACTTAAGTGGGACTTAATCTATTTAGCAGCATCCATAAGACAGAAGAGGGAGGTTTAATACAGAAGAGAAGGAGGTACCATGCAGAGAGAGATTGGAGTGACGTGGCCATAGTCACTGAGTGCTGGTAGTGACCATAAGTTGAAAGGGGCAAGGAAAGAAATGTCAACACTTTGATGTTGGTCTCGTGATACTCATTTCAGACTTCTGACCTCCAGAACAGCAAGTGAATACATTTTTGTTCTTTTAAATCATCGACTTTGTGGTAATGTAATAGTTGATGTTGTAATCTCCCACATATTCATACATGGGCTCAGGAGAAAATAAGTAAAAAAGAAAACTCTAGAAAATAAGTAGGACAAATTTCTGAAAATTAAAAAAGTGTATTCAATGTAAATTGTTGGTGTTAAAAATGGCAATAAGCTTTTGCTTGGCTTACTTTCCATTGTTATAAAAATACGTACTTTAAAAAATGATTCCTATTTGTAACATCCAAATTATACTCAGTTTGTGGTGGTGGTGGTGGTGGTGGTGTTATGTGCTGTTGAGTGGCCTGCACAAGAGTGCTAAACCCTACTCTATCCCTTGTCAATCTCATTATCTCCGACACGCCCATCCATATTACCCCAGAGACTGAATCAATCCATCTCATCGAGGGTCTTCCTCTCCTATGCTGTCCCTCCACCCTACCAAGCATGACGTCCCTCTCCAAGGACTGATCCCTCCTTGCAACATGTCTAAAGTATGTCAGACGAAGCTTCAGAATCTTTGCCTCCATGGAGCAGCCTGACTTTACCCTCTCCAGGACAAACTTGTTTGTTCTCCTAGCAGTCCATGGTATATTCAATATTTTTCTCCAACACCAAAGCTCAAAGGCATCAACTCTCCTTCTATCATCCCTAGTCTCTGTCCAGCTCTCTGATGTATAGCAAGTAATTGCAAAGACCATGACCTGGATCAGGCACACTTTAGTCTCCAGACTGACATCATTGCTCTTCAGTACTTTGGAGATTTCTCTGACAGCAGACTTTCCCAATGCAATATACCTTTTAATTTCCTGGCTGCTGGTACCAAGAGTGCTGACTGTAGAGCCAAGCAACTGAAGCTGTCAACAATCTCAGTCTCTTCATCATCCATCATGATACTGCCAATCAGCCCAGTGGTGAGGATCTTTGTTTTCTTGATGTTGAGCTTCAATACATATTGAAGGCCGCAGTCCTTGACCTGCTGCAGCAAGTACTTCAGGTCCTCCTCAGTTTCAGCAAGCAGTCTGTAGCTACCTGCAAAGTTAATTCTCAGATTAAAGGTGCCATATATATTTCTCCCTGGACTATGTGGGCTAGAAAGAAAACCCTGACCACTTGTCTGAAGGGAAAAAAAGTGGGATTCAATAGTCTTAGAGGAAAAATTCAGTGGTTCATAAAACAGTTGTCTAGGAGTAAATCTTGTTTGTAAACTCCCTTATATTTTACTTAGATATGTTGAGTCTAAAGGTCTATTGATTTCTTTGAACAAAGCCAAATAAAAATGAGTTTCTTGCCTTCATTGGATGCCTTTTGGATTATTGCTTGTCAATGGTCAACTCAAAGGTGTTTTAGATGTGATTCAGTTATTATAGGTCTGTTCCATGAGGGCTCAATGCTTCATCTGTGAAATGGTGCAGATAAAATTTAGGAATGCTTTTCCTCCTTGGTGCCAGTAAGGTGAGCTGGTAAAACTGAAATCCATGATGAGCAATTGTTACAACATTGATTATGAGGGAGAAAAGGTGAGACGAGGCTAGTAGTCAGGTGAAAGTGACAAATAAGGTCTGAGACACATCATTGCTAGGAAGAAGACATGAATTGTTGCAGAGGATTAATATATGAAGATATATAAATATATAAAAGTTTCCTTTGTTTCTCTGGTAACAAGCATAGGCTGGATTTAGAAGAGGTTGTGGTACTAGGGATATTATAGCTAATGTTAGATGGATCTTGGCAGAAAGCAAAGATACCAGAAGAATGTCTACCTGTGCTTCATTTACTATGCAAAGGCTTTTGACTGTGTGGATCACAACAAGAAGTGCCTGACTCTGAGAAGAACGGGAATCCCAGAACATTTGATTGTGCTAATGCGAAACCTACACTTGGACCAAGAGGCAGTCATCAGAACAGAGCAAGGAGACACTGCATGGTTCAAAATCAAGAAGGGGGTCCTTCAGGGATGTATTTTGTCTCTATACATTTTCAATCTGTATGCAGAACAGATCATCCGAGACGCTGGGCTGTACAAAAAGGAATGTGGCATCAGGATTGGTGGAAGAGTCAACAACCTTCGTTATGCAGATGACACAACCCTGCTTGCTGAAACTGAGGAGGACCTGAAGCGCTTCCTG
>NW_006399790.1:6686614-6692939 GCF_000299155.1 Elephantulus edwardii | reverse complement strand
TCCTTGGAGTCAAGGCTTCTGAAGCTTCGTCTCACATACTTTGGGCATGTTGCAAGGAGGGACTGGTCCTTAGAGAGGGACATCACGTTTGGCAGAGTGGAGGGGCGGCGAAGGAGAGGAAGACCTTCGATGAGATGGACCGATTCTGTGATTGGAGCGGTGGGAATAAATGCATTTGAGATGGCTAGGTTGTCACAGGGTAGAACGGCATTTAGAACTCTTGTACATAGGGTCGCTATGCGTTGCAAACAACTTGATAGCACATAACAACAACAACAAGAAGAAGCATAAGGAGTGGAGCAGGTAAGGGCATTGGGGATACAATGGAGAAAAAAAAAAGTAATGCTCTCTTTCAAAATTGTGCAATAGTGGAGCATTCAAATGGATATTAAAGTAACCAAAACTATCAGAGCTTGCATTTGTCAATTTTGTGTTCTGTAGGAAGAATCTTTCAAATTCCTCTATCTTCATATAAAAACAACAAAACAAAACCCATTGCTGCTTCCTCTTAGCTGACCCACCAGCCGATTTCCAAGGGTGTAAATCACAGGGAAGGAGACCACCTATCTTTCTTTTGAGTGGCTGTTAGTGGATTCAAACTGTCAGCGAGCCACAGCCTTTGGGTTAGCAATGCAACTTCCTATGGAGTAGGCTGCCAGAGCCCCCTCTGCCTTTATATAATCTGTGGCATATATCTATCTATCTCATGACATCTTTGTTTCATCTTTCCGTCACTGCCTTTTTCTTCACTGGATGACAGCATGGAAGTCATTTCACTTTTTAAAGACTTACAGCCTTTGTTAAATAATGATAAATTATTATATACTGTTATGAAGCACAAGGTCCTTTTATGTATGTGACACAAGTGACTTGCAATAGGCTGCTAATGTGAAAAATCATTGGTTTGAACCAACCCACAGGCCTTGCAGAAGATAGAGTTTGTCATCTGCTTCCGTAATAATTACAGCCAATAAAAACCTATGGAATCATTCTACTCTGTAACAGATGGAATCACCATGAGTTGGAATTTACATCCACTGATTTTGGTTATTATTATTTTCCCTGACAAAAGAAGAGAGGTTTCAATCTTGTCATCTCTATTCCTATACTAACCTCCCCTTTAACTCAATTAGTGCTGATATTTAATAAAAATTGATGGTAACAATTTCACATTTTAATATTTTATGCTTTCCAACTGTTAACATTCCGTTCTTCACTGCATCTTTTAGTGAGAGCAACAGGATTTAATTCAGCCACAGGTTTGCTTAACAGAATCATGAACAGGCTTAAGTTCTATGATCTTTTGAACCACTGTAATGACTAGCATACTTAGAATAATAAATTTCCAGGTGTGAAAAACTAGATATTGCCTTAGAAATCTAAGAGACCAATATTGTCTTATGTCTCTATTACTGTCTACCAAAGAGGCCCAAATGCAGTGAATTAAACAACATTTATCATCTTAGAATTACTGTAGGCCAGGAATCTGGAACGGGCTTCACTGGGCTTTCCAGCTCTGAGTCTCTTGCAGGCTGCAACCAGGGCATCAGCTGGGGTTATAATCATCTCAAGACGCAGTTAGAGAGCTGAATATACTTCCAAGCTGATTCAGTAGTTGTTGGCAGGATTCATTCATTTCCAGGCTGTTGAGCTGAGAGTTTCAGTTCCTCATTGATTGTTGGCCAGAAGCTGCCCTCAGTTCCTTGCCATATGGGCCTTTCCATAGAAGCTGACGGCATAGTATCTGGTTCTTCTAAGAGTGTGTGTGTGTGTGTGTGTGTGTGTGTGTGTGTGTGTGTGTGTGTGTGAGAGAGAGAGAGAGAGAGAGAGAGAGAGAGAGAGAGAGAAATTGCATGAGAGACAGATATAAAGACAGAGAAAGACTAGTTTCCACTAAGACAGGGAGCTCTGGTGACTCAGTAAGTAGGGGAGTTGCATTGCCAATCCACAAGCAGGTGGTTCTAATCCAACAGCTGCTCCATAGGAGATAGATGGACAATCTCCTCCTGCGTGATTTATAGTTTCTGAAAAGCTGCTGAAGGCTTAACAGTGAACACTTCATTGTGTTCAGCTATGAGTCAGTTCTGACTTCAAGAAGTCAGTCTTGCAGTCTAAACTCAGCAGTGATATGCCATCACTTTTGCTATATTCTGTTGGTTTGAGGTGAATCATAAAGTCCAACTGACAACCAAATATCAGGAATTTTGAACAACGGTATAGAAACCAAGTGGTAGGAAGTGTCTGGGGCCATCTTGGAAGGCATCCTACCACAGACACACACATTGAATAACAAGGCAAACCTATCCATTTCAAATAATTGTAAAATGGTGCAACCATTCTGGAAGGAAGTTTGGTGCTTCCTCAAAAAGCTGAACATAGAAATTCCATATGACCCAGCTATTCCACTACTTGGAATATACCCTGAGAATATGAGGTCTGAGGCACAAGCTGAGATTTGTACAACAATGTTCATAGCAGCATTATTTCACAAGAACATGGAAACAGCCCAAATTTCCAACCACAAAAAAATGCATTGAGAATTTATGGTACATTCACACAATGGAATACTATGCAGCATGCAGGAAAAATGATTTTGTAAATCATTACCTAACTTGGGAGGGACTGGAGAGCATTATGTTGAGGGAACTAACTCAGTCCCACAGGGATAAATATTGTTTAAGACTGTAATTGTAGAATAAGTTTAAGGATCCAGGAGGGGTGGGAGAGGCTGAAAGCAGAGGAATGTGGATGTACAGGGGGAAAAGGAGATTAATCATTGGGTTGTACAATTTCATGGATGGAGGGGTAAGTGAAATGGAAAGGATTTGTTTAAATTTATATTAGAAATTTGTAAATAAGCTAGTAAAAATAAAATACATTAAAAATATTATGTTGCAGTATAGTTGTTCATTTCTTTGAGGGCATCTGTGCTAGCATGGGGTGCCCTTATGGTGTAGCAGGTTGACTGAAAGGTCACTTGTTCAAATTCGACAGCTAATCTGCAGGAAAAATATGAAGCCGGCTGCTCCAAAAAGACTTACAGCCTTGGAAGCCTCTGTAGTAGTTCTACTCTGTCCCGTCTCACCACCAAAAGTCAGAATCAACTCAGTGGCAATGGTTTGATGCAAGGTGCAAGCATTACTCTGAATTAAAACATGAGTGACAAAAAAACATAATTTCAGTACAAGCCATCACCAAAAAAAGCTTTTTTTTCCAAACAAATAAGACTTCTAGACTTCTGTTTCAACAAATGTGCTTCTATTACCTCATTGATTTATTACAGATTCTACTGGTGAACTGAATGATAGTGGTATTCACTGGACTTCCCTGTATGAGTATGGATATTATCCTGTCACTCACCACATTTCAAGATAGATCTAGAAATTACTTTTTTAATTATGAAACCAACCCCATTTTTTCCTCACCCTTTCATCCCCAGCATAGTAAATCATATGATCACCTGATTCAAAATGTCCCATCTCATTTCGCCAATACCCAGTATGTCAATATTTATGCGTTCCATTTCTTTCTTAACAATGTCCAATTTTCCTACACTCATGCTTCTCACATTCCACGTTCCAATCACTAGTATCTCCTTACAGCTGTTTCTCTTTCTCCGTGTTTCCATTTCTAAGATCTCAGGTTCAATTGCCATGTCTTTTAGTCCAAATGATAGAAGAATGGGAATCCCAGAACATTTGATTGTGTTAATGCGAAACCTCATGCGGGCTGAGAGTGGGGTGGAGCTCCCCGATTAAACAAGCGTGGAAGGAGGAGTGGCATCCACTTCCATAATAGCTTGCCTCTGGAAACCCTATAAACCTGGAGAGAGGATGAAAGGCACCCAAGCGTCAAGGACTCTCCTTCATAGGGTCGCTATGAGTCGCCTGCGACTCGACGGCAGTTAACAACAACAAGAACAATGCGAAACCTACACTTGGACCAAGAGGCAGTCGTCAGAACAGAGCAGGGAGACACTGGATGGTACAAAATAAAAAAAGGGGTCCGTCAGGGGTGTATTTTGTCTCCATACCTTTTCAATCTGTATGCAGGAAAGATCATCCGAGATGCTGGGCTGTACAAGGAGGAATGTGGCACCAGGATTGGTGGAAAAGTAAATAACAACTTGTGTTATGCAGATGACACAAACATGCTTGCTGAAACTGAGGAGGACCTGAGGCGCTTGCTGCAGAAGGTCAAGGACTGCAGCCTCCTATATGGATTGAAGCTCAACATCAAGAAAACAAAGATTCTCACCACTGGGCCAATTGGCAGCATCGGTATGGATGGTGAAGAGATTGAGATAGCTAACCGTTTTAGTTTACTTGGTTCCACAGTCAATACTCTTGGTAACAGCAGCCAGGAAATCAGGAGATGAATTGCATTGGGAAAGTGAGCTATGAGGAACCTCCCAAGAGTACTGAAGTGCAATGACGTCAGGCTGGAGACTAAGGTGTGCCTGATTCAGGCTATAGTTTTTGCAATTACATGCTATGCATCAGAGAGTTGGACAGTGACTAGGGATGATAGACAGAGAATTGATACCTTTGAGCTGTGGTGCTGGGGAAGAGTGCTGAATATACCATGGACTGCTAGGAGAACAAACGGGTTTGTCCTGGAGAGGGTATAGCCAGAACGCTCCCTGGAGTCAAAGATTCTGAAGCTTCGTCTGACACACTTTGGGCATGTTGCAAGGAGGTCCTTGGAGAGGGACATCATGTTTGGGAGAGTGGAAGGATGGCGCAGGAGAGGAAGACCCTCGACAAGGATTGATTCTGTGAGTGGAGTGGTGGGAATGAATGTGTTTGAGACGGCGAGTTGGCACAGGATAGAACGACGTTTAGGGCTCTTGTACAAAGGGTTGCTATGAGTCACAAATGACTCGATGGTACATAATAACAACAACAACTGGTGAACTCTATTATACCAGACTTTATTTTACCCATGATGACATCTATATGTATAGCTTCTAAAATGCATCAACTGTTTCCTCCAATAGAATGTAAAGTCCATAAAGGCAAAAACTGTTCTTTATTATCTCTAATGCTAGAGCAGGGTCTGGTACACAATGGGCCCACAAGAAATATGCATTGAACAAATTAACTAATGAATGCCAACACATGTCTTGTTTTCCAACTTGTGAGAGAAGAAATTATCTCTTTCATTTTACAGTTATTGTTGTTGCTGAGTGCTATTGAGTTGGAACCAACTCATTAGCTGACCCTCCTGCAGGTTTTAAGAGGCTATAAATCTCACAAGAGTAGATTTCTTATCTTTCTACCATGAATCAGCTGAGGATTCAAACTACCTTCCTTTGGTTTGGCAGTGTAACTCCATGCCACTGAGCTTCCAGTTTTATAGTAGATAATGTTAAGGTTTTATAGTAGACAATCTTATAGATGTTCTTTCCAAGAATCTGAGTATTTCTAAGTTAGAGACCATACATCTCAGTTTCTCCATTTTCAAAATAAAAATATATATAATAAAGGAAGAAGTTCACGATGCACTGAAAGCTTTATTAAAAAAAATTAAGACTCAAAGAATTGATGGAATACCAATTGACATGTTCCAACAAACAGATGCAGCCCTGGACATGCTCAGCAGGGTTATGCCAAGAAACCTAGAAGGCAGCTAGCTATCTGGCCAATGGACTGAAAGAGATCCATATTTGTTCACATTCCCTGAAAAAGGTGAATCTACAGAATGTGAAAATTATCAAACAATATCATTCATTTCATAGGCAAGCAAAATATTGCAGAAGATTATTTTAAAATGGCTGGAACAAGAAAGGAGGACACTTCAACGATTCAGATCCTCCCAGAAGAGATGTGGGTGAGCATTAACATTACTGGTAAATATATTCATTTTCTCCTGGACACAAGAGCCTATTATTTGGTCTTAAAAACCTTCTGAGTTCCCAACTCTTCTCACTATTTCTTAGTTGTTGGGCTTGACAGAAAACCTCATAAGCAGTTCCTTACTTCACCTCTGCCTTGCATGTGGACTTTTGAGCTGTAAAATAACCCAGTGGTAGATGGAATTTGGTCCAGAACTTAAGAACAATAAATGACATAGTTGAGCCTCTACATCTTGTGGTTTCTAACCTTTATACTATAATAGACAAAGTGCTAGTCAATAAGCTTTTTATTTTAAGAACTACCTTCCCTCTGTAACTTGATTTGTTCCACTGTTAGAACCTCTACTTGGAATATTATTGCTTTTCATTTTCGACTCATGTACTTTTAACTTGTTAGTTAAATTTGTGTCTTCTAGGCTCCAACAGTTCCATGATGCATCTTCAAGGATATGAACATGTATGGCTAAG
>NW_006399790.1:6683048-6686169 GCF_000299155.1 Elephantulus edwardii | reverse complement strand
AAGCGGGGAAATATAGTAAGCCAATATTAAATATTTGTAATAAACTGAATGCTATTTAAAAAAAAAACACACATGGCTGGAACAGTACATTAAAAGAGAACTGCCAATGCAGTATTCATTATTTATCCCCTTTCTTCCCTTACTTTCCCCCAACCGCCATATCAGTCTTATTTTGTAACAGTGGTTTTATGCAGGTTTATTACAACAGCCCAAAATAAAAGGTACATTGCAAAGATGACTGGGGGTGGGGGAAGGAGGTATTTGTGTAACAGTGAATGAATATTTTTAAAAAGTGAACTGGGAGAAGGGACAGGAAAAGAGAGGGGGTAAAATGTACAACAATGAATTAAAGAAAATCTAACTTTTCTGTAAACTTTTGTTAAAATCACAATTAAAATGAAAAAAATTATTTAAAAAGAACAAAAGAGTGAACTGCCGTAAGTTCAAGCTGGGTTTAGAAGAAGGCATAGCACTAAGGACATAATTTTAACGTCAGATGGATCATGGCTGAAATCATATAATACCAGAAGAATGTCTATTTGTGTTTTGACTATGCAAAGCCATTTGACTGTGTAGTCCACAAGAGATTATGGCTAACACTGAGAAGAATGGGAATCCCAGACCACTTAATTGTGCTCATAAAAACCCAATACCTAAACCAAGAGGCTAATGTTCAAAGAGAGAAAGGGAATACTGCATTATTTAAAATTGGTAAAGGTGTGTGTCAGGGCTGTACCTTTACTCCATACCTATTAAATTTGCATGAAGAATAAATCATTTGAGAAGTGTACTTTATGAAGAACAATATGTGGCATCAGAATCAGAGGAAAACTCGACAAGCTGAGTTGTGACACAACCTTATTTGCTGAAAGTAAGGAGGACTTAGAAGATTGATGTAGAAGATCAAAGACTACAGCCTCCAATACAGATTATATCTCAATATCAAGAAAACAAAGTTCCTCATCACTGAGCCAACAGGCAACCTTGTGATAGCTGGAGACTATCCTTAATGCTTTAATCTTAGATCCACAACCAAAATCCTTGGTACCAGCAGGCAAGAAATCAAAAGTCATGTTGCATTCAGAATATCTGCTGTCAAGTACCTTTCCAAACAGCTAAAGAGCAAGATGTCAATTTAAAGACAAAGTTACACATGATCCAGGCCATAATCTTTGAAATTACTTGCTATGCAATAGAAAGCTGGACACTGACTAAGGATGATAGAAGAATTAATGCCTTTGAATTGTGGTGCTGGAGAAGAATATTGAATATACCATGGGCTGCTAGCAGAACAAACAGGTTTGTCCTGGAGAGGGTAAAACCAGACTGCTCCTTGGATACAAGGATTTTGAAGCTCCATCTGAGCTTTTTGGGCATGGTGCAAGGAGGGGCCAGTCCTTGGAGAGGAACATCATGCTTGGAAGGATGGAAGGACAGAGCAAGAGAGGAAGACCAAAGATGAGATGGATTGACCAAGTGACTGGGGTAATGGGGGTAGGTGTGTCAGAGATCATGAGATTGGCTCAGGATAGAGCAGAGTTCAGAGGTGTTGTACATAGGGTCTCTATAAGTTGCAAGCAACTTGACAGTATATAACAACAATGCATCTGAAAGTAGAACAATGACTAAGGAGAATAGGAGAATAATTGATGCTTTTGAGTTATGGTGATGCAGAAAAATACTGAATATCTCAAGGACTGCAACAAGAACAAACAGATGTCTTGGGAAAAGTGCAACTAGGGTGCTCCTTGGAGGCAAGGATGGTAAAATTTTCTTTCACATATTTGGGCATGTTATTCAGAAGGGTTATTCCTTTGAAAAGACGTTATGGTTGGAATGGTGGAGGGTAAGTGAAAAAATAAAGAAAGTTCTCAACATGATGAATTGACACAGTGAGTGGAACAATGGGCTCAGGTATACCAGAGATGATGAGGATGGCACAAGATAGGGCAGGGCTCAGATTCACAGAGTTGCTATGAGTCATGATCAACTCAACTACACATAACAACATTTTTTCCTTATGCAAATACTTATCTGACTCCTAAGCTTTCTGGGAAAAAAGCCAGGTAGAAATATAAACAAGCCATAAAATTTTAAGTAAATAACTCATTTTTATTAAGCTTAAGAAAGAAATATATTAAATATTCAAACTATTCCATCTTTAAAGATTATGTTTATGCATATTTTCTTTGAATATGCATATATACCTAAAACATTGTGTGTGTGTGTGTGTGTGTGTGTGTGTGTGTGTATATATATTGTTGTTGTGTCCTATTGAGTTGAAACCGACCCATAGCTGACCCATGGGAGGAGATTGCCTATCCTTCTCCTACAGTGCAGCTGGTGGACTCAAACCGTGTGCCTTTGGGATTGCAGAGCAACTTCTTGCCACTAGGCCGCCAGAGCTCCCCGTATATAAAATAAGTATACTAAACTACGTTTAACAGTGAGGTATTATCATCAGATAAAAAATGTATGAAATTAAGAGAAAGCTCAGCCTTTATTAATTTGGAAATAATCTCACTATGAAATTATTTTGCTTTTAAGTGCAAAGTTTTACATCTTAATATTGTTTCTAACGTAATACTTGTGCCTCATTATCTTAGTTAACTGTTAACTTTCTTAGGAACCCTTATGACACAGAAGTTAGTGCTCAGCTGCTAATATGTAAGTCATCAGTTCAAATTCACCCGCCATTCTAAAGAAGAATAACATAGTAGTCAGCGTCAAGATTTGCAATCTTCAAATCCTATGCGACTGTTGGAATTGACTCAATGGTAATGGGTTTATAGACTGTTAGTTTTCATTGGTATGACTGACTACAAAAATAATGTATTTTCACAACTATGAGATATCATCTCACCCCAGTCAGAATAGCAAACTTTAACAGAACAGCAAGCAACAAATGTTGGCGAGGTTTGTGGAGAAACTGGAACCCTTATTCACTGTTGGTGGGACTGTGAAATTGTGCAACCACTGTGGACGGCGGTATGGCGCTTTCTCAAAAAGTTGCAAATAGAAATACTATTTGACCCAGCAATTCCACTACTGGGAATATATCCCAAAGAGACCATAACTGACATCCAAGCAGATATATGCACACCCATGTTTAACGCAGCTC
>NW_006399790.1:6680918-6682433 GCF_000299155.1 Elephantulus edwardii | reverse complement strand
TATGAATTGTCAACCTTTCAGTTAATATTCGAACCATAAAAAACAATGGCCACCAGGTCTCCTCGAAAACTATTACAAAATATAATTGATAGAAATAACTGGATAAAAACAGGTGTCAATCTCAATAATCATTAACTATTTTTAAGCTTCTTTATAGCTCACATTCAATAATACATTTTATTAGACTGTGCCTTTATATGTAAATTTGTTTTCTGAAATTAAAAAAATAATTGAGGCAATATTTGTAGTTTCACATTTAACATCAGGTACTATTTTGGTTTTTTTGAGCTCTGACTATTTCACTTTAGAGAACAAACTCGACAAAGCAACCTAGGGACTGCCTTCAAAACAACTCAGCAATGTTGTTGTTGTTGTTGTGAACCATCAAGTCAGAACCAATCCAAGACTGACCCTCCAGTGGGTTTTCAAAGACAGTTAATCTCACAGGAGGAGATTGCCCACCCTTCTCCTGTGGAGTAGCTGGTGGATTTGAACCACGTGCCCTAGAGATCTCAGCACAGTTCCTTACCACTATGCCACCAGCTCCCTTTGCAAAGTTACTCTCCCTAACTAATATAGATATATTGTTCATTTCTTCCGAATACTGTTTGCATTTTTCTCTAAAAGCAAAAAAACCAAAACAGAGAGGGTATTATCATTCAAATTTATAAATCCCACAAGTATGATTTCCCTATAAACAAAAATGCTATTTCTATAAACTAATGTAATTTAAAATGTATTTCCCTTCCTGAGAAAAGAAGCAATTTGCAAACTAAGTTGTATAATCACAAATGTAAATGTATTTGTCCTCTTAGCAACCTCTCTGATATGGGATGACATGCTAAATTAACTTATTCTTGATTTAGTATAAATAACAGAACCAATTTTGTGAAAGAGCAATTCTCTTCTAAACTAAGACTTGAAATATCATGCGTAAAATTTATTTGCTTTAATAGTGGTTGTAGATAATTTTTTATGTTCTTATTTTTTCAAATTAGTTTGTTTCATATATGAGTCTTTTCATTGATTGAAAATTCTAATATCATAAAGTACACTTAAAATAGTAAAAGTATCCCCTTTGCCTCCCATCCACCTTTTCAGGATTAAAATTTGTATCAGGGAAGAATATGTTTAGCTCTTCATCATCTTCTCAGTTCCCATCAAGTTGCAGCCATGAAGGTCGAGCTGCATAGTTTCAGCGGGTACAAGATCTACCCCAGCCATGGAAGGTGCTATGCCATGACCAACAGGAAAGTGTTCTAGTCTCTTAATGCAAAATGCGAGTAGGCTTTCCTTTCCAGAAGGAATCCATGGCAGATAAATTAGACTGTCCTCTACAGAAAGAAGCACAAAAAGGGTCAATTGGAAGAAATTCAAAAGAACCCACTGTGCAGTCAAATTCCAAAGGGCCATCACTGGTACATCTCTTGCTGATATGGCCAAGAGGAATCAAAAGCCTAAAGTTAGAAAGGCTCAATGAGAACAGGCTGCCAGGGCTGCAAAGGAAGTAAAAAA
>NW_006399790.1:6678171-6679335 GCF_000299155.1 Elephantulus edwardii | reverse complement strand
TTCATTAAAATTAATAAAATAAAATTTAAAATATATTAAAAAATTACTATATAACCTGAGAGAAACTAGGGACCATTATGGTGAGTGTAAATAGCCCAGTCACTTATGGAAAAATATTGCATTACTTCACTATTGGGATAATAGAAATATAACTGATATTACATTATATTGGTGTTGTGTTGTTGTTGTTGATTGCCTTCAAGTCGAGCACAACTCATAGTGACCCTAAGAACAAAAGGTCTGAAGCCTTTCTATAACTATCAAATTTATCTAAGTTCATACAGTTTTCAGAGGCATGTTTTTTAGGAAGTGGATGCCACATAATATATGATAATTACCATAAGCAGTTTCTTATTGATGAAAATTTACATGTATCAATGTTTGCGCTGTTATCGGTGTGCTGTGATGGCTGTTCTGGAGCAAATATCCTTTTCTATGTACTTGAGTATATCTTCAGGATAAATTCCTTGAAGTGTAATTGCCAGATTAAAAGGCATGCACATTTTAAATCTTCTTAATAGAGACTTAAAGAGCAATAAAAAGTGGCTTCAAAATTTTAGTGAGAGGAAATATATATAAATACCTTTATACTAGATACAAAGGGCTTCTTCTAATTAAGCATTCAATAACTTCTATTTATTATAACTTTATGTAGTAAAAAAGGTAATAAAGGTTTCATTTTAAAAGGGCTGTTTGTAAAATTTTAGAAGATATTTGGGTGCTGTAAAAGAGTGAGAAGAAGATAGGTTTATATCCGTTATCTGTACTGTTTCATTAGGTGCTGTGGAGTCGGTTCTGACACACAGCCAACCTATTGACAACAGATTGAAACCTATCATGCACTATACTCACAATCTTGATTATGCTTAAGCCTATATTTTTATAAAAACTTTCTATTTTATTATCTTTTAATTACAATTTCCATATACACTACCATATACACTACGTCAGTATGGATGGTGAAAACATTGAGATAGCTAACAGTTTTAGTTTACTTGGTTCCACAGTCAACGCTCTTGGTAACAGCAGCCAGGAAATCAGGAGATGAATTGCATTGGGAAAGTCAGCTGTGAGGGACCTCTCAAGAGTATTGAAGAGCTACATCACGCTGGAGATTAAGGTGCACCTGATCTAGGCTATAGTCTTTGCAATTACGTGCTATGC
>NW_006399790.1:6676299-6677456 GCF_000299155.1 Elephantulus edwardii | reverse complement strand
TCACTGAGGATCTTACTCTTTTTTCAAGGAAGCATTTCTTAGGGAGCACTACTTGTCCTTTACTGTGTCACTGGCACAATTACAGATCAGTGTGATTAGTTTCAGCACTAGCATTAGGAGATGGCATTAGTTACTGGATTATATTAGGACATATTAGGCTTATAGTAGAACACACTGTGCAGACATGCCAGTGAATAGGACAAAAGGGAGCAAAAGGGAGAGAACTTGGAAGATACTCTGTGATAAAGGACAACACATTTGAATGTCCTCAATACAAATCAGCACTTTGAGATTCTTATAGACAGCTTGTTGTTGTTGTTGTTGTTTTGTGCCATTGAGTCAAGTACGACTCATAGTGATCCTATGAACAACAGACCTGAATCTTCTCCTTGCTTGTGCTATCCTTATCATCTCTGATACACTTGAGCCCATTTCTGCAGTCACTTTGTCAATGTGTCTCTTTGGGGGTTAGAGGAGGATGAATTTTGTGACAAAGTCTCACCATCACTGCTTCTACAGAGCACTTTTTGATGTCCTTCTTCCAAGACAGATTTACTTATTCTTCAGGAAATCCATGGTATATTCAATTTTATTCACCAACACTATAATTCAAAACATCAATTTTTTTGTCTTCCTTATTCATTGTCCCGCTTTCACATGCATGTGAGATTACTGAAAACACCATGGCTTCGGTCAGGCACAGTTTAGTCCTCAAGGTGACTTCTTTGCTTTTTAACAATTTGAAAAAGATATTTCAGTACAAGTTGTACAAGTGTTACTCTAATTATGATAATATTAAGCATTGGCTTAAATTGACCTCAAGAAATATAGGTTATTGTCTCCTTGCAAACTGTTGTCTGGTATCGACTAATGAGAGAGAGAGAGAGAGAGAGAGAATGAGAATTCATTTCATTCAAATCACGAAATAAAGAAAGACCAGCTATGGACTTCATTTTTAAAACATATATCGGAGACTGATCGAACATGCAATCAAGATGCATTGATAATAATGGGTGGCTGGAATGCAAAAGTTGGGAAGAAAGAAGAAGATTCAGTAGTTGGAAAACATGGACTCGGTGACAGAAATGGAGCGGGAGAGAGAATGATCGAATTTTGCACAATCAATTACTTTATCATAGCAAATACATTTTTAAGAG
>NW_006399790.1:6640025-6674207 GCF_000299155.1 Elephantulus edwardii | reverse complement strand
ACAGGACAGAGCGGAGTTTAGGGCTGTTATACATAGGGTCGCTATGAGTCGCAGGCGACTCGACGGCACATAACAACAACAACAACAACAACAACACATTTTAGATGCCACCTCACTGCCTACAACAACTCACCTGCTACATCGTGAATCTAGGTACCTGACTTAAAATTTTCTTAGTGTAAATTCAGATCTCTAGTACCACTGCCACCTGCCAGTGCCCAAATTCACCATTGCCACCTGCCAGTGCCCAAAACCCCAGCCCTGTCATACATGCCACATGCGCAGAACAACCCCAACCCTAGTGCCCACACTCCACACTGGTAACTCTGGCCCTGGTGCCTAAACCCCATGTCCAGAACCCAGGCCCTGGCCCCCATGCCTCTTGCCCAGAACACAGGTCCCATAGCCTCTTGCCCGGAACTCTGGTCCCAACACCGATGCTCCACACCAGGAACCCTGTCCCAATGCTCCACGCCTAGAACTCCAGTCCCAACGCCAGGAACCCCAGTCCTGACACCTCATACCTGGAACTCCAGTCCCGACCCTGACATGCTGTGCCAGGAGCTCCAGACCTGGTGCGAACACCCATGACAGAAGCTGAGGTACACCAGGAGCAGTACTGAAACTTGAGTGAGGTACTTTGTGGGGGGGGGGGTGACTCCTCTTTGGTTGGAGCATGTGGGACCCCTGAAGTTCATCAGAAGGGAACCACACAGCTGGAACTTGTTCTTGGAGGGAAAACCAAGGCTTTCTGGTTCTCCAATCAGTTCTCTGCACTCTGCCTTATGTCTCCTCACATCCAGCCCATCAGCTGCCTTTAGCCCTAGGTACAGCATATGTCTTACAGAGAAGGCTGCTTCCACCAGCCTATCCTCTACCAAACTGGAGCATATTTTTCCCTTGGGTCAGAATGCAGAGAAAAACCCAGACAGGGTGGCTACCCCACTCTCTTCTGGAGTGGTGCCTTCAGATCAAGAAACTTCTATCGCCTCAGACGTGAAAAACTCTACCAAAGCAATGTCACATAGGAAGCAGGCTATGTCACACCCTACACAATCCCAAAGCAAGATGTCACCCCACCCAAAAGTTACACAGTATCAATGAATTTCCTGAAGCCAGAAATTCTGATGGAATTTTCTGACATAGAATTTAAAAGAACAATGGCTGAATATTTTTAATGGGTGAAAGACAAAGAATTACAGGACACTGTAAGTAAAAACCAAAAAGAACTTTAAAAAAATCCAAAATAATACAGATAAAACACATGAGGCATTAGAGGCTCTGGAAAAACAAGAAACTACAATCCAAAATATGAGGACCAAAGTTTCAGATGCTGTCAACATGATGGAGTGACACATGAACAGGATTGAAGATATGGAACATAGAGCCCGTGAAATAGAAGATAGAATTGTCACCACTGATCTGCTAGAACATAAAGCAGAATCAAAAAGGAAGGAAAAAGAATTAAACCTAAAAATAATGTGGGACACCATCAAGAGAAATAACATGCATGTAATCAGAATTCCAGAGCAAGAAGAAACAACTAAAGGCACTGAAAAATTTGTGGAAAAATTCTTAGAAGAAAACTTTCCAGGCATAATGAAGAATGAGAGAATATATATTCAAGAAGCTGAAAGATCACCATATAGAACAGACTCCAAAAGAAAAACACCAAGGCATATCATAGTCAAATTTGCCAGAACCAAAGACAAAGAGAGAATTCTGAGAGCACCGAGGGAGAAACAAAGAGTAACCTATAAGGGAGAGCAGATAAGATTAAGTGCCAATTTCTCAGCAGAAACCATGAGAGCAAGAAGACAATGAAATGACATATATAGAACATTCAAACAGAACTGTCCATCAAGAATATTGGACCGAGCAAAATTATCCACCAAATATGAAGGTCCCAGAAAACAGAACTCAAGGATTTCATAAAAACAAGACCAGCATTGCAGGAAACACTGAGAGACGTCCTTCTTACAGAGGTGCCACAGAAAGCAGGATGGACCAAGTAAGTAGTAACAACACCAAAAAGAACTCAACAAAATTATAGCAATGAAACCTTGCCTCTCAGTAATCATACTAGATGTAAATTGTTTAAATGCACCACTAAAGAGAAAAAGAGTAGCAGATTGGATAAACACACAAAATCCATGCTGTCTACAAGAGATACACCTGAAAAAATGAAGATAAAAAAAGACTAAAAATAAAAGGGTGGGAAAGAATATACCAACCAAATGGCAAGCAGAAAAAAATAGGATTGGTAATATTAATTTCCAAAAACATGAATTTCAATGCAAAAATTGTTGTAAAGGACAAGGAAAGTCACCACATAATGATTAAGGGGGTCAAAACAACAAGAAGATATAAAAGTACTAAAATATCTATGCACAAAATGAAAGACCAAATGAAAACAAACATTAACGAAACTGATAAAGGAAACAGACAATCCCTCTATAGTCGTTGGACCCTTCAATATACCATTCTCAAGAAAAGACAGAACTTCCAGAAAGAAATCCAACAGAGACCCAGAAGAATTGAACCACAGATTAAACCAACTTGATCTCATAGATATGTATAAGGCTAATGCACCCCCAAAAAGCACAGTATACCTTCTTCTACAATGTGCCCGGAACGATCTCCAGAATAGATCACATTTTAGGACACAAGGCAAACATCAATAAATTCAAAAGCATAGAAATAATACAAACCATCTTCTCAGACCACAATGCTACAAAATTCAAAATTAATAACATGAGGATAAAGAAGGGAAAAAATCCCATACATTTGGAGGCTAAACAATACCTTGGTTGAACATGAGTTGGTATAAAAAGAAATTAATAGTTTCTTGAAACAAATGATAATGAAAACACAACTTACCAAAACCTCTAGGAAACAGTTAAAGCAGTAATTAGAGGTCAATTTATAGTGATAAGAAATTACATTCAAAGACAGGAAAAATGATCAATGATTCTGTAACACAACACCTCCAACAAATTGGAAAAGAACAGCAAAAAACCCTGACACCATCCAAAAAAAACTGAAATTATAAAAATTAGGGCAGAAATAAAAGAAATAGAAAACAGAAAAATAATTGAAACCATCAACAAAACCTGGAGTTGGTTCTTCAAAATGGCCAATAAAATTGACAACCCAGTAACAAAACTAACAAAAGAACAGCAGTAAAAGACAAAAATAATCTGAAGAAGAGATGAAATGAGCAATGTCACTGCAGAAGCAACAAAAATAAAATGGTTAACAACTGAAAATTATGAAGAACTATACTCATACAAATATAAAATCTAGAGGAAATGGACCTATACTTAGAAAAACACAACCTACCTAAACTAGCACAAACCTAAATTGAATAGACCCATTACAAAAGAAGAAATTGAAAAGGCAAGAAAACAACTTTCAGCCAAAAAAAGCCCTGGACCAGATGGTTTTACAAGTGAATTTTATCAAACATTCAGAGAACTGTCACCAAATCTGCAGAAACTACTTTAGAAATTAAAAAAAGATGGAATTCTCCCAGACTTGTTCTGTGAAGCAAACATGTTCTTGATACCAAAGCCAGGTAAAGACACCACCAAAATGGAAATCTATAGGCCAGTATCTCCCATGAACATAGACGCAAAAATGCTGAATAAAATCCTGGCCAATGGAATCCAATGATACATAAAAAAAATAATTCACTATGACTAAGTGGGATTCATAACAAGTATGGAAGTTCAACATAAGAAAAACAATCAGTGTAATTCATCACATTAACAAAGCAAAGAACGCGAACCTCAAGATCCTATCAATTGATGCACAAAAGGCCTTTGACAAAATCCAACACCCTTTCCAGATTAAAACACTCAAAAAAATTAGAAGGAAATTTCCTCAACATAGTAAAAAGTATATATGCAAACCTTAGGGCCAATGTTGTTCTCAATGGAGAGGGGTTAAAGGCATTCCTGTTGAGAACGGGAACTAGGCAAGAATGACGACTGTCACTCTCCTATTCAACATTGTATTAGAAGTCTTAACGATAGCAATAAGATTAGAGAAGGAAATAAGAGGTATCCAAATTGGCAAAGAGGAGGTAAAATTATCTTTCTATGCAGATAGTATTCTTAGAAAACCCTGAAGACTCAGCAAGAAAACTATTGGACATAGTTGACCAATTCAGCAAAGTGGCAGGATACAAGATCAACAAACAAAAATCAATTGGATTTCTCTACAGTGACAAAGAGAATATAGAACTGGAGCTAAGAAAAATAATACCTATCACAATAGCTAACCACAAGATTAAATACTTGGGAGTAAATCTAACTGTTGTTGTTGTTGTTGCTAAGTGCCATTGAGTCATAGGAGACTCATAATGACCTGATGAAAAAAAGACCTGGACACTTGTATAACTTCCATTCTTTCTCCAGGTTCATATGGTTTTCACGGGCAAGCTGTTTTTGAAGTTTATGCCATCCCTGTTTCCAACTTGTTTTACTCTAACTAGAAACACACAAAAATATATTCAAAGCAAATTATAAAACATTACTACAAGAAAAGAAAAGAGACCTGGAGAAATGGAAGACTATACTTTTCTCATGGGTAGGAAGGCTCAATATTGTGAAAATGAAAATCTTATCAAAGGTAATCTACATGTTCAATGCAATTCCAATACAAGTATCAATTCCATTCTTCAACGAGATGGGAAAGGCAGTCTACAATTTCATTTGGAATGGAAAGAGACCCTGAATAAGCAAAGCACTCCTTAAAAAGAAAAACAATTTAGGAGGCATCTCACTCCCTGATTTCAAATCCTACTACACTGCCATGGTGGTCAAGACAGTGTGATACTGGTACAATGACAGACACATAGATTAATGGAAAAGAATTGAGAGCCCAGAAATCAGCCCATCTACCTATGGTCAACTGATTTTTGAAAAGGAGATAAAATCAAGTAAGTGTGGAAATGACAGCCTTTTTAACAAATGGTGTTGACAAAATTGGAAAACCATCTGCAGAAAACTCAAACAAAACCCACATTTCACACCATGCACAAAAACCAACTCAAAGAGGATCAAGGACCTAGGACTAAAACCAAGGACTATAAACTTCATTAAAGAAAAGGTTGGAAGAACTCTAGAAGCACTAATCCACAACATGAACCGTCTTCCAAACATCCTGAAAAACGTACAACCAGGAGAGAATGAAATAGATGAATGGGTCCTTTTAAGAATAAAATCACTATGCACAACCAAAAACTTCTCCACCAGGGAAAAAAGAGAAGTCACAGACTGGGGGAAAATGTTTGGTAATTACATGTCTGCTAAGGGACTTATATCTAGAATTTACAGAATGCTGGAGAGCCACAAGATAAAGGTAAACAACCCAATTGAAAATGGGCACAGGATATGAACAGACACTTCACCAAAGAAGACATTCAGATGGCAAACACTTGAAGAAATGTTCAAAATTCCCAGCTCTAAGAGAGATGCAAATCAAAACAACTGTGAGGTATCATTTCATCCCCGTAAGAATAGCAATATTCAACAGGGGAACCAACAACATATGCTGGCGAGGTTGTGGAAATCTTATTTATTGTTGAGGGGAGTGTAAAATGGTGCAACCACTCTGGAAGATAGGACAGCACTTTCTCAAAAAGTTGGAAATATAAGTGCCATTTGACCCAGCAATTCCACTACTGGGAATATGCCCTAAAGAAACCAGAACTGCCACCCAAGCAGACATATGTTCACCCATGTTTATCGCAGCTTTGTTCACAATAGCAAAGAGTTGGAAACAACCCATGTTCCCATCAACAAACTAATGGATAGAGAAGCTGTGTTATATTTACACAATGGAATATTATGTAACACTGAAAAACAAAGAACTAATGAAATATTATACAAAATGGGTGACCACGGAGGACATTATGCTGAGTGAAATATCTATGTCACAAAAAGACAAATACTGTATAATGTCACTGTTATAAAACAGGATTGACAAGGCGGTTGGGGGAAACTAAGAAAAGAGGGGATAAACAGTGTACATGGCATTGAACCAGATGAGGGAGAGAATTTTATAAAAGGAATATATGACTAGGTATTATTGGTATGATAAGAGTCCAAAATATGAGGTACATAGTAAAGTGGTCTGGGGTGGGGGGAACTGTATAAGAATGAAAGAACTTTTTTCCCCAAAGGAAAAAAGTGAAATGGGGGGAAGGGAGGACAGAGCAAAAAATGTACAGCAATGAATGAATGGAAATTCAAGTTCTTTATAAACTTACAATAAAATATCAATTAAAAATTTAAAATATATTTTATTGTGATTTTAATGAAAATTTTCAGAAAAGTTGGATTTTAATTCATCCATTGTTGTGTATTTTCCCCTAACCCCCAGTTACTGACTTTCATTTTATTCAACATGAAGCAAAAAAAAAGGACTAGTTATTGTTATATATTTTTTATTAATTTCAAAGAACATCTACAGAGATTTTGGAATTCCATTCATTCATTGTTGCTCTTTTCACCCCGCCCCCCCACTCCCCCAAATATACTCCACTCTGCAACCCTCATTCTGGACTCATGATAATCATAATGCCCTAAAATATATTACTTTTAAACTATTTTTCAAGATGAATAAAAAAGGCAACATGAATGATTGATTGAAAAGCCAATATGCTTGATAAACATTCACTCAAATTACAATAAAAAGGGCAAGAGGACACTGTCCTTCCATTTACCTTATTTCCTAGAAACTGGTACCACTCTCATTGGCAAAGAGTCAGATGTGGACCATCACATTCTGGAAATGAATCAAGAAAATTTATAGGTGCACTTTCTTTCACTTCCTATTTCACCTAATTCCCTCTCACTGTCCCCTCTTTACTATGACCAAAATATTAAAAGTTGAAAATAGAAGTTTTGTTAGTTATGTTGTTGTTGTTGTTGTGTGCTGTGATATCATCTGCAACTCATAATAACCCTATGTACAACATCTCTGAAGCCTGCCCTATCCTGAGCCAGTCTGACTCTGACATACCTAATCCCATTGCCCCAGTTACCATGCCAATCCATCTCATCTGGCATCTTCCTCTCCTGTGCTGTCCCTTCACCCTTCCAAGCATGAAGTCCTTCTCCAAGGACTGGCCCCTCTCCTCCTGGCCACGTGCCCATAATATGTGAGACAGAGGTTTAAAATTCTTACCTCTAAGGAGGAACTTGGTTTCACCCTCTCCAAGACAGACTTACTTGTTTTCCTGGCTGTCTATTCAATACTCTTTTCCAGTATCACAACTTAAAGGCATGATTCTTCTCCTGTCACCCGTAGTCATTGTCCAGCTCTCTGATACATAGCAATTAATTGTAAAGACCATGGCCTGGATCACACCTTAGTCTCTAGGCTGATATCATTGTTTTTTAGCACTTTGAAGACGACCCTAACAACAGACTTCCACAATGCAATTCGTCTTTTGATTTTCTGACAGCTGATGCCAAGAGTGTTGATTGTGGAGCTAAGCAAGTTTTAATTGTTAACCACTTCAATCTCTACTCCATCCATCATGGTGCTGTCAATTGGTCCAGTGGTAAGAATGTTTGTCTTCATGTTAAGCTTCAATCCATATTGAAGATTACAGTCCTTGACCTCCTGCCCCAAATGCTTTAGGTCCTTCTCAGTTTTTGCAAGCAAGGTTGTATCATCTGCATAACACAGGTTATTGATGAGACTTCCAGCATACCAAATAGAAAACCTGGGAATTGCAAAAGCCAAAGATAGTATAGTATCATCAGAATATTAAGACCAATATCTTCAACAGGATATAGGGAAATACCCATATATGTGTCTATTCTCTAGCCCAGTGACATACTGGTGAACTTAAAATTACACATATATTATTAAACTTTCTTGTAAAACATTAATTTTAAATCATTCCACATATTGGCAGCCAGATATAGCTTATGGTCCTACGTTACCTCACTTGTACAGCTTTTTATTATTTCTTTTCAAATGTGCACCTGTAACCACCACTTAAAGATACAGACATACCACATTAACATGGAAATTCTTACCTGGTTTTGAAGAACTAGGTGCCAGCATAATGTTTACATAGCACCATGTCAGTGGTGTAGGGTTGAGTAAAGACTATCCCTCTAGGCTGAGAATGGTGAACACAGTCACCACTACCCCCTACCATTACTCTCTGACCAGATTCATCCACTCAACTGAAATACTGGCCTCTGTAGGCATTTAAATTTGTGACAAAATGTAAATATATCTTCTAAATGCAGCTGCCTCTTATTTATGCTATGTCCTCTTACTGAGGCCCTTGTCTAAAATTTCTCCTGTGTTCAGAAGGAGCTTTTTGTTTTTCACTGCCTCTTTATATATCCCTTTAGAAATTCATTCACGTGGGTTTTCTATGTTTAATAAGATGTCATAATATATTCATTCATTCATACAACCTATATGTGTATATATATTGTTTAATACTTTATCAGTAAAGATGAGCTCAACTAACTTGAACTTAAGAAGGGACAAGAAATTAACAGCCTGTCTGTATACATAAACTGAATGGCATGTAGGATATATGTGTTAGTTAACTGTTAAGTTCAACTTAACCCCTTTGTCTTGGAGTTGAAATCAACCCATAGCTGACTGTCCAATGGGTTTTTAAAGGTTATAAATTACACTGGAGGAGTTTACTCATCTTTCTCCTGAGGGACTGACTGTTGGTGGATTCGAACTGCCTGCCTTTAGGTTGGTAGTTCCTTAAACACTGGGCCACCAGAGCTCCCAGTTATCTATTAATATGCAACAAGTTACCACAAACATGGCAGCTAATCAACATCTACATTTTCCCTAATCAACATCTACATTTTCCTCTGCCCATAGGCTTGCTAGGGATCACATTAAGCAGTTGGGACTACAGTTTCACCATAAGTTTGACTGAAAAAAGGTCAGCTTCCAAGCTCCTTCAGGTTGCAGTAAAAATTCATCTTCTTGTAACTGTAAGAGTAAAGGCCTCAGCTTCCTCATAACTGTAAACCTCCTTGGCAGCCTCTCATGGTCCTATGGGCCACTCACAGTTCTTTTCCTAAGTGGTCATTATAATAACACCTCTCATAACATCACAATTAATGAAAGAGTCTCTAAAATTTCAGGAAGGACCCAATTTCTCTTTTAAAGTACTTCACATTACATTGCAATCACAAGGGCACAAGGTTCTAATCCACCAGGGGCTCTGCTGAAGAAGGATGGGCATATCTTCTCCTGTGAGATTTACTGCCTCTGAAAATCCTCTGGAGGGTCAGTTCCAACTTGACAGCACACAACAATAACAACACCACCATGTATAATATCCCTTTTGATTAGCTAAAAATTGAAGGGTTTGTAATCCTTTATTATTATTGTTGTTGTTGATTGTCATCGAGTTGAGCACAATTCATAGTGATTCTATGAATAAAAGACCTGAAGCCTTTCTATGATAACTACTGACATTTATCAAAGGTCATTGAGTTTCCAGAGGCATGCTGTTTAGGAAGTGAACGCCACTCCTTGATTACATCTTGAAAATAGTTTCACCTTGCCTTGTAATGTGATTTAATCAAGAAGATGGCAACTCACCTCCTTTGGTAAAGTTCTGGTGATTAAAACAAGTCAAAATTTCTATTTAAGAAGAGGTGTTTGCATAAATTCTCGGACACTATTGAGTAGCTATCAAGGAGGCCATCTGAGTATCTATCCACCAAAGCATGTATTTAAATTTATACGCTTTACTCATAACAGATTTTTATTCAAAAGCACTTTCAGATACTTTGTAATGAGTTTGTCTAATATCTCAAATCATCTAAGCTTAGAAGTAGAGCATTAAAAACAAGTATTTTTACTCAAGGAAAGCACAGTAACAGAATTAACATTTCACAATTTGCTATTCGAAAAGGAAGGGGGAAACCCATAGAACTGGTATTTACAAATCCCCAAAGGTAAACATTCCAGGAACATGCAACATGAGAACAGTGTTTTCTACCAACCGTCAGAAAACCTAAAGGCATTAGTGGGTGAGAGCACAATACAATAATTTATTTTAATAATGGTAATAGCCTACAGTTATTGAGCAAAATACAAATTATGTCTACAAAGCTCTAAATCACTGTATTTCTATTAGATTTTTTAAATATTTACCTCAAAAATAATATATACAATGTAATGCCATACACTATACTAAACATTTGACACTCTAGGAACATGATTTTATATGTACAAATATATATTTAAGGATATACTAGGGAGTTCTGGCAGCACAATCCCTAGAGAGCTGCACTACTAATCCAAAGGCTGTGCCTCTCCGATGGTTCAAATTTACCAATGGATCCTCATGAGAAGATGGGTAATCTCCTCCTGTTGTGATACACAGCCTCAAAAATCTAATGATAGCTGAGAGATGAGAAGGATGAGATGAGAGAAAGGGGAGGGTACACTATCATGTATAGGAGATAAACAATCATGTAACACACCAGAAAGGACTAATGGAAGGCTAATTGCCACTGTGAAAGCCAGTTTCTCCTAATCATTGAACAGACGCAATACTAAAATGAAGCGCCTTCTAGAAGAACACAACTAAAATTTTTTTTGGAAGATACAATCACTAGTCATTTTCTTTTCTTCACAGAATCTGTATATAGAGATGCTAGTTTCGTCAGGCAGTAACATTATATGAGCTTGTCAATCTTTGCCTTTTCATTGCATTGTCAGAAAGGTTTGACAGTCCTCCATAGATGGCAAAACTCCTTCAGATTCAAAATTCCTGAATCTCTCGTTCATTTTAAGCTACCTTTCTAGTTAATAGATCCTTGGAGACCAGAGTTGGTAAAAGTTAAAGCTGTGCCTTGGAATACCCAAATTACTAAAATGACTTTCAGAAAGAAAGCACATTGGTGTTTCAGTTGACTTCACAAACAAGGACTGGAGCGGAAAGCACAGACCAGCTGAATAGCCATTTTAAATGCAATTTCTAAGCCATCTCCTTCTACTGAACTATTAAGAGGGCAGTTTATCCTGCCTCCAACAATTCTTTTTGCTAATTTTAAGCAATCTGGGCACATTTTACACTATTTTGGGCAAGAGTTCTATATTGTAAAGAAGCTAGCTGTTTAATTACTTATATACATATTGTTGTGATGTACCATGAGTCACTTGTCACACACACACACACACACACACACACACACACACACACGATATATCCTATATACAAGAGCCCTAAACCCTGCTCTAACACACTTACTTCCCATTATCCCAATCACTGAATCGATCCATCTCATTGAGGACCTTCTTGCACTGTCCCTCCACCCTCCCAAGCATGATGTCCCTCTCCAAGGACTGGTCCCTCCTTGCAACACGCCCAAAGTGGTTGCTTCCAAGGAGCGCCCGGTTTCACCCTCTCCAGGACGAAACTGTTTGTTCTCCTAGCAGTCCGTGGTATATTGAATACTATTCTCCAGCACCACAGCTCAAAGGGATCAATTCTCCTTCTATCCTCCCTAGTCATTGTCCAGCTCTCTGATGCATAGCACACAGTTGTGAAGACAATGGCCTGGAATAGGCATGCCTTAGTCTCCAGCCTGACATCATTGCTCTTCAGTACTCTGGAGACGTTCCAGACAGCTGACTTTCCCAGTGCAATTTGTATCTTGATTTCCTGGCTGTTGGTACCAAGAGTGTTAATTGTGGAGCCAAGCAAACTAAAACTGTTAATAATCTCAACCTCTTCACCATCCATACTGATACTGCCAATTGGCACAATGGTGAGAATCTTTGTAATCCATATTCTTTTTGATCTATATTCAAGGCTGCAGTCCTTGATCTTCTGCAGCAAGTGTTTAAGATCCTCTTCAGTTTCAGCAAGCAGGGTTGTGTCATCCACATAACGCAGGTTGTTGATGAATCTTCCTCCAATCCTGATGCCACATTCCTCCTCGTACAGCCTCACGTCCCAGATCATCTGTTCTGCATACAGATTAAAAAGATATGGAAACAGAATCCATCCCTGGCAGACACCCTTCCTAATTTTGAACTATGCAGTGTCTCCTTCCTCTGTTCTGACAACTGCCTCTTGGCTCAAGTGCAGGTTTTTCATAAGCACAATCAAATGTTCTGGGATTCCCATTCTTCTCAGAGTCAACCACAGTTTGTTGTGATCCATAAAGTCAAAAGCTTTTGCTTAGTCAGGGAAACACAGATAGACACTCCTCTGGTACTCTCTGCTTTCTGCCAAGATCCATCTAACATTAGCTATAATATCGCTAGTACCGTGTCCTCTTCTAAACCCGGCCTGCACATCTGGCAGTTCTCTGTTGATGTGTTGCTCCAGCCATTTTTGGATAATTTGTAGCAGAATCTTGCTTGCATGTGTTATTAATGATATTGTTCAATATTTTGTGCAGTCTGTCAGGTCACATTTCTTTGGAATGGGAACAAATACAGACCTCTTCCAGTCAGTTGGCCAGGTGGCTGTCCTCCATATTTCTTGGCACAACTTAGTGAGCACATCCAGGAATGCATCTGTTTGTATGTCAATTGTTATGCCTTCAACTCTTAGTCACCATGTAAAATATAAACCTACATACTTCCTTCTGCACTGCTCTGCCTCCTTTCTCTCTGCCATGGAAGGTACACAGACATTGTCATGTATGTGGGATAATTTGAGTAGTCATAGAGATATATAGTACATGCTTACAAACAACCTGTCCTTTTGCAGTATTCCATATTGTATGTGTTTCTCAAGGTTGAGGGTATTTAACTTTGCGAGTAATTTGGTGGGGTTTCCCCCCTTGCCCTAGTTTTGTTTGGTAGCTCTGGTGGCTTAATAGTAAGGAACTGCACTGCCAATGTAAAGGTACTTAGTTCGAATCTTTCACATGTTCCATGGGATAAAATGGGCAATCAATTCCTGTGTGAATTACTGACTCTGAAAACCCACTAGGGGTCAGCTATGGGTCCCATCAATTTCAACTCTATGGTACACAAAACAACAATTTTGGTTGTTTTGTAGTTTGTTTGTAGAAAATGGGTTAATAAAGAGCTTAATCTCATTTAGTAATGTCTCTAAGAAACCATATAGCTTCATACACACACATATTGCTTGCATCACTATGCACCAAAAGCTCTTTTTTTTGCTACTGCTCTGTAAGGGTTGTTACTGTGAAATAAATGTTAAACTGAGTGTTCCTGGCTTAAAGACTAAGGGTAAAATCAAGCTAAAACCTTCATACCTTGTTTTTCACACTATTAAGATTAATAAAAAATAGAGACCATGACAATTTCCAAATTAACATTATTTGGAGAATGTTCAGCTATATTGGGTTTCTAGTCTCAAATCACCCAAATTTTAAAAATCTTGCTTAAAAAGAAATTCTCTTCAATAGACAGGAAGTCCTTGGTCTCTGAAAATATAAGTTCTTGCTTATGTATCTTTACAATATCTCACAGTGTTGAGTAGAATTCCTTTTTGAAAAATACATAATATTTGTATCTGAACCACATGAGCCTTGGCCTCTGCCTAAATCAGAGGAGTAAATGGATATAAAGCTTGTTATAGGTGGAAGAATGTATAAAGGTAAAGCTAGAAATGTATGTGTGTGGTTTGCACAAATTTATAGGGTCTTCTATGTAGTAATTAGTTAGCTACGCCACTAATTGAAAGACTGTGCCTGTCTAGAGGTTCAAATCTACCACTCATTCCAAGGAAGACAGATGGGCAGTTTCTACATGTTGTGATTTACAACCTCAGAAACCCAATGGAGGGTCACTTTCAGTGGGAATTGACTAGATGGCAGTGAGTGAGTCAATATAGGTAGTTAGGCAAGTCCCTGTATGGTGTAGATGATTAAATATTCAACTACAAACTGGAAGGTTAGTTTTTAAAACCCCTTACCCCCATGAGCTGGAATGAACTCAGCAGCCACTAACACCAAAATATAGGAGGAGGGGGGAAAAAGAGAAAAAGTAAACACCAATCCCAAAATTCAGCAAATCCTGAGTTGTTGAGGAAGACTGACGACATTAGAGACCAGTTGATAGGCTACTGCAAAAGAACAAGGAAACACTGAATGGTTCAAAATTAGGAAGGGTGTAGGCCAGCAATGTGTCCTGTCTCCATACCTTTTCAATCTGTATGAAGAAGAGATTACACAGGAGGCTGGGCTATATGAGGAGAAATGTGGCATCAGGATTGGAGGAGGACTCATCAACAATCTGGGTTATGCAAATGATACAACCCTGCTTGCTGAAACTGAGGAGGACCTGAAGCACTTGCTGCAGAGGGTCAAGGACTGCAGCCTTCAACATGGATTGAAGCTCAACATTAAGAAAACACAGATTCTCACCACTAGGCCAACTGGCAGCATCAGTATGGATGGTGGAGAGATTGAAATTGTTAACAGCTTTACTTTGCTTGGCTCCACGATCAACACTCTTGGTACCAGCAGCAAGGAAATCAAGAGACATATTGTATTGGGAAAGTCTGCTATAAGAGACCTCTCCAAAGTACTAAAGAACAATTATGTAAGTCTGGAGACTAGGATGATCCAGGCCATGGTTTTTGCAATTGCTTTCTGTGCATCAGAAAGCTGGACAATGACTTGGGATGATAGAAGAAGAGCTGTGGTGCTGGAGAAGAGTACTGAATATACTATGGACTGCTAGGAGAACAAATAGGTTTGTCCAGGAGAGGGTGAAGCTGCGCTGCACCTTGGAGGCAAGGATTCTGAAGCTACGTCTGACATATTTTGGACATGTTGCAAGGAGGGACCAGTCCTTGAAGAGGGACATCATGCTTGGGAGGGTAGAGGTACAGTGCAGGAGAGGAAGACCCTTGATGAGATGGATTGCTTCAGTGACTGGGGTAATGGGGTTAGGTGTGTCAGAGACAGTGAGATTGGCACAGGCTAGAGCAGGGTTTAGGGCTGTTGTACATAGGGTCACTATGAGTAGCAGGCGACTCAACAGCACATAACAACCACAACAATGATTAGTTTATATATCATATATTATAGACCTAGTTCTATGCAATAGATTTTGTTTGTACAACATTAAAATATTTCCAGTACACACTGTTTTCTCCATTTTACAAGAAACAAATATATACATATTTAACATCAGGAAAGTGGTATAGTCAGTGTCACACAGCTCCTGAGTGACTGAAATGAGATTCCAACCCCTGTCCATTTGATTCTTCCACTTGTGTTCACTTCCCTGCACTGCAGATTTGAAAAGATGCTGGGAGATATTTGGGAGCTGGCAATTATTATCATCATGAAGGCATGTTCTGGGTTTTTCCCCCTGCATAAATTCATTATTTACTGTCTTCTTTTCATATACAAAGCAAACATTTGACCTTGCCTAGGCTCAGAGCCTTTCTGAAAGTCAGCAAGTACACTGCTCAAATAACCGCAATGGAAAGTTAGAATAAAACACAATTGGTACATTATAATATCAGAAAAGTGCTACTTCAGTGGCTCAATAAATCAAGAACAAGGCAGAAATATGAGTGTTTTATCACTACATACTGTTTTAGGAACACAAAGTCTGTGTTCATAATTCTAAATTTATCTAGCTAGTCTGTAATCACAGAGAGTACTTGATAGTATAAAAATGACTCAAACAGGCTGGATGTTCACAGAGTTTTCACTTTTGATATTTGAACAAGGGGAATCTTTGAAATCAGTCAGGGAGAACTGTGATCCGTGAGCAGCATAAAGTCCACTACACCATTTTTGTTTTAAATTAAGTATATATAACTTGGAATTAGAGATAAAACATTAAATAAGTTAGAGATATAAAGTAGAACTGTTGTTGTGACCTAGAAACATTTTTCTATTACTATAACTCCATTCACAGCTTCAGTATAAATGGAGAAGAAATTGAGATTGTTAACAACTTCAGCTTGCTTGGTTCCACAATTGACACTCTTAGCACCAGCAATTAGGAAATGAAAAGACTAATTGCATTGGATAAAGTCTGCTGTCAGGGACCTCTCCAGAATACTGAGGAGCAATGATGTCAGTTTAGAGACTAAGATGTGATCTTAGTCCCTGATCTTTGCAATTACTTGCTAAGCAATAGAGACCTGGACTATGACTAAGGATGACAGAAGAAGAATCAATGCTTTTGAGTTGTGATGCTGGAGAAGAGTATTGAGCATACTATGTATGGACTATGAAAAGAACAAACAGTTCTTCCCTGGAGAGGGTGAAACCAAGCTGCTCCCTGGAGGCAAAGATTTTGAAGCTCCGTCTCCCATATTTGGGGCATGTGGCCAAGAGGGACCAGTCCTTGAGAGAAGAAAATCATGCTTAGAAGGGTGGAGGGACAACACAGGAGAGGAAGACCCAAGATGAAATTAATTGATTCAGTGACTATACAAGTGGGATTGGGTCTGTTGGAGACAAAAAGGGTGACTCGGGATACGGCTGGGTTCAGAGCTGCTGTACATAGGGTTGCTATAAGTTGCAGGCAACTCGACAGCACTTAACAACAGTGTATTATTACAACGCATTTTTGTTTTCTTCAATATTTTTTATTCATTCCGAATTATTTTCATTTAATCCTAAAAACATTCAACCTGATTTTTCCTAACATATGACAACCACTAGTATTATAAAGGCCTCTGAAACTCTACTAATACACTTTAGACCACCCAAACCATGTATTTATTGCATACAAGTTTTACCAAATTTCTAGACAGACAGGAGGACATTAATAAGTGAGTATCACAATTCCACAAAGCTAGGAATTGACGAACAGAATAAAAGAAAAAAATAACACTCATGTGGAAGCTAAAATAACACCTTCCTTGAGCACTAAAGGGTTAGAGAAGAAATGAAAATTGAAATTAAATTTCCTCAAAATGAGTGATAATGAAAACACATCATATGAAAACCTCTGGGATACATCTAAGGCAGTCCCCAGGAGGAAGTTCATAGCAATAAGCAAGAACATAAAAAAGAAGAAAAGAGAAAAATAAATTACTTATTTCAACACCTCCAGCAAGTAGAAAAAGAACAAGTTAATCTCACAGCCTCTAGAAGAAAGGAAATTATAAGGATACAGGCTGAAATAAATGAAAATGGAAAAATAAGTGAAATCATCAGCAAAACCAGGAGCCGGTTCTTTAAAAGGGTTAATAAAGTTTGACACCAGCAAACTTAACAAAAGACACAGGTATCTCAACTAAGATATAAAAGAGGTGACATCACAATAGAAATAGCTAAGATTTAACCAATAATATCAGAATATTATTAAAATCTCTACTCTGATAAAATTGAAAACCTAGAGGAATGGACAAATTCTTAGAAACCCATACACTAAGTTGACACAGGCAGAAATGGAACACTTGAAAAGACCTATCACAAAAGAAGAAACTGAGTAGGTCATAAAAGGATTCCCCCCAACTCCCTAGGGAAAAAAAAGTCCTTGCCCAGATAGCTTCATAGGTGAATTCTACCAAACATTAAGAGATGAACTATCACCAACTCTACAACCATAATCCTAATATCAAAAACTAGGCAAAGATATAACCACTTAGTCTGGAGACTAAGGAGCACCTGACTCAGGCCATGTTCTTTGCAATTACATGTTATGCATCAGAATGTTATACAATGACTAAGGATGCCAGAAGAAAAATCAATGTCTTTGAGTTGTGGTCCTGGAAGAGTCTTGAATATAACATGGACTACCAAGAGAACAAATAAATCTTTTCTGGAGAGGATAAAATGAGGCTGCTCCTTAGAGGCAAGGATTTTGAAACTTCATCTCACATACTTTGGTCATGCGGCCAGGAGGGATTGGTGCTAGGAGAAGGGCATTATGCTTAGAAGGGTGGAGGGACAGTACAGGAGAGAGAGACCTCAGACGAGATATAACTGTGGCAATGGTATTAGGTTCATCAGAGTCAGTGAGACAGGCTCAGGATAGGGTAGGGTTCAGAACTGTTGTACATAGGGTTGCTATGAGTTAGTTGCACGTGACCAAATGGTACATAACAACAACATTACACTAATAAAGCAAAGTACAGGAAACACATAATCGTATCAACTGATACAAAAAACGCCTTGAAAAAATCCAACACTCTTTCTTGATTTAAATAGTCATCAACGTAGGAATTGAGGGGAATCACCTCAACACAGTGACAAATGTATTGGCAAAACGAAAAGTCAGCATCATTCTCAATGGAGAGACGCTAAAGGCGTTCCCCTTGTGAACAGGGACCAGGCAAGGATGGCCACCATCATCACTCTTATTCAATATTGTATTAGAAGTACTAGCTAGGCAAATAAGGCAAGAGAAAGAAATAGGAGGCATCCAAATTGACAGAGGTAATAAATTTTTTGCTGTAAACTAAAAAACAAAAAACAATCCCACAACTCTGTAAGATCAAGTAGACCAATTTAGGAGAGTGACAGATTCAAGATCAATCTAGAAATACCAGTAGAATTTCTGGATAGGAACAAAGAAAGTATAGAAGGAAACTAGAAAAGCAATACTATTTACAATCACCTACAAGATTAAATACTTGGGAACAAACATACATAGACACAAAATCTCTTTATAAAAAAATTCCTAAACACTATTACAAGAAACAATAAAAGACCTAATTAAATGGAAAAATATTCCCTGTTCATGGATATGAAAACATTGTGAAAACAGCTATGAAATTCATTCTTCAAAGAAAAGACAATGTCCAGGAAAGAGATCCAAAATAAGCAAAACTCTTCTGAAAAATAAAATGTAGCAGGCATCTGACTTCCTGATCTCAATACCTACTACACAGCTGTAGATTTGAGAAGGAAAGAAAACCCATCAAATTGGGAAATAATAACAACTTCTTTCACAAATGGTGCTAATAAACCTAGGCAGGAGATGTTTCAATACATACAAGCAATTTTCAAAGTGCTCACTTGTCCATGCTGAGAAAATTGGAAGACAGAGGTGATACAACAAAATGCATAAATTAATATATAATGTTATTAATATAACATGAAAAGTAAATTATACTGAAGATAATTCCAAACTAGTTGCAACAGTATGTCAACAGGAAGCTGATATAAATTGGAGTTAGATTCAGAAAAAAATGTAGAAAGAGGGTTTTTTATTCCTTATGTCAGATGAATCTTGGGGAACTGTAAGGCATTTGACTGTGTGGATCACAACAAATTATAGATAGTAATGTGAAGACTGAAATTCCAGAACATTTAATTGTACATATGGGGAACATGTACATAGAGCAAGAAGCAGTAGCTCAAACAAAACAAGTGACTCCAGACTTTTCACAGACACACGAAGAAATGCTCAAAATCATTGACAATAAGAGAGATGCAAATCAAAACCAGTGAGGTAACATCTCACACCAGTAGAAGTGGCAAAGTGTAATGGGACAGCAAGCAATAAATGTTGGAGAGGATGTAGAGGGAATGGAACTCTTATACACTGTTGGTGAGACTGTAAGATGTTACAACCACTCTGGAAGGCAGTTTGGTACTGTCTCAAAAATCTGAACATAGGCATTCCGTATGACCTAGCTATTCCATTGTTAGGATTATACTCCAACAAAAATAGAAACCAAGACACAAATGGAGATTTGTACACTAATGGAAACAGCTCATATGTCCATAAAAAAACAAATGGATTGAGAAATTGTGGTACATTCACATGATGGAATACTATGAAGCACTCAGGAGAAATTATTTTTAAAAACATAGAAAACAAGGGAGAGGTTAGAGAGCATTATGCTGAGTGAACTAACTCAGTCTCATAAAGACAAATACCGCATAAGACCATTATTGTAAAAATAGGAGAGCTAGTAAGATATATACAAAAGTCCAAAGGGGAAATGTGAGGAGTGGGGCAAGGGAATCTTTAGGGCATGGAGTACGTGGGCAGAGTGAGGGGATTGAGCAAATCAGGAATGATCCAGTGGTGACTTGAAAATGTGGGGTAATGATGGGCATAGATCAAAGATGATTAATTTTATAAAACACAATGTAGGGGAATGATACTATGAAATACAATGTGATTAGAGGTATGTGTGAAACAATGTATATAAATGAAACACAATGTATACAAATTTTGTATGCAAATAAACATAAAATAAATTTAAAAAAAAAAAAGAAAGGAATCTGCCAGAATTGTCTTTTCACCCTAACTGCAGTGGCAAAGGCTGTAACCAAAAGACTGTGTGAATCTACTAGCTGTGCCAAGGGAGAAAGACAGGACATCTTCTATCATTGTGATTACATACTCAGAAACCCAGTGAATAGATGACTGCTACAGTCAATACTCTTGGCACCAGCAGCCAGGAAATTAAAAGACGTATTGTGATGGGAAAATCTGCTGTTAGGGACCTCTCCAAAGTACTGAAGAGCAATGGTGTCTCTCTGGAGACTAAGGTGTGTCTGATACAGGCCATGGTCTTTGCAAATCACTTGTTATGCATCAGAGAGTTGGACAATGACTAGGGAGGATAGAAGGAGAAGTGATGCCTTTGAGCTGTGGTACTGGAGAAGAATATTGAATGTACCATGGACTGCCAAGAAAACAAACAAATTCATCCTAGAGAGGGTTAAACCGGGCTGCTCCTTGGAGGCAAGGATTCTGGGGCTTCTTCTGACATACTTTGGACATGTTGTGAGGAGAGAGCGGTCTTTGGAGAGGGACATCATGCTTGGGAGGGTGGAGGGACAGCGCAGGAGGGGAAGACCCTCTATGAGGTGGATTGATTCAGTGACTGGGGTAATTGGGATGGGTGTGTCGGAGACAGTGCGATTGGCACAGGATAGAGCAGGGTTTAGGTCTGTTGTACATAGGGTAGCTGTGAGTCACAAGCAACTTGATGGCACATAACAACAACAACGTGAGTCAGAACAAACTTGATAGTAGTGAGGTTTTGTGTGTGTGAGAGCCTGTTTTTAAAATTTTCATCCACTAGAGCTCTTCTACACTTATGTATTGTTATTGTTAAGTGCTACCAAATAGAATATGACTCATTGTAATCCTATGAACAACAGATTTGAACTGTGTCCTATCCTGCACCATACTCATTCATCATTTCTGACACACTTAAGCCCATTACTGCAATCACTGTGTCAATCCATCTTGTTGAGGGACCTCCTTTCTTTCACTGACCCTCTATTTTTCCAAGCATGGCATTCCTTTCCAAGGAATAGCCTCTCCTAGCAACATGCCCCAAATATGTAAGATGAAATTTTACCATCTTTGCCTGCAGGGAACACTCTGGTTGCACTTTTTTACAAAGCATACCACATGTGTGTGTGTGTGTGTAAACTGCATGCTAAATATTTTATATGATGCATACATGTGATAAAGAAAAATCTCCATGTAAAATAGTATATTTTATAGATGTCTACTTTTGTGGTAAAAATTTTCTCAAATCCACGTCAGATCCAGTTTACTAGACAAACATCATGTGACATATGATGATACATGCTCTTGTCTTCTCGTTCTTTTTTCCTTTAACCGATAATATATGCAAGAGCGGTGATAATAATTCCCTTTCAAGTTTTCTTATGTTCTTAATTACAAAACAGAATAATAAATTATAAACTGCTATGACTCTTACATAGCCATATACCCATTTACCCTTGCAAATATTTCTTTCACAAAGTGGTGTCAATGAGATTTAACATACCCATAAACACATATACACACCCCCCACTGCGACAAGTCAGAACTGACTCAAAGCTAATTGATACTTCACTGGTTTTCTGAGGCTGTGAATTGTAAGGGATGAGAATGACCCTTTTCTTCCCTCAGTTGCAGCTGGTAGCTTTGAACTACCAGAAGGGCAAGGCTTTGGAGTTAGCAGTGCAATTCCCTATAGCTATATCACCAGAGCTCCAAGAGAATAAAAAAGAACAGTATCTTTGAGCACCAATTACTGAGTGGTGATTTACACACTTAATCTACTGAGTTCTCTAGTGAACCTTGTGAGACATACTGTTAAAACTCTTTGCAAAGGATTACGATTACTTGGATAATTACTTTTTGCAAGATCTTACAAGAATTTGAGCCCAAGTGGATTTTAACTCAAATATCGGCAGCTAACTGAAAAGGTCAGCAGTTCAAGTCAACCAGTCCACTCCATAGGAGAAAGATGATGGACACTTTCTTCCAGTAAAACTTTATTTCTGTGGTAAATGTAAGTCAGAACCTGAGCACCTAATACTGGGTTGGGCTTATTATATTTCCTGGTGGTATAGCCATTAAAGAATTGTACTGTTAACTTAAAGGTCTAAAGGATCACAGTTTGAAATGGCGAGCTGCTATGTGGAATTGACATTCTTGGAAACCCTGTTGGAAGTTCTACTCTGTCCTGTGGTCTCTGTGAGTCAAAACTGAGGGGAGTGATTTTGTTGTGGGTTGTTGTGGGAGTTTTTTTTTTAAGAGAGTGGCGTTAGCCTCATTTAAGTAAACTATGCCTTTATACAGGAGTAACACATTTTTCCTAGAATAGGAAAAAAAATTAACCTGAATATTTCAAGTAAACGATTTTTAAAATACTGTCAAATAACATTTTAAAACAATAGACAAGTTTACCTAGTCTCCTAGCATGGTAACTAAACTAAGTTCCAATGTATTAGTCCATGAAGAATTTGCCAAATTTGACTGTTTTATATTTTATCTGTGGCTTGAAGTAATTAATGAAAGCTATAGATCCTCCCCCCATTCCCTTGAATCATTATCATCATATATTATTAAGAAGAATCTCAGAGATTCCGATTAAACCTCAACTTTCTAACCTTGTGTTTTCATCATTATGTAAGATTGATATTGAAGGTGGTTTTGAGAACTACCCAACCCTGTAATAGAAGGTTATTTTAGGAAGGTACGCTGTATTAATCCCAGCATGGGTTATTGATGTTAACATTAGGGAATGGGGAAATTTAGGTAAGCATGACCTTAAGATAAAATGACCCTTCTATTGAGTAGAGAATACCCCAGCGGAGTTCTTGCCTTAGAAAGAATTACCGTGTGAGATGAATGATTCCAGTTTTCTCATACCTTCTTTTCAGCCTCTACATACTGTATTGTCCTATATCTAGAAATTCAGAATTAACAGTAAACATATCAATGTAGGGTTTGGCAATTATGTGAACATATTGATTAAACTGAGTAGAAATGGTGGATAGTTATTGACTCATTCTATTTCTCTTCCTTAAAAATAAAAACGAAAGAAAAAGGAAAGTTTCAGATCACTGGATATTTTTCATTGTTCTATTTTCAATATCTTTGTGTTTTTCTTACCTCTAAATTTGCTATATTCTAGCAATTTAATAGAAATTAGACATCAATAAATCCCAGCATTAACAACTTGGGCAACTCAGGACTTAAGCTTTTATCCTGATAATTGACTGTGTATTTGTTGATCACTTATGTGTGTTTCTTTTTGAAATTAATAGATACCCTCTCTGTTTATAGTTGATTTACAGAATTATTTTTTCAGAAGCATTTCTCTTTCTCTTGCTGCTTTCCTTCTAATGAGATATTAAACTCACATTATTCTGTCAGTTTCTACTTGCTGTCATGCATTCTTTTGGACAGAGATTGAGGGTGTAAAGAATGACAAGAGAACCATAAGGTGGTAGAAAGCCTTGCAGATTCATTATCAAATACAATGGTGTTCAAAGGTAGATCTTATTCTAAGAAATTACCTCAGAAATGTGATTCTTTCTCTGAGTGTATTTTCAGTTGGTTTTAGATTAAAAAAAAATGGAAGGACAATTCAGTTTCATACTTTCTCAGGAAACTTCTAAGAAGAAACTTTTGAAGAAACCAAAGAACTGAAGTCAGTTTTAGATAGATAGTAGCGGTGTATCAACTTAACTGAAAGTCAATTAAACAAATGTATATTGAAATATTGAGAATGCAAGGAAACAAATACATATGTCAGAAATGATTGCTCACTTCCAACAACTTATTCAGGGTGCAAGAGCAAACGAAAACCTATCCCTTAATTAAATCTTTCTTTACTGCGTATCTCAGCCTACTCTAAAGACAACTCTTCCCTACTGAAACTGTATTTATATCTCTTATTAGTCTTTTGTGTCCATTCCATTGGAAATAAATAATATACAGCCTAAAGGTACAATGTTCTATTGTTTTTATAATATTAATTAGTGTTTAATTAACAATCTCTCTGAAAATCATATTCTTAATTGGAGCATGAACTTCTCAAGGACACCATCCCTGTGGCATGTGGTATTCCCATATACTTAACACAGCCTCTTACCTATTTTATGTTGTTGTTGCCCTTGTTGTCATTGTTAAGTGTCATCAAGTCCACTACCACTCACAGTGACGTTCTAAACAATGGATTTGAACCCTACCCTGTCCTGTTCTACCCTATCTCTGACTGCAGTCACTGTACAAATCCATCTCATTCAGGGTCTTCCTCTTATATGCTGACTCTCCACCTTTCCAAGCATGATGTCTATTTCCAAGGACCTCCTAACAACATGTTGAAAGTATGTGAGATAAAGTTTGGATATCCTTGCCTCATTACAAGGGGTATCCTGGCTGCACCTTTTCTAAGACAGAGTTATTTGTCCTTTTGCCAATCCATGGGATATTCAGTACTTTTCTCCCAAACCACAACTCTAAAGGTACCAATTGTTCTTCTTGTTGTTGTTAGGTGCCGCCAAGAAGAGTATGACCCATCGTGATACTTGTGCCACACATTCAAGCCCTTGGATTCACAACAAATACACTTGGTACTAGCAGTCAGGAGATCAAGAGATATATTACACTGAGAAAGTCTGTATTCTAGGTAGCAATTGTTGTTGTTCTTGTTGTTGTTGTTGATTGCCTTAGAGTAGAGCATGACTCATAGTGACCCTATGAACAAAAGGCCTGAAGTCCCTCTACAACTATTGACATTTATCAAAGTTCATAGTTTCTGGAGGCATGTTGTTTAGGAAGTGGATGCCACTCCTGATTCCAAAAGGTACTGAGTCATCAAGTCAGCTGTGACTCATAGTAACTCTGCATCACAGAATGAAACTGTCTGATTTTCCTCCATTCTTATAACACCTGCTCTACACAAGCCCATTGTTACAGTCACTATTTCAATCGACCTTCTTGGGAGTCTTCCCTTTCTTCTTGACCCTGTACTTTTCCAAGACTGATGCCCTTTCCCAGTGGTTGGACCCTCCTGAGAGAATGCCCGAAGTGTGTGAGATTAAGTCACCATCTGGCTTCACTCTCTTCAAGACAGACTCATTTACTTACCTATAACATTGGCAGTGGTGTTATGTGTTGTAAGTCAAAATCGACCCACTGGGTTTAAAGAGGCTATATATTGCACATGAGGAGATTGCTCATCTTGCTCCCTTGGAACAACTGGTCCATCTGCACCTCTTGCCATTCGGCAGGCAGCACAACTCCTGGCCCACTAGGCCACCAGAGCACTCTACCTAGAATAAATGGCAAATAATAATGAAAAAAAAAACAGGATACAGTTTGCTGCAAAAGATAAAGTATTTAAAAGAAATATAGACAATAAGACATATTGCTTAGGTAGAAACACAATTAAATATATCTTAAATGAAAACTGGAAAAATTGATCAGCTAAAATATATTCTCTGGCTGGCTTTTTAAAAAAAATCCATATATGTGCTATTAACAAGAATGACAATGAAAACACAAGTAAAAGCAAATATTCAAAGTAAAGGTTAGGAAAGTCCTTCCTATAAAGCCAAAACTAACAAAAGTGCTGACATATCAACATTAATATCAATTAAGGCAAGCTTAGTCAAACAAGGCAAAAGATATTCTCTCTTCAAGACAGAATGGGTAAATATATAACAATAAAAGTTACAACTTACTAAAAGGTAAATAATTTAAGTATGTATGCACCCAAATTACAGTATGGAAGAAACAGCTAATTCAAAGCTTAGATAGTGTAAGTATGTGAGCAGTCTGAGACTTCCATTAATGGTAACAACATCAAAAAGTTAAGGAAGCACTCAATGTGTAATTAAGTCTTGTCAAAAGAAAGATTCAATGATTTAGATGATCTTTTAATAATCTAATATGAAACTCTTTGGAAGTTTAAAAGAACACTGAAAGTAATCTATCAAATCCCATTAAATTTAAAAAATAAAGTCAAAGTGGGCCTAATCCAGGTCCTGGTCTTTGCAATCACTTGCTATGGGTCAGAGAGCTGGACAATGACTAGGGATGATAGAAGGAGAATTGATGCCTTTGAGCTGTGGTGCTGGAGACTGCTAGTATAACAAACAGGTTTATCCTGGAGAGGGTTAAACTAGGCTACTCCTCAGAGGCAAGGATCCTGAAGCTTTGCCTGCCATATTTTGTGCATGTTGTAAGGAGATACCAGTCTTTGGAGAGGGACACGATATTTGGGAGGGTGTAGGGACAGAACAAAAGAGGAAGACCCTCAACGAAATGGACCAATTCAGTGATTGGGATAATGAGAGTAGATGTGTCAGAGACAGTGAGGTTGGCACAGGAAAGAGCAGGTTCCAGGGCTGTTGTATGTAGGGTCACTATAAGTTGCAGGCGACTCAACGGCACATAACAACAACACTCATCCTCACCTCATTTTTAAGATGTTAGGGGCAAAGGTATGTTTTTAACAGACTAGGGAGCTCTAGTGGCCTAGTGGCAAGAAGCTGTGCTGCAAACCTAAAGGTACACAGTTCGAGGCCACCAGCTGTTCTGTGGGAGAAGGATGTACAATCTCCTCCTTGTGAGATTAACTGCCACTGAAAACCTGCCAGATGGTCAGCTATGGGTCAGTTCCAACTCTACAGTACACAAGAATCAACATTGCTAGCTAAAAGGTTTGGAAAGAATAATAGAATCAAGGAGTAACTATTTTGCAACCCCTGGTACCTAGGGGCAGGGAGTTCAGCTGACAAACCAGAGATGGGCAGTTCAAATTTTCCAGCTGCTCCATGGGAAGAGCAATCTCTTCCCATGCTATATACAGCCCCTGAAAACATATTGTGGGAGTCAGCCATGAGTCTGTTCCAACTGGACATTGAGAGGAGTATTTTGGGAGAGCTCTTGTGGTGCAGTCAGTAGGGAGAGGCCACGCCTCTCTCTGGTATTTCGAATCTATCACCAGCTTCACAGGAGAAAGATGGTCAATCTTCTCCTGTATGATTTATAACCTCCCAAAAACCTGCAGGAGGCTCAGCTATGAGTCGGTTCTGACTTGACAGTAATGAATTTGAGTCTGTCTGTTTAATGCAATAATTTATATGGGATCATTACAATCTATGTTATGCAGAAGACACAACCCTGCTTGCTGAAACTGAGGAGGACCTGAAGCTCTTACTGCATATGGTCAAGGACTGCAGCCTTCAATACAGAGTGAAGCTCAACATCAAGAAACAAACATTCTCACCACTGGGACGTTTGGCAGCATCATGATAGATGGTGAAGAGATTGAGATTGTTAACAGCTTTAGTTTGCTTTACTCTACAATCAACACTCTTGGTACAAGCAGCCAGGAAATGAAAAGACAAATTGTACTGGGAAAGTCTGCTGTCAGAGACCTCTCTGAAGTACTGAAGAGCAACTATGTGTGTCTGGAGACTAATGTGCACCTGATACAAGCCATGCTTTTTGCAATTACTTACTATGCATCAGAAAGCTAGACAATGACCAGGGATGATAGAAGGAGAATTGATGTCTTTGAGTTGTGGTGCTAGAGAAGAGTATCAAATATACCATGGACTGCTAAGAGAACAAACAAGTTTGTCCTGAAGAGGGTGAAGCCAGGCTGCTCCCTGAAGACAAAGATTCTGAAGCTCCATCTGACACAATTTGGACATGTTGTAAGGAGGGACCGGTCCTTGGGGAGGGACATCATGCTTGGGAGGGTGGAGGGACAGCGCAGGAGAGGAAGACCTTCAATGAGATGGATTGATTCAGTTACTGGGATAATGGGGATAGGTGTGTTGGAAACAGTAAGATTGGCAAGGGGTAGAGCAGGATTTAGGATTGTTGTACATAGGGTCACTATGAGTTGCAGGAGAATCAATAGCACGTAACAACAACAATATATGGGATCATTATAAATTGGTATTATAATACAATAACTATAATGACTAATTGGTGCCAAAACCATTAATGCTATTTTGTCCTTATTTACTAATCCCCACAGATCACTTACTATTTACAAAGACAAAAATATATCTTTACAACACCTGTTCCTCACATTTAACCATGCAATCAGATTTTGTAGTCCCAACAGTGGAACAACCAAACTTTGGAGTTTCTGCTTAGGCAGAATGTTAAATGATCCAGGAGGTATCAAAAGAAGATGGAAAGAATATACTGAGTCATTGTATCAAAAGGATTTGGCAGATACAGAAGAATTTAATGAAATAGCATTTGAGCCAGAGCCTATGGTGATGAAGGCAGAAGTTCAAGCTGCTTTGAAGGAAATAGCAAAAAATAAGGCCCCCTGAATAGATGGTATACCAATTGACATATTTCAGCTAACAGATGCTGCCGTGGATGTGCTCACCAAGTTGTGCCAAGAAATCTGGAGAACAACCACTTGGCCAACTGACTAGAAGAGGTCTATATTTTTTTTCCCATCCCAAAGAAGGGCGATTCAACTGAGTGTGGAAACTACAGAACAGTATCACTGATTTCACATGCAAGCAAGATTCTACTGAAGATTATCCAAAAACGACTGGAACAGTACATCACCAGAGAACTGCCAGAAGTCCAGGCTGGGTTTAGAAGGGGTCATGGTACTAGGGATATTGTAGCTGATGTTAGATGGATCTTAGCTGAGAGCAGAGAATACCAGAAGAATGTCTATCTGTGTTTCATTGATTATGCAAAGGCATTTGACTGTGTGGATCATAACAAACTGTGGCTGACTCTGAGAAGAACGGAAATCCCAGAACATTTAATCGTGCTAATGCAAAAGCTATACTTGGACCAAGAGGCAGTCATCAGAACAGAGCAGAACAACACTGCATGGTTCAAAATTGGGAAGGGTGTACACCAGGGATGTGTCCTATCTCCATACCTTTTCAACCTGTATGCAGAGCAGCTTACCCGAGAGGCTGGGCTCTATGAGGAGAAGCGTGGCGTTAGGATTTTTGGACAAGATGACACAACCCTGCTCGCTGAAACTGAGGAGGACCCCATGCACTTATTGGAGACGGTCAAGGACTGCAGCCTTCAATATGAACTGAGGCTCAATGTCAAGAAGACAAAAATTCTCACCACTGGACCAATCAGTAGTATCAGGATGGATTGCGAAGAGATTGAGATTGTTCACAACTTTAGTTTGCTCGGCTCCACGGTCAACACTCTTGGCACCAGTAACCAGGAAATAAAAAAACATATTGCGATGGGAAAGTCTGGGGTTAGGGACCTCTCTAAAGTACTCAAGAGCAGCGGTGTCTCTCTGGAGACTAAGGTGCGCCTGATACTGTCCATGGTTTTTGCAATCACTTGTTATGCATCACAGAGTTGGACAATGACCAGGGAGGATAGAAGGAGAATTGACGCCTTTGAGCTGTGGTGCTGGAGAAGAGCATTGAATGTACCATGGACTGCCAAGAAAACAAACAGATTCATCCTAGAGAGGGTTAAACCAGGCTACTCCTTGGAGGCAAGGATTCTGGGCCTTCGTCTGACATACTTTGGACATGCTGTAAGGAGATACAGGTCTTTAGAGAGGGACATCATGCTGGGTAGAGTAGAGGGACAGCGCAGGAGGGGAAGACCCTCTATGAGGTGGATTGATTCAGTGACTGGGGCAATCGGGATGGGTGTGTCAGAGGCAATGAGATTGGCACAGGATAGAGCAGGGTTTAGGGCTGTTGTACATAGGGTTGCTATGAGTTGCAAATGACTCGATGGCACATAACAACATACAGAGAAACAATACTTGCCAAAAATATTTGACCTGTAGCTAAAAATGATGAAACATTGATAAGATTGTTATGACATTTAAGATTGATAATGGACATTCTACAAGCCAATAGACTAGCTTCTACAAAAAATTCAGTGCCATGAAAAACAAATATTTAACAAGCAATACTAAAACCAAGCAAACAAGAGATCTTTTCTAGACTTAAAATAGGGGGGTTGGCGGGGGGAGTAAGAAATTTATAAACTTGGATTAAAAGCTACCTAAGATAATTTGGAGAAATTTTAATATTGATAGTATACTATATAAAATTGGAAAATATTTTAAACATGGTCATTATACTGTAGTTGGATAGGACAATGTTCTGACTCTTAGGAGATACAAGGCAAAGTAGTTAGGAATAGAGTGTCACAAGACTAACAATTTCCATTCAAGTGCTTAAGATAATAAGCATATATGTTAACAGCAAATGTGACAAAAAGTTATTAATAGTTGGTGAATACAAGGGAAGGATATGTGGGTATTCATTGTATCTTATTTTAACTCTTTCAGAGTTTTGAAAATATTCAAATATTTGAGTGAGAGCATAATTTTTCCTCAATGTGACTGCCATCAAGTTGATTCCAGCTCACAGTGACCTTCCACTAAGTTTCTAAGGCTATAAACATTTAGGAAAGGAGACTTTCCATTTTTCTCCCTTGGAACTGCTGATGAATTTGAACTCCTGGAAAGCCATGTTTTTCTGGTGAACACTGAACACATTATGGGCTATGCCACCACAGCTCCTTTAAGAGATACATGAAAGGAAAAGTCAATTTATTAGCTGGGGAACATGTTTTTAATTACACAATATATAAAAGATAACTTTGTAAAATATCAAAAGCTTCAAATCATTAAGGTAACCAACAAACAAAAAATCCCATAACTCGATAGGAAAATTGGACCAAAAAGAACAAGCATTTGACAGATGAGAAAATACTTTTGGTTAATAAACTTGCAAACACTTTTCTGATTAATGACATACAAGTCACTATCAAATTACTATCACATTTTTCCTCATTTAGATTGCTGAAAATTTTGGAGATGTAGATCCACAGCACGGCCTACAGAGTGTGTGTGTGTGTGTAAGAGTGTAAATTAGTAGAATTTCTTTTGAAGCCTTTTTTGCAGTTGTTGTTGTTGTTGATTGCCTTCAAGTCAAGCATGACTCATAGCAACCCTGTGAACAAAAGACCTGAAGCCTTTCTATAACTACCAATGTCTGTAAAAGTTCATAGGGTTTCTGGAGGCATGTTGTTTAGGAAATGGATGCCACTCCTACTTGTAATACTTTTGGACTATTTCATAAATTTGTACTTACACATGTCCCACAAAGCAACAATTCTACTCTGAGATATGTTCACATGTCCCACAAAGCAACAATTCTACTCTGAGATATGTTCACAGGAGAAACTCATCCACATTTTTATGCAGAACTATATATAACGGGAGAAAAAGTCCTTAATTTAGACTCTTATCCACCAATGGTAGGATGGATGAATGAATTCTAGTATGTTCACACAAAGGATCTCAATATGTGTGAAAAGAGAATTTTTATTTTATTTTATTTTTATTTTAAAAGTCCCCATAGATATGACCATAGATAATCATCACAGTCTAACATCTATATTCATAAATATGTATAGATAGACAGACAAATAGATATCTGCATACAATTTGGGGGAATAAGCATGGACAATCCACACTGTAGAAAAGTTAAATTGCAGCTAGTAGTTATAGTAGGTAGGCAGAAGCAGAAGAATGTTTTATGTAGGGCCATATATGTAGATTTAATTACTTGTCAAGGCTCTGTTTTTTTCCTGTTAACTGGTAGTTTCTCTCTTAAACCACAACGAAATCCACTACCATTGAGTCTTTTCCACTCATGACAACCCACAATAGGGTTTCCTTCTTTAATTTTTTTTATGTTTCTCCGATTTATTTACAAAATTTGAATACATTGTTTTTCACAAAAGATCCTTCCCATATCATTCACTCGAACAATAGGGTTTCTAAAGCTTTATGTCTTTGCAGGAAGTGACTTCTTCCCTTGGAGTAACTGGTAGACTTTAAATATCGACCTTTCAGTTATCAACACAGTAACGTACTACATCATCAGGGCTCTTTATTATTTGACATAAATAAGAAACATATGCATATCTGTCTTGAAGAGGGTAAAACTCAGTTTCAGTTTCTCCTTGGAGGCAAGGATTCTGAAGTTCCATCTGATACACTCTGGGCCTGCTGCATGCAAGGAGGGACCAGTTCTTGGGGAAGGACATCATACTTGGAAGAGTGGAGGGTCATCACAGGAGAGGAAGATCCTGGATGAGATGTATTGATTTCAGTGACTGGGGTAACGGGGGTAGGTGTGTCAGAGACGATAAGTTTGGCTCAGGATAGATAGAGCAGGGTTTACAGCTGTTTTATACAAGATCACTATGAGTCGCAAGCAACTTGACAGCACATAACAAAAATGCATATTTGAGTAAATTATTTTTTAAAACCTGAACTAGGGACAACTGTGTGTTATAAACCAAGGATGAAAAATAATCCCTGTAAGCAAGAGGTATAATAAACCATTTATAATCTGAAACTCATACCAATTGCTATCGGTCATAGCAGTAGGACTACAGAAAAAGTTCAGGGCCAAGACTCTAATAACAACGAGAGAGAATGAAGCAATTTTTTTTCACTGTGTATCTCCTTAAATTCTTTATTGATACTTTGTTCCTTATTAAATCCATAAGGTTTACTGAGTATCACTTTGCCTTAGAATTTCTGCAAAATCTACTGGCTGTGTGGGTGGATCTATTCCTGAGTGTATCAACACTCTAATAAACCTGGATGTTTTGAGCTATTTGTAAGAGCAATTGGCCATGGTTTGAAAACCCTGGAGCAGGAAAGAGCAAATTAAGTTTAGAAGGTATTATTACCTTTTTCTTCAAGTACAATTCCTACACGAAGAAAGAGTCAGATTATTTACCTTTTTCCTCCCATTTTCCTGGGTGATGAGGTAAATTTAGTGTGACTCACAATAAGGATTTGCCTTTTAAGAAGGGTTTGGTATGTCTCTGGAAGCTAACACATAAGAGGTAGATATATTCAGCCTTTCTCCCAGAACTATTTGTGAAATAAATATTATATCAGTGTAAGGAGTTATTAGAAAAGTGGTTTTATTCTACAAAATTTTTATACTTTAAAACAGAAGAACTAATAAAAAAGAAATGTTTGTACTTATCCCTCCGTTCTCTGGACTCACTATATGGTTCTATTAACCAGAGCTGTACTTAATCACATATGTACTGAGGAATTATCTGATACACGTGTTTCTCAACCTCCAATAGGCTGGTCCAGGCATATGTCCACTGTGATAACAGGCCCAATAAGCTAACATAAAAATAGATTTCAACCTACAGGGTGGCAAGCTATATGACTGAACCCAGTATTACAGTGGGAAAGTGTTAAAAAGCGTAGATACAGGAAAAAGGAAAAATGTGGCTAGTTTTGCAATCTACCACTGACATTTACTGTGTATACTTCCCAATTATGGTTCTTTGAATTAATAAAGTCAGTTTTTATCAACCCACATTCCTCCCCACCTTCATGTGTAGTAGTTTCAATCAAGGCCTCTCACCTTCTCCCTTTGGTTTTCTCATGAGGAAGAAAATGACAACAGCTTGTTGGATCACTAGCTTGGTAAACACTGGCTTGTATTTCTAAACTGACAAATGCTGAAGTAATGTAATTAAAAACAAACTATTCTGCCATCTAGCAAATCTTTTCACAAAGATGAAAGAAAAAATGTTTTATTATCAATTAAGAGGCCACCTGGGTAGTGTAAAATGGGCTATTTCAGGTGCTGTCCCTTCCCAACTATGTATTGTAAATCTCAATCCTTGTACATGTTGATACAAGATACAAGAGCCCTGGTGGTATAGTATGTGATTGAAAGGTCAGCAGTTGGAATCCACCAGCTGCTTTATAGGAGAAAGATGGGTAATCTCCTCCATAAAAAGTAACCAAGGAACTCATGCAATATTATTCAAAATGGGTGACCCTGGAGGACATTATGCTGAGGTATCTCAGTCACAAAGGGACAAATGCTATATGGTGCCACTGTTGTAGAATGAGGTTGGCATTGGGGTGGGGGTAAGACTGAGAAAAACTAGATGAAATATGTTTACGGCATTGAAGTCTATGGGGGA